>NC_030679.2:110302128-110644628 GCF_000004195.4 Xenopus tropicalis
CATGGCGTTTATCCTGATCCTGTTTCTTCGTTTTTGAACCTTGCCTGACCTTCGCTTCTGAACCTGTTCTGCCCGCCTCGACCTGGACCTGTCTGACTATTCTCTCGCCTGATCTAGTTGTACCTCGTTTGGCTCTCCAGCCTCTCTCCACTTCCGTGCTTCCTGTTCCCATCCTCAGGCAAGCCTCCGGTAGTGTGGGACGTTTGTGAGCTTGCTTAAATCGACTGGCCATGACACACACATACCTTTGGACAAGATATTCATATTAAAATGTTTACTGATGTCATCAGTTTTATGGAACCCTCCAGGTCATGAGTTGGCTTGTTGGCCCATTCACACATTTACCATCTCCCCTACCCCCCCCCCCCCCACCGCAGCCAGGATAGTGCGCATGTGCATCCGTTTACCTCACATACAGAGACAGGATGCGCTGAAGTTTTCTGTGTGTCCTGTCGTCAGTGCTCCACATGTGAGCAAAATCAGGTGCAGCTGGGTGGCATGCCACCACAAATCTGTGCCTGAGCCCATCCCTGGGTTTGTGCCCTTTAAACCTATTGAATGTCAGCTGTTGGGAGTTACAGTAATTCCTGCTCTCCTATCCTCCTATCAACACAATGTTGAACATAAGGAAGGTATCTTACCTCCCTCCCTCCCTATAGGCTCATATACCCTTAATGTGGACCTGTCACCCAGACATAAAAAGCTGTATAATAAAAGCCCTTTTCATATTAAACATGAAACCCAAAATCATTTTTTTATTACCACATCCATACCCATTATATAGGCATTTAAATATCCCAGCTGTCAATCATATATTGCCTGCCCCGCCTCTATGCCTTAGGCATAAGGGTGGGGCAGACAGTTACTTCCACTTTCAATTCAGAACTTCTTAGATATCACTGCCCTCCCACAATCCTCCTCACTCCTTACCATCTAATTATGTAACCAGTGCATGGACATGGGCATCAGGTCCCCCCATACAGGCACAGAAACAAGATATTGGCAGGATGCAATGCCTGCTTTGATAACAGTGTCCACAAAATGCCACCTGCCTGCTTGCTGCAATTGTGAATTCAAAGGCTGAAGAAAATACGATTAAAATAATTTATATAGTGTAAGTAAAGTTTATTTTGCTTGACAAACACAATAGAAAACAATTTCGAATTATTTCTTAAGGTGACAGGTCCCCTTTAAATTCCCTTCCTGTTAATTAATGTCTTTGTGAATGAGTGTTATTTCTTCTTTGCATTGTGTCACAGCTTTAGGGTTTTTTGCACTGCCAATAGTATTGGTTTGTGTGCAAGTTTGATGAGTTAAACCATGCATGAGATTCCTGGTGTTCATTTTCCACTTCGTGCCTGATGACTTGTTCAGCAGCTGGCATAATGTGTACAGTTATATTTTATTACATTAATAAAGCTGTGGTGGTTAATTTCCTCCAGCACAGCTGACCATGACTTTTTGTGGCTGGGTTTGGTCCCTATACAGCTCTGCATTGGTGTGTGTGCATATTCTTTCTCAGTGCTGGTTGCATAGGTCCTTGTGCATTGCACTTTTGCACGTGCCTTGCCTATTTTATGCTGTCTGCCATTTGCAAAGTGATCTACAGCCATACTGGTGTCCCAGAGTGCTATTTGTTGTGTTTACTGTTCTGTTGCTGACTGCAGTGTATTTGGCTTTCTGACTTCTCCCTGTTCTCAACTGGATTTTGACTACTGAACCTCTTCTGCCTGCCCCAACCTGACCTGGTCTTACTATACTTTCATCTTCTGCAGTTACTCTGATCAGACCTTTCCTTCTTTCTTACTGGACTGACACTTCTCATCTGATAATCAGTTAATAATATATATTTTTTTTTTTATAACTTAAATTTTTTTATTAGTTATTTCAGGCATACAGAAATAGCAAGTTACAACATGTGTCAAACATTTGTTTATTACAGTCAATTCCCATAAGCTGTATTTATTATCACAGTGGCTTATGATCATGTTGATACTTAAGATTGGGCTAAAGTTAGCAAGTAGAGCCTGTACTTAAATATATTGCATTGGTCTAACCAAATAGGAGTGTAAGCTTACATAACTTGGGAGTTGCGAATAAACCTCAAAACCTTGTTCAAAGAACATGAATAAACCCTGTACCTTTTGGAGAGGGGGCAAAGTTTACTGTTGTGTCTCAGGTTGATTGGTATTGCCAATTTGGGGTAGTATCTCCCCGTCCAAGTGGGTTGGTTATGTAATAGTCCCATTTAGACCATACCTTTTTCCAATTCTCTTGGGTACCCCGAATATTAGCAGTCATATATTCCATTTCCCTCATATCTTTTACCTTAGTTAGAATATCTTTTAGTTTGGGAGGGTGTGGGTTCTTCCGCTGTGATGTAATGGCTAGTCTAGATGCTGTTAAAATATAATTTATAAGTCTTTGTTCTGCGTAGGTAGAATTAAGAATTGGTTTGCCAACTAGTGTTGTGTAAATATCTAGGTTTACTTCCCTTAAGAGGATATAGGACAGTAGGTCTTCTATTGCTTTCCACAGTGGTATAATTTTAGGGCATGACCATAGAATGTGGTGTAAGGTGCCCCTCTGGCCGCACCCTCTCCAGCAAAATGGGGATGTACCCGGAAACATGCGGTTGAGTTTTACCGGGGTGTCATACCAGAAATACATAGATTTATATATGCTTTCTTTCTGCCTAACACACGTCACATTTCTCCTAGCATTGTCCCAGATTTCCGACCAGTCCTCTATAGGGAGAGTGATAGAGGTGATTTCCTCCCATTTTAACATATAAGAATGCTTAGGGAAAGGGTCTTCTGGCAATGCAGTCAGATTGCTATATATAGTAGATATTAGAGCTCTTTGGGGGAGCCCCTTTATACACAGCTTCTCAAAGGGTGTGATGCATGGAGGGTTCTGATTCTTCGAGAGTGCTGTTTGGATGAAGTGAGAGATCTGGATGTATTCAAAATATCGTGTGGAGGGAATTTGGAATTTATCCTGTATTTCTGCAAATGTCCATTGTTTATGTGTAAGCGGGTTTATGAAATCGTGGATTCTAAACAGACCTTGGGCGCCCCATTGTTGTTTAAATCGTTCTGACATACCAGGGGTAAAAGAGGGGTTAGCCAGAAGGGGGGTAAGCCTAGAGTATGGATTTGCTAAACGATATTTGGCTTTGCATTTTTTCCATATTGCCAAGGTAAAGTTCATTGAGAGTAAGGCCTGTACTTGCCCCCTTTCCCTTGTTTCCCATATAAGGGAATTGGGGTGTACAGGGAATACCCAAAGGGATTCAATTTGTGCCCATTTGTTTGTGGGCATGTATGTTGTCCATCCTAATATTTGGCGCAGGTGGGCGGCTTCATAGTAGGCAACTATACATGGGACTGCTAGCCCTCCCTGTGCTTTAGAGGCCATCATAACCGTTCTGGCTATTCTATGTCGGCGCTTGCCCCATATAAATTTAAAGAGGGATGCTTGGAGATCCTTGAGGTTCGCTTTGGGAACCGCTACTGGGAGAGTCTCGAAAAGATATAGAAGCTTAGGGAGAATAGTCATTTTGATTACCGTAATACGTCCCATCCAGGAGATTGTGTAAGTGCTCCATTTATGGAGGGATAACTTGATCTGCTGGAACAATGGGGAGAAGTTATTATGATATAGCTGACTATATGTTCTGGTTAGCTGTATACCTAAATACTTGAGTGAGTGGGTTTTCCATCTATAGTGAAACTTTGACATCAGAGCTTCTTTGGTTTGTGAGGGGATATTGAGAGGCAGAGCTTCAGTTTTATCTACATTTAGTTTGTATCCCGAGTGTTTACTATATTGGTTTAAGAGTACGTGTAGGTTAGGGAGGGAGATAACAGGGTTAGTTAGCGTTAGGAGAACATCATCCGCGTAAAGTGAAATGACAAATTCTTGGTCTTTAATTTTGAGGCCAGTTATGTCTTTATGGTTTCTTATGGCTGCCGCTAGTGGCTCGATACTCAGTGCATATAGAAGAGGTGACAGGGGGCATCCCTGTCTGGTACCATTAAGAATGTGTATTTGGCCAAAGGAGGCCTCTGGTAACTTTAGGGTGGCAGTAGGTTCAGAATATAGGTTTTTAATGGCCTTAAGAAAGGGGCCCCCCATGCCCAGATGTTCTAGGAGTTTGAACATGTAGTCCCAGTCCAGGCGGTCGAATGCCTTTTCGGCGTCTAAGCTGAGGAGCAGGGTTGGAGTTTGTGTTTTGTTAGCTACATCTATTAAATCGATTGCTCTGCGCGTGTTATCTCCGGCCTGTCTACCGTAAATAAAGCCCACCTGGTCTGGGTTTATGAGTTTGGGCATGAGGGGTCCTAGTCTATTTGCCAGGAGTTTAGTAAAAATTTTGAGATCTGAATTCAAAAGGGCAATTGGCCTGTAGCTACTGCATAGATTTGGGTCTTTACCTTCTTTGTGCAGATGGGTGATATATGATGCTAACATGGTATGTGGTATTGGTTTATCTGTTAGGAATGAATTAAAAAGTTCTGTTAGGTGTGGGATAAGGAGTGTGGAGAATTTTTTATAGTATGCATATGAAAAACCATCTGGGCCAGGTGCTTTGGAGGTAGGAAAGGATCTAATTATCTCTTTGACTTCTTCCTCTGTTATTGCTTTGTTTAGGGAATCTATGTCTGAGCGTGATAATGTCGTGTGTATGTTTTCTGACAGAAAGGCTTGTTTGGGATTTATCTCTGAGGGTTGCGTGGGTGCTTGAGGGGTTGGTAAATTATAGAGCTTTGTGTAGTAATCTTGGAAGGCTGTCGCTATTTCTTTTGGTGAGAATGTTCTTTCCCCATTGGCTTTATTAACTGAGACTATAGCCGCATGTGCCATTTGTTCCCTAAGTTTTTTAGCTAAAAGAGAGTGAGGCTTGTCTCCCCTTTCGTAGAATTTCTGCCGTGTCCATTTTAAGGCTTTCTCGATATCTCCCGAAGCTAGCAGGTTAAGTTCCCTACGGACCCCAAGGATCTCGTTGCGTGTCTTAAGGGATGGGTGAATGTGTGCTTTATGTTCTAGGAGTCTGAGTTTTCGCTCCAGAACTGCCTTGGTCTGTGATTTCTCTTTTTTCTTGGCAGAGGCTATGGCTATGAGTTTACCTCTCAGCACCACCTTATGGGCTTCCCAAAGACTAGAGAGATTATCAACGGAATGTACATTATTTATGAAGTAGTCTTGGATAGTCTGGGTGAGATCTGTGCATATATGGGGGTTGTTCAGAAGCGCTTCATTTAACTGCCAATGAGGGGATCTCCTGACTGGTGTGGATAGTTGAATGTCTATCGTTACTGCATGGTGGTCTGACCAGGGGATGGGGATCAGATCTGTAGTGGCTGTGTATGAGAGAAGGTCCCTGGAAACTAAAAAGAAATCCAATCTAGTATACAGTTGATGGTTGGCTGAGTAAAAGGTATATGCTCTCTCATTTGGGTGATGAATACGCCATATATCCCTTAAGTCTAGTCTGCGTATTAGCTGTCTGAATCTCTGACATTGTGTTTTGTATTGTTGAAGTTGGGGCGGGTGTGATCGGTCTCTGTTTTCAGACAGTACCAAGTTGTAGTCCCCTCCTATGATTAGTGGATTTTGATGGTCTCCTCGTGCTCTAATTAGGGTACTCTTGATAAAGCGCAGTTGGCCCATTAGGGGAATAGAGAATTATCAAGCTAAGGGGTTTACCTTCTAGAGTACCATCAAGGATTAAATACCGTCCTTTTGGATCGGTTTGTACCTTCTTAACCTCAAATGGGCAGTCCTTGTGTATTAACGTAATGAGACCCGCTTTTTTACAATTTGTGGTAGCTTGATATATAGACGGATACAATTTAGTTTTAAGGGTGTGATTCTCCGAGGTCTTGAAATGTGACTCTTGGATCATCGCAATATCTGGGCGTATTTTGTGTAGTTCCCTGATGAGCATATACCTTTTCATTACACTGTTAAGCCCATTTACATTCAGCGTTAGTATTTTAACCATGTTGATAGGGTATTAAATAAAGCTTAAAAGAGTATATATATAAACAATCAAGTATAGAACATTGTAAGTGGCATCTTTGGCCCGTATAAAATAACCCGTTTATACCAAATATAACCTGAGGACCTACATTCAGTTGAGAGATTAAGTGCCCTCCCGCAGGTATTAGGGTAGTAGGTACGAAGTAAGAACCATGTATAAAATTAGATTTCAACAGCATAGCGTTCTTATATATAAAACCAAGTGTAAAAAAACAGAAATAATTTGTAAACCTTCAAGGAGAAAAAGAAAATGTAACCAAAAAAAGAAACTACACCTACCAGTTCGGAGGAGTGGTGAGGATTTCACAGGCACATCTTGCCTGAATTTGGGGAGCGTCCCAGGTGACTATTGGAAGGGGTTATATTCAACAAGTGGAGAGTCTCATGGAATTCCTCCATCGAGGGGGGTATTGTGTAGAAGCCTTGGGTGACAGGGGGAGGCAATCAAGTGGCTTGCGGTGGGGTGTCCGGCTTGGATGTCCCCGGTTTCACTTATTCCCAGATCGGTGCCAGGTGGTCAGGTGGTTGTCTCTTCCGGTTTAATGGAAGCAGCTTTGGATCCAGCGGGGCGAGACCGAGATCTTGAAGAAGCTTGGGGCCCTGGGAGGGGTCCTGAAGGATGTATTGGTGGTTTCCCTTTGTTGCAATCAGTTTGAATGGGAAGCCCCATCTGTAGAGAATGTTATGTTCCCTCAGTTTCTGGGTTACAGGCCGGAGCTCCCTTCGCTTGTTCAGTGTAATTGGTGATATGTCATTAAAGATTTGCACTTTGTGGCCTTGATGGTCGACTTGTTGGATATTTCTGGTTTTGGAGATAATATTCTCCTTGCTTTCAAAATAGTGTAGGCATACAATGATATCTCTTGGTGAAGTGACGCTCGCTGGCCTGGCTCCCAGAGCTCTGTGTGCTCTATCAAAGCGCCATGCTTCAGCAGGTAGGTCAGGGTTAATATTAGAAAAGAGAGATCGTAGGTATGCTCTAATGTCCTGTGGGGCAACCTCCTCGGGGACACCCCTGATCCGTAAATTGTGCCTCCTAGATCTGTTTTCCAGATCTTCAGCGTGTGATTTTAAAGGGAAACGAAAGTCAAAGTCACTTGGGGGTGCCAAAATGTTAGGCACCCCCAAGTGACTTTAACCGCTTACCTCGTACCCCGGGCTGGTGCCCCTGTTAGGAGAAAACAGCACCAGCAGCCCGGGGCACCTGGAGCGCAGCGCTTCCGTCTTCCTCGCTTCCTTTTCCTGAGTGCCAGGGGTGGGCGCATGCGCAGTAGAGTGAAAAGCCGACTTTAACATTTAAGTTCAGCTTTTCACTCTACTGCGCATGCGCGCGCAGCGAATCAGCAGCAAGGAAGCGCCGGCAGCTACCCCGGGCTGGTGCTGTTCCTTCCTCACAGGGGCACCAGCCCGGGGTAAAAGGTAGGCGGTCAAAGTCACTTGGGGGTGCCTAACATTTTGGCACCCCCAAGTGACTTTGACTTTATTTTTCCTTTAATGAGGCTAGTTCTTCCCACAGAGATGAATTTTCCTGTTCAATTTGGTTATATCGGACAATCAGTTCATCCATGTTATTTTCAAGCTGGTCTGTTCTTTCTCCCAGATTAGATATGTCTGCTTGTATATCTTTAAGGGCTATGCGTACTGTATCTGTAATGGAGCCTGTCAGCTTCTCATGCAAGTCGGCTAATTGTTGGGAGAGTACTTGGACCGTGACTAGGTCTGCTGTACTTGTAAATTGTGAAGGTGCCTCACCGGATTGTTGCTGCAGGTGGGTAGCTGCAGGTTCGGCATGACCAGGCGAGCTGGAGGGCGAGGAATCGGGTGGCGCATCTTGTTCTGACTCGTCTGCGCCATCTTGGATGCGCTGCCGCTGAGCCTGTGATTTGTGCAGATAGGGGGACATTGTTCCCAACCGGTCTTTTGGCTGGCGCTTCCCCATCTCTGTATGTTCCCCTTGCCCTAATAAGTGCCCTGGACTAAAAACGAGGCAGTAGAGAGGCTATAGGCGGGCCGCTTTCCCCACTCGATGCGGAGCTCCGCTTTAGTGCGTCTTCCTCATTCCGTGGCACGCATGCGCCCCCAGTTAATAATATTTTGAGCTTACTACTGCACCACAAAATTCTGGTAGCTCACAGCAGGTTTGGAGCCCCTCATGTATTTAGGAATGTAATAAGAGAGCTATAACAAAGGTTAACATGTCACTTGCATGAACAGAATGTCCCCTCTCCTCTGAAATGTACACTTTTAACAATATCAAAGTAAAAATGGATGTGAACACCTATAGATGGGACTGAGTTAATGCAAAACAAATATATAATATATCACCATATTTATTCTATTAGATGAATTTAAGGCCAGTTAACATCACCAAAGTAGATATTTTATCCATAACAGATATTGAAAAGTTTCACAGAAAACTATGCATTATATACAGTATATATATATATATATATATATATATATGTAGCCCACTTATTAAACAGTTGTGGCACTACCTGCTGATATGTCACTGGTTGGCGCTTCCAGGAGTCCTGAGCCCCGCTTACTATGGGGGAAGCAGGGATTTCTTTGATAATGGCGTGCCTCCACCCAGGGCTCTGCTATGGGAGAACTACAACTCCCACCCTGGGAACTGATGTAGTGTATTAACCCCTCAATAGGATCCACTGGCTGCAGGCTGATTTGCCCCTCCCTGGGGTAACTCCTTACCAGTTGTAGTGGTCCTGGGTACACACACACGGAATACAGCAGATTGCAAATGAACAGATTGATCTTTATTGGGCAGACCTCTCCAGGAGTGTATCATCAGACAGTCAGGGCACATCCACAGGTTACATCAATGCACAAGACCCTCGCTCGAAGGTACCCAGGGTACTCACGCCAGAATGATCTCCTCTAGGAGGTCCCTCCGGTACTACACGCCAAGAGACCCTCTCTTAGGGCTCTCCCCGGTACTCTCGCCAAGCAGACCCTCCACAGAGACTCACCCCCGGTACTACACCCAGGCTACTCTTTAGCAGGGTCCTCTTTCTCTTGGAGACTATCTCTCCCTTACCTACACACTGTGTGCCCTAAACTTCCAGCTGATGTAATGCTGGTAGGATCTTAATCCTCTACACTCCTGGAGGGGCAATGCGGCCCATTCTTACCTACCACTCCCTACATGGCACTCCTAGAGTGTCCTAACACAGGGAAACTACTAACTCACAGGGGAGCTCCTCTCTCTAGAGGCTCCCAACTTAAGATGGCTCCCAGCACATGGCTGTTTCCCTTATATGGGCCTATGCACCACCCTGTGGCCATAACCCGAACTGCGGGGATACTCCCCATTAACTATAGATATACCAGGCTATACCCATTGTACCTTAACCATTACCCACCCGGGGCCTATCCTAGGGGTATACATCCTGAGGGGCCTATTTTAGCAAACCCCTACATTCTCCCCCTGCAAGAAAATTGTCACCTCCTGGCTGACACAAAATAAACACAATACTTATTCTTTTACCATCAAGTTAACATCACTCTTCAACAGTCCCACCTGGGCTCTGTCATGGGTACAATGGTATACCTGGAAAAGAAAGGTCAGGCACATAATACATGTCCCACCCGCTCTGTGAAAAGTCCCACACAAGAGTCTCTGTCCCTTGAGAAATTTCACACAAGTTCAAAAATGCAAGGACAACCAATTGCCCTTAAACTGAAAACTCTATTTATCAGAAAAGTAAATTCTCTTGAACCCCCCTCCTCCTTGAGGGAGTCCATTTCCCAAGGTGATCCCACCTTGGGTCTTCCTCCACCAACGGGTGGGCACTTGGATCAGTCCTTCTTGACTGACAGGACCCTCCTGGGTCAACTCAAAAGCTCCCCTCCGGGAATTTGAACAGAAGCAGCACTTGCCTCCCAACCAGCCGGTTGACTGCAGTGTGGGTATTCCTCACCCACCCCCAACAGTTCCTTCTTGGAAAAGGACAAGTCCCTCCTGAGGGGCACACCAAAACCGTAGGTGTCACTTACCCCTTAAACGCAGTTCCCTCTTTTGGGATTTAACATGCCCCTGGGCCTTTACACCATGTTGGGGAAGCGCATCTTCAAGGTTTGGAAGTATGATGGGGGTGCACAAAATGGGAGTGTGGCCCTCTGTACCACTTCCTCACTGGGTCGGGCCTCCCCTTTACTGGTCTCATCTCTCAGGGGCCCCATCCAACCCTTATGGCCACACTGCGGACACCTCCCCGTGGCTTGGTTAAACGCCTGGTAGGCCTCGGCGCCGCACTCTCCACACAAGGGTACCATGGTAGGGTCACCTCTAGAGGTTGTCTTTTCGGCAAAAGACCCCAGCCAAACATAGCGGAAGCCGGCATCATATGCTATGCCATTCTCCGGCAGGGATGTGAGACTGGTACACTCGCTCCCTGATTTAGCAGACATCATAAGCACAGTCTATTAGGCACAACAGCAGCGATGCTCTCTCAAGGCAGGCGCTCACTTTCTGCCTTTCCAAAATGGCCCCCGTGATGTCACTTACGAAGCCGCGCCCCTTTCTCTTGGCGCACTTTTTGCTGGTTCCCGATTGGAACAGGCAGTGTCACGGGGTGATTACCAGGTACTCAGTCCAACACCTCCCCCTACACGCCTCAAGTCTCGCGTGCTTTCCTGGACACTTGGCGCCCAAAACCCCTGCGTTCCAACTGGCTGGGAGCCTGTGCCTAGCTCCTTTTCGCGCCAGATCCCCTAGCTGGGATGCGGTTCAGGGTGGCCCAAATTTAGTGCGGACGGAGGGGAGGGTTCACAGTCTCACTAGGCCTCAGGTGCTTTAGGGCCTTTTCTACTAAGCAGCTCCTGCTCACAATCTCAGCAGTGCCTCCAAATGTAGCCCACTTATTAAACAGTTGTGGCACTACCTGCTGATATGTCACTGGTTGGCGCTTCCAGGAGTCCTGAGCCCCGCTTACTATGGGGGAAGCAGGGATTTCTTTGATAATGGCGTGCCTCCACCCAGGGCTCTGCTATGGGAGAACTACAACTCCCACCCTGGGAACTGATGTAGTGTATTAACCCCTCAATAGGATCCACTGGCTGCAGGCTGATTTGCCCCTCCCTGGGGTAACTCCTTACCAGTTGTAGTGGTCCTGGGTACACACACACGGAATACAGCAGATTGCAAATGAACAGATTGATCTTTATTGGGCAGACCTCTCCAGGAGTGTATCATCAGACAGTCAGGGCACATCCACAGGTTACATCAATGCACAAGACCCTCGCTCGAAGGTACCCAGGGTACTCACGCCAGAATGATCTCCTCTAGGAGGTCCCTCCGGTACTACACGCCAAGAGACCCTCTCTTAGGGCTCTCCCCGGTACTCTCGCCAAGCAGACCCTCCACAGAGACTCACCCCCGGTACTACACCCAGGCTACTCTTTAGCAGGGTCCTCTTTCTCTTGGAGACTATCTCTCCCTTACCTACACACTGTGTGCCCTAAACTTCCAGCTGATGTAATGCTGGTAGGATCTTAATCCTCTACACTCCTGGAGGGGCAATGCGGCCCATTCTTACCTACCACTCCCTACATGGCACTCCTAGAGTGTCCTAACACAGGGAAACTACTAACTCACAGGGGAGCTCCTCTCTCTAGAGGCTCCCAACTTAAGATGGCTCCCAGCACATGGCTGTTTCCCTTATATGGGCCTATGCACCACCCTGTGGCCATAACCCGAACTGCGGGGATACTCCCCATTAACTATAGATATACCAGGCTATACCCATTGTACCTTAACCATTACCCACCCGGGGCCTATCCTAGGGGTATACATCCTGAGGGGCCTATTTTAGCAAACCCCTACATTTATATATATAAAACATCCCAGTAATTAGAATCACCAGTGTTCTTCCCACGGGCTGCTTTGAAGTTCAAGAAATAAAGAACCCAGTAAAAATAAAAATGGTGGCCAAAGAATATTAACTATCCTCTCCCTTCCTTGATGAGCTATACTATAGGTTCTATATACTATATACATTCTGCACACATTTGAGCAATTAGCATCATGCTCACCGATTGTAAATATTAATTTGTTTCTTTTAGTGTAATTTGATTGTGAAAAAAGTACTTTGAAATTAAACCAAGCAGTTTATTATAGGAAACATATCACCGATGTAACAGAATGGTGATCCAAAATTTATAAAGGCCGTCATTTATTTTTTTTTACTTTTAAATCATTAAAGCATTAAGGTGCTGATTTATGAATATCAGGGCACATTTATCAAAGCAGAGCAATATGTCAGTTCTTCAGGATATGATCTATACTTTCAATGGGGTGTTAAACCTCAGCAGAAGTGCTGGGCTCTAACATCTCACCAGTGTTCAGTGCAGACAGCAAATTGTGGTTCATGCAAAGAATTGTGAGCCAATAAAAATGTACTTATTGTGAGCCACCCACCTCTTTGCGCTCATAGAAAGTTAACATTCACACACAGGAATTAAAAGTGTACATGGGTGTTTTTTTCCCAACCAAAAAAAAATTAGAATTTAACATCCCACTTTAAAGTTAATCCCTGCAAACGAAGGAGCATTGCCATTAAATTAGCTCAACGCAAGATAATGGGAGATTAATGATTTGGAAAAGCTCTTTTCCCACCTGGAACAAATTGTCCCGGAGTGGAGCAGAGCTTGTTAAATCTTACGAGAATGATTATTTTTTTACCAAGCAGTAACCACCATCACTGCTCAGTACAAAATACTGATCTATAATAAATCAGTCACTAATCATTTTAACTTCTTGAAACAAACTTTAGACCCATCCCAGATCTTTTAGGAGCTATATATGTGAGCAAAATAAAGGGAACGGAATAATTAAGAGACAAAGCTCTTGCTGGAGTACAGTATTGGGAAGAGAATTCAGCTAGCAAATAGAGATGTACTTCTTGGATTCACATGCCTGCCTCTATTCTTGTTAGGGCAAATGTTACAAATTACCATATGAGAGAATTTAGGGAGATAGTGGCTGTGTCATATGAGAGGTGGACAGGGTAAAGAAGTATGTCAAGGGGAAATCATAGCAGTTTGCCCAGGGCCTCACCTCATTACAGTCCATTGAATCCACTTGAAAGCTATAACAAAAGATATCATTTAAGTCAAAATGTGTGAAGGTACTGGGAAATGTCAGCATTCAGCACTGTAAAAAGAGAAACTAGTGCATTCGACAAATCCAGAGGCTGAAATCACAATTTAAGTGTAATTTTGTAGCATACCCTGCTCTCTCTCATCTTACATGAACTCTAATATATCTCTCCGGCAGCAGCCATTGCCCTATCTGGTAGCCAGTCCTATTAATCCCACTTAGATCAGAATTGTTATATGGATGCAAATACAATAAGTAGTGTGATGTTCCATATGTATCTTCTGCAATAAAAAATGTGAGTTTTTTTTGCTTATGTTTCCCTGTGTTATAATCCAACTGACTAAAGAAATATCAGCAACAGGGGATTCATAGTAGCTGAATGCACAGAATGTCTTAAAGTCCTATGTATATTGATAATGGGTGAGTGCAGAGGACCTCTTGTCTGTGCCTTGCAATATTCTTGCTTAGTGAAACCACTGCCCATTAATCCCAGGCAGTGTTGGACTGGCCCCATTACAAACTTTCCCCCACCCCACTACGAACCTTCTGTCCCACCTTGTACTGACTTCCTCCAGCCCTCTTGTGGTGCTGTACAGATGATAAAGCATGATCATTGCTTTCATAACTAGGAAAATGAAGATGGGTGTTCAGAAGAGCACTTAATGATAGCAAAGAATTTTTAGATACAGAAATAAACCTGAATAGGGCAGGGCAGGACTGGGTTAAATCTAGTAGCAAAAGCCATTACATAACATAAAGTCTCTAATGCAGAAGAGGTCAAGGCATTGTTTATTTAATGCCCTTGATAATTATAATTAGCCTGCTGCTGTAACATAATCACTTTAACATTGTCATCGCCAGGACACCACAGGACCTTGGAGGTTTTAAAAAGAATTCTAAATGTGTTACATAAGCAGATCGCTTGCTTGCTCTTGATGAATGTACAGTGAAACTTACTGTAAAGCTACTAGTACATCTACACAGCCCTGGCCTGACTAAGCACTATTCCCGTCATCTAAGGAGCCACTGCTGAAGCCTCAGCACTGTGACAGTAATTATATTGTTTTGCCCAAATCCCAGATTATAAGGACAGCTCCAGTTTGAGTCATTTGAGATGTGCCCCATCACTTTATTGCAGAGGTTTGTCTGAAAGTTTCGTGGTATTATTGATTTAGAAAAGCTCCAAGAAATTACTCAGCAGAGTTGCAACAAACATTTGCTGCCATTGCGGAATTGAAGAATTTTGACACCTCTCTGAAGTCTGAACTTTTAACGTTGATGAAAGTTGGTAAAGAATGTAATATTTTAAAATGACAATGACATGTTTTTATCTACTTACCTTCAAATCACAAAACATTTTACTCATTTGTAGAAGTTGTGTGATATACATGACCTATTTTGGCTCACTTACTACCTTAACGTTACTTTATATACATACAGGTCCCTTGGGAGTCATTATTGACTATACTATAGTCCTATTAGAAAGCAGTCAGCTAGACAAATGGACAGAAAATATGATTATTATTGTCTCCCCCAATTGCACATAATAAGGGAAACATGGAATGGCCTATGAATTCTACTAGTCTGGCTGATGATGCATTCAGTATACACTAGTTTAAGCATACAAAAAAGAAAGCTTGATCATTGCAAATTACCAGGTACCCTGTTTTATTAGTAATTTATTCTGCAGGTAAAAACGCTGCATTATGGGAAAAAATAAAACATGGAATTTTTTCTAAAATTGCACTATGCTTACTGCTCTTAAGGTTGTAAATGACCCCTACTGTTTCCTATATACAGAGGAGGAAAAAATTAGTAAAACATTAGAAATTGCCTAATTAGGACATTACAGGTTTCCCATTATCTCTCTCTCTTTTTTGATTATACAGTGTAAATTCTTTAAATTACATATAAACCAATGTTAATAAGACTAAAAAGGTAATTTTACACACTATGTAAAATAAGGATTTTATACACTATGTGAAAAAAGGGATTTTACACACCATAAAACATTAGTATAATGCCTTCAACTTTGATCCTTTCTAAATGTAATCCCCATACGGGTAAGTTATAAAAAAACAGAATTAACTCACCTCAAGACAGTGCTTTTATTGCCAACTAATTCATACTGCATTAATATCTATCTTTAGAGTAAATGAATGGTTAGTAGTGCAATGTGTGCTGTGTATTAGTAATATACAAATGTAGTTACCCCTCACCTATCTACAAAACAATGATGTAATGACAGTCCCCCTGCTGTGCTCCCCAAACTGTCTCTCAAGCCTTGGCCAGGTTTCATAAAGAGAGCTGAGCTCAGCATGATAATTATGGTACATCCGCAATCCTGAGCATCACAAAATTATTCGCCATGAAACACTGACCTCCCCAAGTGCTTCTTCAAGTCATAGATTAATTGGTAATTTCAACTAATTTGTAGCTAATAGCCATTTGCTATTTTGGCCATTAATTGTGATTTTTGTTGGTGTACTCTATTGATTTTGTGTGCCTGTTAGGTTTTGCTCTTGACGAACATCCATTCAGCCAGTAATGCCCATTTTGTGATGCAGGCTTTACATGTGGAATCTAATTACAAAGCACTGAGTGATTTAGTAAATACAGCCAGACTTACTAATGTGCTCTCTTTAATGAAATTTCAAAGTCATATTGATTAAATAAGTCCATGTGTGCTGCATAATTAACGTGGGACTTCAATGTAAATTTTAACTGCAAAGAGCCAAAAATATGCCTACCTGTTGCAGGGTTTGCCAAAAATATTGAAATATGAAATCATTTCTTTTTTGTAATTCATTATTACGCAGGTTAAAAGCCCTCTGTTATGTGACTTTGTTTTGCATTATATTAGTAATACAGACTAACTGCTCAGCAGTGATTTGGAAAAACCATGTACCTATAGGTTTTTAGGGGTGCTGAGATTTCTTATTTGGCCTATTTGCCTGCAAACCTGACTGGTTTAACCGCCAATGCTGGGTTCAAGCCCAACTACTCTATATGAGACATTGTGGCATTCTATAGCACTTGCAGCTTCTTAGTAGAACAAATATTTTGCAAAGCAGATGGAATATGGGTTATGGGTAATGTAGATTGTAAGCTCTTTTGGGCAGGGCCCTCTTCACCTCTTGTATCGGTTATTGATTGCTTTATATGTTACTCTGTATGTCCAATGTATGAAACCCACTTATTGTACAGCGCTGCGGAATATGTTGGCGCTTTCTAAATAAATGTTAAAAATAATAATAATAATAATGACAGTGAAAAAGAAGGGAGAAGAACTGCTTAAAAGAAGTAGAAAAGAGAAGAAATAAAGAAGAGGCGGTAGGAAGTAAGATGACGATGAACCAATGAATAACCAGACAGCATGGTGGTGCAGTAGCAGCAGCAATGAGGCCCTAGGTACAGGTATGGTTCAGGTCAGGGCAATATTTGCAGAGTTTGTAGGTTCTCCCTGTGCTTGGATGTTTTTTCTCTGGGCACCTTTAGTTATTTCCACTCTTCGAAAACATACAGGAATCTTAATTGGGCCCTGATTACATTGACCATAGTGTATTGTGTGATAGGGACATTAGATTGTAAAATCCACTGGGGCAGGGTTTGATGTAAGTGATATATTATCTCTATACTGCAGAATATATCAAGCTAAATAAAAAAATTGATATTAATAGCAGTATTCCAAGTAAAAAAAAAAGAATAAAATAATGTGGAACGAAAAACTCATTATTCTATAGACAATCTCACTGATCTTTAACAAACATAGGAATATCCTTTTAGCAGATCTTTTTTTGTTTTTTTACAACATATTGGAAGACAGTCTGAGAGCATCTTTTAGGAAAGGCAAAACTGTTCGTAATTGGATAGCCTACAGCAGATTAAAGCAAACAAGAGAAAATCCTCAGATTAGCAGCGGCAAAAGGAGTGAGAGGAAATGTAATTTTAAATTTAATGAAAACCGACGTATTACTTGTACATTCATATCCTAGGGGCCTGACCAGTCCCAATCTAATTCCAAATGGCCATTCTATGATGACCAGACACATATTTTCATCCAACAAAAAAGCCCATCCAAAAACATAGAAACATTAAAGGTTTAATCTGTTTATTGGAATGTACTATGTACTTGTGGGTTACAATATGTTTTGGAGAGCATACATAGTAATTGAATAAAAGTTGCAAAGTCTTTATTGTGTCTACTTACTACTTAATATTAGATATTTGTGTTGGGTTAAAAACCCCAACATACTGTTCTTCAACTTCCGCTTATTCTTCCACTTTCTCCTCTTCTTCTTCTTAGCGCCCCCCATTTTCTAAACGCTACTCCTCCTACAGTTTTAGGGGTACAACACCCAAACTCACCACACTTCTTTGCCCTATAGCGAAGCAGGTTGCTTGTGCTTTTCTAAGCGATCCGGCCCCCCATCTTTTTGTGCCGCCGCTCCGCACACCCCAATTTTCCCATTGACTTTGACAGGGAAGATTTTCAAACTGCCACCACACTTACAGCTTTGAGCTACACCCCCCAAACTTGAATAACATAATAATTAAGTCACCCCAAATAAAACAGCGACATTTCTTGGATGACCCAAAGTGGGAGGGGCCAACAACAGCCAATCAAATTTCACCTATTGACTCTTATGGGGAAATTGAAACTGCTGCCAATCTTACAGCTTTGAGGCTACACTCCCCAAATGTGAATCACATAGTCATGGGGTCAGTCTGAATGAAAATGTGAGGATTGTTGGATGCCCAAAAGTGGGCGGAGCTGTGAACAGCTAATCAGATTTTACCTATTGACTTGGTGGAAATCCAACCTGCTGCCAGTCTCACAGTAATAACGCCGGGGTCCCAAAACTTTGCAGAGTTAGGCACCAGGTAACTGCGGTTCAAAGTTAGAAAAAGTGGGTGGAGCCACCAACAGCCAATCAGATTTACCTATTGACTTTCAATGGGGAAATTCAACCTGCTGCCATTCACACAGTATTAACACCAGTGTCCCCAAACTTTGCACAGTCAGTCACTGGGTGACTTTGTACTCAAGGTTAGAAAAAAGTGGGCGGGCCGCCAAAAGCCAATCACATTTATTTCATTGTTATCAGTGGGGAAATTTTAACTGCAGCCATTCTCACAAATTTTCATTTCCATGTTTATGATTTGTGCAGTGTACAGGTATGGGCCTGTTATCCAGAATGCTCGGGGCCTGAAGTTTTCTGTATAAGGGGGTCTTTCTGTAATTTGGATCTCTGTACCTTAGATCTACAAAAAATCATTTAAACAATAATTAAACCCAGCAGAATTATTTTGTCTTCCCATAATTCGGAGCTTTCTGGATAACGGGTTTCTGAACATCGGCTCCCATACTTGTTTTGCTTTAACCCTTTTTGCTTGCATGCCTATTTCTTTTAACTTATAGGACATTGAGCAAGTTTACACATATTGATACACTTTAGTTCTGTATTTTACTGCCATTGACCTGTGTTTTTATTTCTTTCTATTCTTTAATAGAATATCACTTTAATAGAATATCACTTTTGGATTATGCATAGCAAACAGAACAGTTTCACGTCCCCCGCAGTCTATAAGATGATGTGGCACATTCCCATGTCTAAGCACAATTTCACACACATTTAGTTCACATCTCGGAAACTTAAACAAGCAGTGCGCTCTAAAATGTAATTTTTTAAGTCATAAATTTCAATTTGGTTGTGGATCGATAATGATTTATTTAATGTCAGAAATACAGCAGCCTTTTACGGTTTTTTTTTCCATGACTGCTACCCCGTGATGCACACACTCATTATAAATATCTTACTTTCAGCAATACTATAAATCTCGTCTCAAAGTTTGCCAGAGAAAAGCTTTCCTTCTGAGGTGACAATGGGATTTTGTTATTTCATAAACTGTCAGCGAGAGCAGCTGCCCCTCTACTCCCAAGGTTCATAATTTGTTAAATTGAGGAAAATACAGTCCCAAACACCATGATGCTCAACAAAAAACAAAAAGATGGCGTAATACACTGTACATTCAGCTGAAAGAAAAAAAGAGAACAAAATAGGTATTTCCATGTGCATATCATACTGTAACTGTGAGCTGCCCAAAGCCAACAAACACCCTTACTTGTCAAACATTTTTGTGCCCTTCTTCATGTGTACGTGTCTCAGAATTGCTAACACCCATCTGAATTTATATGTTGCATTTTATTATTTAGGAAATATAAGTATTGTTGGTTGGAAATATTCTTATTAAAACAGCTTGCTGGATATAATCTTGTGTCTGCCACCAAAGACAAATACAAAATAGCAGTAAATGGTTGTACTTTTATTTCAATGCAACAAGTGAGCCCTCAGTATTGTCCTTCTGGAAACATAAATTTAAATTTAGTTAGGAACCATCTAGTCCTGGCACACTTAGCAAACACCAAAGTAAAGCTCTGGTTACTTGACAGCTTTTTCAGAATGCCTCTTGTTAATTAATGATTTCTATGACTAAAATAAGAGTATATTGGTGCTTGGTTGGTTGTTCAGTTAGCTCCCATGCACCCTTTTATGCCCAAGGTAAGGAGTTCAATAAGAGCAGTATTATTTTCAAATGAAGGGAAAAGAAAAACACTAAATAAATGCTTTCTATTAATCCTCATTTAAACTGTAATGGTCTACTAATAATGTAAACATAAGCCAAACAGAAACAAAATGAGTAAAATCGGTCATAATTAAAAAAATACTAATACATTCAATAAGACCCAATATTAAAAAACTATAGTAAAAGCATTAGGCATGGAGTCAGCAGATAGGCAGCTGCTTGGGTGGTGAGCTCTGGTCAGGCTTACCAAGGGCCAGACAAACTGACAAGCAGGCCAAGCTGTCACATAAAGATGATTGAAATGGTTTGGCCAGCAGTGAAAGTCATTGAGGAGGTCTGCTGTCTGCTGTAGAATGAACTATGTAATTTGTCCATATCTTATTATCACCGCACATGCTTTTTCACCATTTATTGAAGGTAATTAATGATGATAAATCACACTATATGGGTCTGATTACAACTGTGAACACTTAAATAGCATAAGCGGAGTGCAATCAGGGAAGGGGGAAAATATGTTACTCTGAATGTTCTTTATTAGCGGGAGGAGTTTATGGAATGAGAGACCACTTGTAAAATGAGTAGAATTTATTATGCCCTATCTACATCACTGTTCTGAAGTGGGGATCTCACTAACTGTAGACCGTATTACAAGTTTGTATTTGCTATATACGCTATAATTGTTTCCCCTTCAAATGAGATAGGTGGGCAAATATAGGATAATGAGTATTCATGCATTATCCTCATATATGATAACCCAAAAATGATAACCTATAAAAATGTTTTACCAAAATGTGTTGAAAAAATATAAAATGGAAGCAATAATATTATATATTAAACAATAATTTAATTCATGAATCCCTTTAAAAAAAAGTTGAGTTATGTATTGGGGTCAATTTCATGAATAAAGATTAGATGGGTCATTTACAATGATCCCAGGCACAAGCGCTAGAGCCTTAGTTTCCCATCACTATTCCCATAAATGATTGGACCACATGGACTTGAGAGATCTGAAGTGTACGTGACAAGTAGAGCAGAAGTGATTGAATTGAGGTTTATCTGTTCTACATGCCTGCTATATGTGACCTTTTTCAGATAATGTTATACATTAGGCTCTTTACATTTCTTAATTATGGTCACCTTCTTCACATCTATCCCTTCACATACTTTACTTTGAGGAAAGTATTTGCCTGTGAGGAACGGTCATCAAGACTGCAGCCAGTATTTGCAGGTTTTGAATGTTCGTGCCTTGCAGTTGAGGCTACAGCTCATTCCATTCATGATAGATTAGTATCTGGATGCCTCTGCTGGGATTTTTATGGTGCCATCTGCTGAATTGTACAACTTAATGACAAAAAATAGAGACAATGACTACTGATTCAGTACTTTGGCTGTTTTTATATGCTGATATACCATTTCAGAGCAAATGTACTATATTGATGGTGCTTTGTCATAGGTTAATTCCCCTCTATAATACTGGAGGTGGGAATTCTGCATTGAAAGGACAAGGTAAACTGAAATTACTGGGGGTGTCAATAGCACCCCCCGAGTAAATGTAATTGTTTATTTGTACAGCAACATCTCAGAACCATCTTATCTGTAATGTTCCCAGGCATCCTTTGCTTTTAGACTTTTGAACCAAAGGCACCAGACCCATATTTGAATCAGTTCTATAACACATCTGTTTTGTGTTTTTTCCCCTGGGATACATATTTAATATTCTTGGCTGCGGGGGTAGCAGAAGAGTTGGACTGAAAACTAACAACTCCGAAACAATTTAATACTGTATGTATGTAGTCTGGCAACATCTTTGAAATTGTCCATAGCAAGTCATATATTTAGATGTTGAAGTCCCTTTTATGGCTTTTTATGTTTCCAAAATTTTCTTTTGACTTATTCTTTAATATATATGACACATACATACACTGTCTATACAATAATGCAGAATATCAGCATTGTGTAGATGTACTGTACCTACAGAGTACTTTCAGGCTGTTGAACAGGTAGAGAGTAGTACCAGAGCATAGTGCACAGATGGGGAGCTGAAGTTGAGCCTAATACACTGGACAGGATTCAGGGCATGCCTGCAGAAGCAAATGACAGGCAGAAGTCAGAACCAAGAAATCTATAGAATAGTACAGGAACAAAGCAAGGTTTGATGGACCAACGCACGGACTATACTGACAATTTAGGATACCCAGGAGCTTTTAGAAAATGTAGACAGGCTGGATGACAAACAGAGAATTTACAGACAAAGTCACTGGAAGAAAGTAAAAGCTGAGTCATAAAGGACCCATATATTCTGCAGTGCTTTAAAGGGATTATGCATCATTCTCATCAGACCCAGCCCTAGCGGGAGCTTACAGTCTGAGGTCCCTGTCACATTTACACACACTATGGGCAGTTGTTTATCAGGAAAATATTAACCTGTCTTTTTATTAATGGGGGAAGAAGGCCATGCAAGCACAGAGATAACACAGAAACTCCTTGCAAACAATCAAACAGTTTTTGTAGCTTTATTGCCCTACTGGACTGCACATCTGAATTGGGAGCAGGAATACATTCTAGGCTGTTACGGTGGCCATAAACAGGGCTAGAAAAGCTGCCAATGGAACAGCAGCAGCTTATTGGCTCATGCATGGGGCTCTCTGACTGGCTTACTGACTGATATCTGGCTGAAAATCAGCTAGATGGGGCAGGTTTAAAAAAACCATAATTTGCATGTGTTTCCCATGATTCCTTGAGTGAGAAATACAAACCTCCCATGTTTGGTTTTGGGTAAATGCTGCAACAAGAGCCATGTGAATGACTCCCTGTATAAGAAGGCTTTTCACTGTAAAGTCTATTTGTATTACTTATGAATACACATGGGACACATTAACAAGAAGAAGAATAAAAGTTCTTGGTGTGAGCTTGCCATGATGGTAATTGAACCTTTCAATAAAAGTTGGACAGAAATGAATCAGGGATAGAATACATTCAGAAATGTACTCACTAGCTATTTTTTCTAAATTTCTCAAATGAAGAAATAATGAGTATGACTTGCAGAGCCCTTTCTTCTCGGACTGTCGCTATGGCAAAATAATACCTACGGTTCTGTGTGTCTTGACATATTCCCTTAATAGGTCATAATAACCCAGAATTTTCTGAAAATAGTGAGCCATTTCCAATAACTGTTCAGTGGACTGTATATTATGTCTAATAGGGCAGTTAAATGCTGCTTGAAAAGGCTTGCTTGACTTTGAGATACACAAATACATTAAGGTACTTATTACATGAGATGCATCGTCATGTCCAGAAATGCTTATGCTGTATGTTTGTTCCACAGTGCTATTCCAAGCAGTTCTTAATTGATTTTTTTTTAATTTGATTTTTTATTTTGCTGACACAAATAGCTCTTTCTCTACTGACTCTGCAAAAGGGGTCATATGACTCAACCCACAGGAGGATGCACTTGCACTGCAAGGAGCAACCCACTGGTCAGCTCTGAGGGAGTCTGCATTGGGCTTTGCTTCTAACAGTCCTATAAAACTCTGTGCTCTCTCTCTCTCTCTCTCTCACCTTGTCTGCAAGCTTCTAGTTTGTCTACTTCATGGGTTAATTACACACTGATTATAATGTTGTGAGACCACTATACACTATTTGGTTTACTTTTGATAGGCAGCATCATAGAGGAAACACTGCCTCTCCATAGAGGTTCCTCTCACTCACAGGCCTGCCTTTAGAGGCTCCCCATTCTAACACCTGCCTTATGTCTGTTCCAGAAAAAGGTAATAAAAAGTGTCTACTTCTAGTAACTTGTTTAATTAGCCCTGTGTCGTTCAGTCTTCTAGAAAATAGTAAGCAATGAATAAATGGAGGCAGCACCTGAAAGTTGCAGTTGGAGTGCTCCCATGTGCAGACTTGGACTCAGATCCAAATTATGCAAAGACTCTGTATCTAGAAAACCTCAGGTCCTGAGCATTCCGTATAAAAGGTCCCAATAAAAAGTCCCTTCTTTCTTGTGTGTGTGAACATTTTGCCTTCCACCATTGTACTATAGCATGCAGAGTTATATATTTTGTAGTAACCCAAATTCTAATTATTAGGTTCCGCTCTGGACTAGGATTCAAAATAGGCCCTGACGTTTCAAATACACAGAGGCCCAAATCAGCCCAAAAATAAAGACTGTCTATGGCATCTTACAGCAGCCAATCTGTCATTTGCAGCAAATGCTTCAGACTTTTTAAGCCCTTTCCTAGGTACCTACTCCATACCTTCATTGCTTATAGTATATTCTGGCAGAGGAGGCGGCCAGGGAGTGTAGCGTGAAGTACATTGAAAGTAACCAGGGGAACAACAACCAGGCAAATCATATGTAATATGCTTACATTAATGGTGTCTCCAAAGCTGCCTGTGTACCAATCCTTTTCTAGAGATTGTTACAAATCTGATAAATACTTGTACATCTTTGGAGACACTCAATCAAATTGCTCTTTATCCAGATTGCCTAATGGGTAGCCTGCTATGTTTCTGCCAGCAGAGTAACACATCTGTACAGTTTCAACCAACTGGCTCACACTTTCTGCTTGTCCCACTCCCTATATCTGCTTAGGTTCTTCCAGGTGCTCTGGTTTGCACAAAAAAAATACAGATAGAATAATTGGCTCCTAATAAAATTGCCCATAGTTAATGTTCTAGGGACCTTAGATTGTAAGCTTTACTGTGACAGGGACTGATGTGAATGATATATACTATTTGAAAAATGCTGTGTAAATGTGTTGGCACTATTTAAGTAACAGATAAAAATAATAATATTATTAAAGTGTTAATCTCAAGCTGCAGGCATACCTTCAGTTCTCTCAATAGTGCCCTTAAGTCTCCCCATATTTTTCCTGTTCAGATGATCAGAAGCCTCATAGGTAAAAAAAAAGACTGAGCTCTGTAAAGAAAATTCCCATAATGCCTCGCTCCTGCACCAAGACCAAGACCCCTGTACATGCCCAGTTTGTAAGACTATGAGGAAGCTTCCAGCTGTATAGCTCAGATCACCCATTCCTAAGGGGGCGAGAGAGGAGAGAGCTACACAGACTCTGGCACAGAAATAACAGAGACAAGGAAGGAGACAAGAAATACTGTTTCTTTTGATACAGAACTTAGTGTAGCATTTCTGTGAGTGCTTATGGCTGTATTTACATAGACCTTTCTGATAAATCTTACTTAGTTTTTACCTTTCCTTCTCATTTAAGGCTTTAACAATTTTGTAAATCAGTAAATACTTGTACATTGGTGTCTTTTAAAAATATGTGGAACCTTAATGCAGTAGATGTGTTGGTTAGTTACTCAACTGGGACCAGACCCTGTTGTTTCCCTGTCACACAGATGCGTCAGGATGATATGGGGAACACATAACCTACTCACACTAACAAATAATCTCAAAGAAAGTACCAAATCTATGTAACGCAAATCGCAAAAACCTATAAAGGTTTACAAGAAGCAGTTCAACAGTTCATAAAAATACCAATGCAATATCTAAAAACAAAAGTTTTGGATCAAGTAACATGGGCTTGTGGATATGCCATTCTCAGTTGCATCATTGACAAGTGAAGAGCCACTTAAAACAGTCCAGGAGGTCTCAACTAAGCTGATTTGGGGAACCATAGTCTATAAAACAAAGAGATTCGTCAGATTCCACTTAAAGTAAAGGGTGGATCTGCTGGAGTGCCTGAGATAGGAGGTCACAGTAGTAGATGGACCCTAAAATAGGCCGGCCAACTTAATCCAAATAAAGAAAAGGGGCTTCATAAATAAGGGCTCAAAGTGGTGTGCTATTATAGCACACTCCAGAAGTGCAAGATAGTAAGATCAGTTTGTGCCCCACACAGAGATTATAGTATGGGAAAGTTCCCCAGGCAACAACCACAAGATTGTAAGGACTGTAGTGGTTAGAGCCCAGGGTAGTGTGCGAGACAAAACTGTAAGATCCTGGTATCCTGGGGTGGAACTAATACTGATGTGAAAATAGGATGATATTTACTATAAATATGTACATGTACCAATGTAGTACTCTCATTTATTTTATTTTGCTATAAATCTGCTGTTGTTAAAGAACCACTGGTGCCCAAGATTTCTTGTAAATGTGTGTAAGAGTTATGGTACAGTTTGGAGACCCCTACCTCCTTTATCTGTAAGGGCCAAGCTAAGACAAGGAGTCCCATGCAGCAGTGATCTACCTGGGAGAGTAGCTTGAAAGCAATGCACTAATTTAATTTGCTAAATGTGTTAAATGTTAGTTTTAAAAATAGCGTTAGCGTTCTCTGACAGGCTATTCAGTATCTAATGCTCTAAAGGGTTAATGTAATGTAAGAGGCAGTTGTAGCCCATACCTAGCATATGTTTGGCTTTAAACAGCTCAGCATACTAGGTACATTTTGGGACTGTTATTAAATTACATATAAGACTTTGTTTTAAACTGGTAAAGGATGGCTGAACCCTGAAAACTGAGGACTTGTGCTTTAACAAAACATTATAATGTGTATGGAACAGAAGCAAATGGTATGGCAAATCAAATTCATTTTTATTTCTGTTGTTACTGGTTCTTTAAAGACAGGATAAAAATGTCTAAGCGCTCTGACCCTGGTTATGAATCTCACTTTTTAATTGTAATTAAAAATGCTATCTTGGGTGGAACCTTGCTGGTGAAAATCTTTTGATGATTATTCAGATGAGAAGTATTCCCCCGAGGGGACTGAGTACAGCCGAGTGCTGGCTCAATTCATTTTCCTACACAAGAGTAATATGGACTAATTATTCCTGCCATTTTCGTTTGCAGCGCTTTCCACATTGCTGATGAAATTTTTCCTTTATTCCAATTCATTCTCTAGCAAAAACAATCTTGATGCAAACCAGCACTAAGTATTTTTCTTATCCCTAACTATTAGTAATATATGGCTTATAATAATATTTTAATGCGGGTGTGGGTTTAACTAGACAAAAACCAAAGAAGAACATATGAACTTCTTGCAGGTAGGACCCTGCTTGGAATAGAAACCAAGGCCCCAAGCTTTAGTAATGCATCAGACAGACATGACACACTCAGAACCAAAATGGTGGGTTTAAATGTGTATCAGATACATCAATACTCTTTGCCTCATCAGAAGCAGATATATTTGCAGATATTGACAAACTAATGATGTGAATGGGGAATCTACTAACCCTTATGAAAATTTACCATGCTGAAATATTCGCCTCTCAAAACAACTGGAAGTGATCAAACTTGTGCAAAACTTTGACATATAAAAATGGAAAGTTGCAGATTTCCTGGATAGATTTGACTTATACTTGTCTGATATTGGGATGCCCAATTATGACAGCCATTATCTTCGATTTAAAGACCACCAAGAATTAATAAAGGTCAAGATATCTTTTAGATACCAAGGGACATAAATCCTGCCAAGTATCCTTGTAACCTGCATGCTCAAAAGAACAAGCGACGGCTCGAGTCAACCTTTCTGCTAGAATTCTGTGATTGAGGTGAAATGAGCATTTATGTGGCTGACTAAACCATAACATTGTGCTACTTCATGCAGTAAATTACCTTTCTCTTCTTCTCATCCTTTTTTAACTGTTGTTCTGCCGCAAACAAGAAACCTTCTAAATACTGCAGAACATTGGTAAAGACATACCTATTAGGCCCAGGTCTCTTCAAGCTTTGGATACAAATTTGTTTATCAAAGCTTATTCAGGAATGCATATCTGATGATCTATCTCATAGTCTTATATAGTAAATGCTTGACTTGAGCACGTTGTTTGCAACAAACAATTACTATTTTCTTCTTTAGTCCTGCTTGATCTTGAAATTCTTTAAAAGTTTAAGAAATCCTAATTATTATTTGATACATATTTAATGAAAACATTTAAAATGGAGAAATGGTTTGGTAGGTCAAAGCCTTTATTTATCATTCAGATCCCAGTGGGCCTGATCCTGTTGGGCCCTGCTGCCTGAATGCAGGCTAGACAGTGTGTCAATTTTCTACCTTGTAGGTGCAGCCAGATTGATATCAGGGAGTAAGTAACATAGCAAAGTGATGCAATGTGGTGGGGCGAGCAAAGGTGGAGCGGGGGCTGGGTGGTGGGCCCTTGACTTGGGTATCCCATGGGCCGCGGATACCCCAGTCCCACACTGAACCAGCCAGTAGTTTGAAGCAAAAACATGAAGATGAATATAGAAGGGACTAAAGCTAATTAATAAAAATGACAATAAGAGGGAAAGAATGGGACATTATTTAACATATTAAATATTAACTGTAAGGTGAACTAACTATATTAGTGAGAAAGGCACTTTTTTGAAACATGGAAAAGCTTATGACATTTCCTAATGGAAATTAGATAACCAAATAGATAACCAAGGAATATTTGTAACATTGTTTTATGCAGACTTCTTTTGAGGCAATAGTGCAATGCAGAAATTCTCAAAGGGAAACATCATTTGACGTGATAGTACTGTACAGGAAGAGAATGTTGATATTGCTAGCCAGATGTAGTGTACTTATTTAACAGAACTCGTCTCAACTTTTAATATAAAGGCAAGTTTCCGAGCATGATGTTAACGGCTGATTGAGTTCAGTCCAGCTCAGTGTGCACTGCCCAGTAAAAAAATCCTGTATCAATGCTTTTTACAGCAGTAATGATTGTATTTTTTTCCATAATAATTGCATCTCGTATTTAATTGCCAGTGTTGTGCTGGAAGAGAGATGAAGTTGAAAACTGTTAATTTCCTAAATGAATATTTGTATTTTGAGATTATAATAAATGCTGATTTTCAGCATCATTCTCTGCTGTTCCTGCTTAGGATACGATTGCCAGGACAAGATGAGATGAGCACAATATACCTTTTTTTTGTAAAATGCAGTCTGCAGGCACTGGGCTTAGGTTGCATGATCTGCGTACTGTGACTACACAGCGGGCAACTCAAATAATCTTTCTCGAGCAGTCCTGGAATAGCCACCTACTGGGAACCTTCACCAGAGAGACAATGCTCAACTCAACTGTGTGCACAGCAAGAAGACAAGAACATTGCTTTGTTTTAAGCTGACTATAATTTTATGTGGCTTGATCTTTGATGTTCCAAGCAATGATACATTTGATCTAAAAAGCCTTCACATCTGCCCAGTTTATAATTGAGAAATTAAAGCCAACAGGCATATAAAGAACAGAAGAGACATTTAACTGCCAGATGCAGTGTGCAGTGCTACGTTTTTGGACGTTATTTGATGTAATTGTGTAATTGCATTTGTGAACAAAGTTGCAGCTACTGCAATGTGTCAGATATCAGCCAGATATCAGCCAGGCAGGCCCAACAGAGGGCCCTATACACAGTCCAATAAGTTGCCAAACTGGGCCAGAATGACCAAATTGCAAGCTTTGATCAGCCCATGTATGGCCACCTTAAATGGCATAACATTCAGTTTTATACATAATCTCTTGACTGTGTCTGTGCACATGTATGACAATGTACTGTGACCTGTTACTTACTGGATAACTCTGATACGATAAAGAGGTCCTTAACAATGTCCATGCAGTGTGCAAAGGGCAAAAAAAGCTGCAATTGTCCATTTATTTGCACTTTGCCCACTTAGGTGCTAAGGGCTAGGCTGCATCCCCTGACACTGCTGTCTGCACAGAATGTCAGATATTCAATCCAGTGGTCTGTGTAGAGAGCAACAAGCCTAGGGGTGCAACTTCAGTTAAATGAGCACTAATAGAATTGCTGTTGCGCCCCCTAGAGCTCTTGCCCTTGTGCCCTCACTAGTAAATGAGTCCCTGTGCCAGGTCTCTCTGTCTGTGGGTGAGAATGGGAATAAAAACCCTGCAGTTACCCTGTTGGATAAGGGTTTATAGTGAAATAGTGAGGTATATATCATACCTTTAGCTTTACAATGTATTCTCCCTTCTGATAATATTCATCTCATATCGCTATCACTGTAGTGTTGAAGTGTCTTTGGCATGTAATATATGTTAAATATTTCCTGTTCCTTTCATTAAATACAACAGTGTCGGGATTCTGTAGGATGGATCTTTAACCCTATCCTCTATCAGTATGCTGGGTTTTGCTATCTTACAAGGAATACAGATGATTCTGGCATCTAAGGCAAAAAAGACCTAATTGCAAGAAACATACAAGAGGTTAAAATGGCATATTACAGAGACAGACATATAAAAGCATTATACTTCCCTGCTTATGGAACATGCACTTAAAGGGGTGTTGTGTTTTAAAAAACAACATTCTAAAATAAACAAGAGTAAACCATAATTAATCTTTTGAATAGAGAAGCTAACATTTCTCCCTGACTATTCATATTTCATATATTCACTGTTAAATATATTCAAATATAGTTTTGGGGTCTAACCCAACACTGTCAGACTTTCTGTACTAAAATATTTGTAAAGAACCAGCTTAATATGAAAGTAACTGCATATTTCTCAATAACTTATATCCAATAAACCTGTTTTTCACTGACCTACTAGTATTTTAAATTATGGCAGCCACATTCTAGTATACACAGTATATAATATATTTAGATTTACATGTTAAATGTTGCTTAAAGTGGACCTGTCACCCAGACATAAAAAGTTGTATAATAAAAGTCCTTTTCAAATTAAACAAGAAACCCCAAATCATATTTTTACACATCCAAACCCATTATAAAAGCATTTAAAAATCCCAGCTGTCAATCATATATGTCTGTCCCGCCTCTATGCCTTAGGCATAGAGGTGGGGCGGACAGTTACTTTCACTTTCAGTTCAGAACTTCTTAGATGTTGCTGCACTCCTCACATTCCCCCTCACTCCTCACCATGTAATTATGTAACCAGTGCATGGATATGGGTATCAGGTCCCCCCATACTGGCACAGAAACAAAATATTGGCAGGATGCAATGCCTGCTTTGATAACAGTGTCCACAAAATGGCCCCTGCCTGCTTGCTGCAATTGTGAATTCCAAGGCTGAAGAAAATAAGATTAAAATAATTTATATAGTGTAAGTAAAGTTTATTTTGCTTGCAAACACAATAGAAAACAATTTGGAATTATTTCTTAAGGTGACAGGTCCCCTTTAATATTATACGCCAGTCCTTTTTTTATTGCATACAATCATATATATAGGTGATATATTTATAGTAGCCTGTATCTAAATATTCAATTTATGCCCCATGATACCTTAGATTTTTAAAAAATCTGAATTATTATGTATGTTTTTTAGTGTTCTTTTAATATTTTTGTCAGTAATGGTTCAGTCATAAGTATATTTTAATTATTCAATGTCATTAATTGTCTTATAGCTATTTTTGTGTTTTGCAGTGCACAAGGGACTGTCTTTCTCATGTTTGTTATTCTTCTTTAAGAGACTATGAGGGTCATTTACTAAATGTTGGGCAGGGTGCAAAGTGCAAAAAACTGCAGCTGTCAGCCATGGCACTTTGCTCTCACTGTGTCTGTGAAATATTGCACGTAGGCAATTCCCCTCCAGCCCCCTACCCAGTGTCGGACTGGGGCACCTGGGGCCCACCAGAGAACTTGATCTCAAGGGCCCCCCATTTACTCCACCTTCCTCCTCAACTCTTGATGATGACAAAGCCATCACTATTGGCAAAGGGCATCTTCCTGGGATAATACCTCAAGTTCTGCAGAGCTCTGACTGGGCTGGCTCTTTGGTTGCCACAGCTTTTGCTGCCCCGGTGCAGTCCCTGCACCCGCTAGTCCTTTTTGGGATGCCTGTAATCTTTTTTCTGCCCCTGTTTTATACTTCTTTTTGGGAATGGCTTCCTTGCTTTTATCTTTTGACTCTGATCCTCTTTTAGAAGACATTGTAGATTTCCTATCAATAAAGAGTTAATTTTGTATATTAGTACCCCTAGCCCTAAATAACCCTAAACTTGTAACTTTTGTGACCCATGCACATACTAAAAAATTGTGATGCAGGCAAGAGAACAATAAACTTTAAACTGACACACCATGCATAAAAGAAAATAATGCCATCATGCTGCAGCATCATGCTTTAAAACATGCAAAAATAAAATGATGTTTAAAGAAAGGAGGAATCACACTATGCATTTTGCCTCATAACAACAAATGACAAGCCATTACTAATCTTGTCTTTCACTCCCTGGTAACGTCAGGGCATAATCTGCCTGCATGTCATTGAATAACTTGTTTCACACCAACCAGGCTTACTTACACAGAGCAACTGAAAGATTTCAGAATTCTGGAACAAGAATACATTAAACTTTAAAAACGCAGAACCGAAAAGTGTTATCAAGCAGCGGTAACAGACATTCATGCAATTGCACAAAAAGGGAAAGTTGTGCTCAACCACTAAATTGTAAACCATTAAGCGGGGGTGCAATGAGGCTGTGACCATAAAATACATATAAACAACCGCAAAAAATCCTCTGCACTCACCCATTATCAATATGTAGAAATTGGACACTAGGGCATTTCACTACTAAGAAATGCCTTCCCTCCCCACCTCAAAAAGAGGGATTGTTTGTCCGTACATTGCAATATACTTCAAGCTGGCCAACTACGTCAAAGTCATCCCTTCTGGCCAGTCCTACCCTAACTGACCTATATAAGTAATTTAAGATTAGTACTGAGCAAAGGGACTAAGCTTTACCTGCAACATGCTTGCGTATAAGGTTAAAACTCCCATATGGTTGCCCTTTTATTAGCTCCATTGGGATCACCTGACTGTAGCTGGGAATAGTGGGGGCTACAACATGGAGCTGGCCACTGCTCCTGTATAAACAATAACACAAAAAGGTGGGGAGGGAAGGCATTTCTTAGTAGTGAAATGCCCTAGTGTCCAATTTCTACATATTGATAATGGGTGAGTGCAGAGGATTTTTTGCGGTTGTTTATATGTATTTTATGGTCACAGCCTCATTGCACCCCCGCTTAATGGTTTACAATTTAGTGGTTGAGCACAACTTTCCCTTTTTGTGCAATTGCATGAATGTCTGTTACCGCTGCTTGATAACACTTTTCGGTTCTGCGTTTTTAAAGTTTAATGTATTCTTGTTCCAGAATTCTGAAATCTTTCAGTTGCTCTGTGTAAGTAAGCCTGGTTGGTGTGAAACAAGTTATTCAATGACATGCAGGCAGATTATGCCCTGACGTTACCAGGGAGTGAAAGACAAGATTAGTAATGGCTTGTCATTTGTTGTTATGAGGCAAAATGCATAGTGTGATTCCTCCTTTCTTTAAACATCATTTTATTTTTGCATGTTTTAAAGCATGATGCTGCAGCATGATGGCATTATTTTCTTTTATGCATGGTGTGTCAGTTTAAAGTTTATTGTTCTCTTGCCTGCATCACAATTTTTTAGTATGTGCATGGGTCACAAAAGTTACAAGTTTAGGGTTATTTAGGGCTAGGGGTACTAATATACAAAATTAACTCTTTATTGATAGGAAATCTACAATGTCTTCTAAAAGAGGATCAGAGTCAAAAGATAAAAGCAAGGAAGCCATTCCCAAAAAGAAGTATAAAACAGGGGCAGAAAAAAGATTACAGGCATCCCAAAAAGGACTAGCGGGTGCAGGGACTGCACCGGGGCAGCAAAAGCTGTGGCAACCAAAGAGCCAGCCCAGTCAGAGCTCTGCAGAACTTGAGGTATTATCCCAGGAAGATGCCCTTTGCCAATAGTGATGGCTTTGTCATCATCAAGAGTTGAGGAGGAAGGTGGAGTAAATGGGGGGCCCTTGAGATCAAGTTCTCTGGTGGGCCCCAGGTGCCCCAGTCCGACACTGACCTACCACCTGCCACACACAGCTGCCTTGGCCTCACAGTGCTGTAGCTATCACTTAACTGAAAAAGACACATTACATATTGGTACATTAGACCTATATGTCAGCTGGGCCCTTGCATACATGTATGGAGGAATGGAGAAGTGTTGCAGAATTATACCTCTCAGTCGCAGAAACAGGATTTTAAGGAAGCCCAGAGTCTTCAAACCAATAACAAATATTTATTTGGCACACAAAATAAAGTACTTATGTAGTACCAATGATGAAGATCATGTAAAGTGGTCACAGCAATACAATTACAGAACGTATTATACACTGACACTCCTCTCTGAGGACAGACTTGGCAGGATCCCACTACAACTCTGACACTCTTTAATGGACCTGTATAACCTGTCTGACACTCTTTAATGGATAAGTGGAACCTTTCAGGAAATCCTCTAAATGATTCCCTATCCACTATGAACTCTCACTAACAGGCAGTATCACCTGGGAGAAATACCCACAATCTACCACTCCTACGTTGGAGCTCAGAACTGTTCTTTCTAGCTCAACCTATCTGCCTAAAAACCTGAAAAATTAAAGTTTTTGGATATATCTTGACTTTGCTTATGAAAACTCCCATTGACTTCTATAGAAATGCGCAAGCTTTTACATGCCAAAGTTTTACATTTGAGTTTTCATTTTTTTGTTTTTTAAAAAAACTCAAATTGAGGAAAAAAATCAAACTCGACCATTGATAAATTACCCCCTAGAGTGTACTTTAACAGAAGTTCACCTACCATTATCTACATATTTTATTCACGGGGTCCCTATTTCCTGACTTCACTAAGAGCTCACCTACCTTGGAGCCTTCCATTATTGGGGCCTTTCTTTCCCAGGCTCTCCAGCATACATTCGCCTTATTCAGCAGGTGGAAGTCAAAGAGGAAGGGCTATAGTCAGTATATTAAATTATAAGGTGAAATGTTCACCACCCACCCTGGCCAATAGGGAACACATCCTGCCCAGGTATTAGACAATAGAAATATATATATATAAGGGATTTCACAAGACAAAATGGAGGTTAATCCTTTGGGACCCTGCACTGTACATCGGAATTCTGTGCTTAACAGATCACATAACTTGGTGGGGACAGAGAGGCTGCCCTGGGCCACTTTACAAATGGCTCTATAAATTGAAACAGAATTGTGAATAGGGCCCTGACTTAACTTTGCTATCAGAACTACTGCGTACCAGTCAAGCAAAGGGAAAGTGTGTATAAATGGAAGGGAAACATGACATTGTAAAAAGGCAAGATTTATGCATATATTCTGTTATCTCTCATTTTCTTTTAACCCATCTAGAGCTCCAGGGTAAAATTCTGCTGCCTGAACTTGGAAGGTCTTACATTGCCCAAAGTACAGAGATTTAGTTCCATCTCAGTGCCAAGCTGCCTTCCCAAGAGACATGCTGCAGCATTTGGTGTGACTTTCATAGCCACCCCCACATCCCATCTGCTCTATGCATTTATCTAAAATAATAAATGATCACTTCCATAACAATGTGTGTTACAAATTAAACGAACTGTCCATAGACAAGGATGATTAATTAAACCTTGGCAATGTCTTTATAAGTCAACAGAGGTTAAAACTTGAAAACTGGGTCTGCCTGGGAAGTCTGCTCTACGGGAGTTAAAGGATAATTCTTTAGTGCTTGACTATAGCCTTTGGCCGTACCAAGTCACGAGAGAATTACTGTACTTAACAATGGCATATAATGTGCTCTTCTTATATTCTTCTTTCCATTGGAAAATAAATGTTGCACAACAAGGTTTAATGTTGGGTTTAATATTGTTTGAATGATTTTTCAGTAGACTTAAGGTATGGAGGTCCAAATTACGGGAACACCCTTTATCCGGAAAACCCCAGGTTCTGAGCATTCTGGATAATGGGTCCCATACCTGTATATATATATATATATATATATATATCTTTCACTTTTCTATGTAATACTCTATTGTACAACAAGGCTTCCAATATTAGCTATACAAACAATAAAAAGTGCTGTTTATACATTTTAGTTGCAGCTCCTTATATGCCATATACAGTTTTATACTCTCTTTCTAAATATTGAAGTTTGGTTAAGTCTATAGCATATATCATCAAATAAGCATTGCACATTCACCTTACTTTTCCTTAACGTCCTAGGTTTCCCCTGCAGCCATTACTTAAGTAATTTCAAACTATGCCAGCATACCATAGATGTTGCTTTATAGTACAATTCTGCTGGCAAATATGATGGCATAGGGACCCACAGTAACACTATTGCTTCTTTAAACATCATTCTGTGCCCATTAACAAATAACTAAACTCTAAAATGTATCAGGTAATTCCACTTTCCTGACTCCACTGGCTGATCTATTTATTTGTAGCAAGAATGGATGTTGCGAAGTGTAAAATATATAGCGACACAAGAACTCCCAATGCTAATATTATTTTATTTCTGTATGCCCTCATATAAATATATACAGCAGCTAGAGGCCATTTCTTTCCTTTTAGTACCAGCAAATTATGTATCTTTGATACTGCTTGTGCTGAAAGAGATGAGCAGAGGCACATTTAATGCAATGATTGCAAGACACTGCAAGGCCACATTAATGTAAGAAGCATGGATTTGCGACGTTGCCATTTCTACATGCGCAGTCAATTTATCCTGTATAATGTGATGTGTAAAAGAATACTCATGCTTTTGGATGTATCAGGCTAGTATTGCCATTTCACAGGTCACTGGCTCATAAGGAGTTTTTCCTTGGTAAATACACTTATGTAAAATAGCAGTGCAGGGATATGACATTATTCATCTCTTTATCTAAGAATGTGTGGAGCAGAGACAGCAGCATTGACTCCTATCTTAACGCTCAGCTTATATTTAAGAAAAAAACTGCATATAGTGGCTTAACCCTTCCATGAAGGCCCATAAAATGAACCCTTAGGTTAAATTCCTGGTGCAGAGTATGTGATTGCTGCAGAGCTTTGTAACCACATGCAATGACATGTTATAGCATAGGTTTATGGGAAAAGAGAGAAAACAAAAAAGGAGATAGGATCTGGTCAGCTGGCTCTAAATATATAAAGACTGAGCAGACTTCAGTGAGATATCTCATACAACACAGCATACTGTATATCTTATGTGCCAGCAAACGCTCTTCAGAGTGCGTAGAAGTCTAAACTATGGTTCATTAAAATTTGGAGTTGGGACCACAAATGGATCACCGTACATGTTAGCATTGATTGGCTCACTTGTAGTAAGCAATGGTGTGTGTGTGCTGCTGAAGTGCAAAGGGGGGCAAGGTTGCACCCCTTAAAGCTCATATATTTAGCACTTGCCCCCTGCTCACTATCCCTTCTGCTGCACGCTATGCCTTGTGTCAGGTGCATGGGAGCACTGTATTTAATACTTACCATGAACATTCCAGGGGCTCCTGGAGCACGAATGATAAATAATTAGTAAAAATAATTGTTTCTTTTAATCAAAAATAGCCATGGGTTTGTGGCCACTGCCCTAGTGATATTTGAAAGCTACAAGGAAAAGCAGTGACAGAATTTAATTCTGGTTAGTAGCACAAGGCAAAGAGAGGCTCTCAAGGAACATTAGAATGAGCAATAATTTAAAGAATTAGAAATGTTTTGAATTAATTTTTATGATATTACCTCTACTACCCTTATGTGTGGATGGTGTCATAAACGTAATTGATCAGTAATAGGTTTGTTTGGCTTGTATGCTTTAACCACATGGATAGCTGGTTAGTTTCTGACATATTGGTCGCAACTAGTGATGAGCGAAATTATTCGCTAGACATGGATTTGCAGATTTATCCGCGAAACGGCCACTAAGATTCACCGCGGAAGAATTCACCCCCATCAAAAAAAATTATTGCGTATGTCAAGAAAATGATGCACAACAAATAAAACGACGCACGCAACAATTTTCTTTTATAAGATTTGCAATTTTTTTGCCAAAGCCAAACGGGACACATTTGCTCATCACTAGTTGCAACTGGATGCTGGAACTTGATAACTAGCCTAACATTTCCATGTAATATGTTTATTTTACTTATCTGGGCACCCAACTGGAAAATCCAAGACAGAATACAGACTTTAGGCATCATTCTATGAAAGAAGCCAACATGACAGCTAAATATTTGCTCCCCATGCTGGTAATTCAAAGATTTGAATCTTTCTGCAGAAATAACAAAAGGACAAGTAGCATTCTGAGTTTTTTGCCTTTTTTTTTTTGCATTGCCTTATGTTCAAAAATAAGCTGTTGCCTCCTAATGTAGCATTTCTATATCACCCATGTGATAAATCTTATAGCTGCTTCTTGTAATGTAACATGTGGCAGATGCACAGAAAATGGGTGTCCTCTTGGATAACACATGCCTGCGTAATATTCATAGGGTGTGGGTTTGAAGGCAAAGCATATTTGGGGCCATGTACCTCAAGGTGAAGGTCATGTACAGGGCTCCTTTATGCTGCAAGCTCAAGGTGCAAATGGCTTACGTGCTAAGTAAATAGCTTTGGCTATTCACTTGCACCTCTCTGATATTAAATGAGCCCTTTTATCCTAAAATAAAGAGACCCATTTGGTTTTATCTCCAAGATTTTCAGTGATTAGAATTATTCTGGTCTTCAAATGATTGATATATTTTATTGAAAACACAAGGTAGAACAGGCAATGACAAAAGCAGTGGAGATGATATCTTGAAACAAGTAAATATATATCCCCCCCCCCCACTTAAATATAAACGTACATGTATAAAACATATTCTATTTTATATGGTTAACTAAACAATCTTCCTATTCAGTCCCTGGAGTATGCTCACTATGCAGAGTACTTACACTGACACTGATCACAAATATCCCTAGGTTTTCTATGAATGGTGTTTTTCTTACGGGATACATCTCAGATACATTTTGATTAAGTTTTAATATTCCTGTATAGCTCCTGGTTAATGAAATACATATTTATATTTGACACAACTGGTGTTGCTATGGTTACATTAATATAATAATTAAGCCGTATAAAATTGGTTCACTTGATATTTTAATGGCATTTTTTTTATCTCGGGGATGTTGTTTACAGATGCTTAATCCAAAACAACATCTAAAGCGATTTTCAGAATTTTGAAGAAAGGAGTCTTACCTGTAAAACATGAAGGCTGTCTTTCTGTTTAGCAAAGTGCCAGATTTGAAAGACTCCTGTTACACTGAATTTGTTATTGGAAAGGAGATTTATTACTCAGCAGAATGGTGAAAATATGCAGAGTGGCAAGTAAATGCGTTAGGGGCACGTTTTGACAGCAATATTGGTTAGAAAAGGTATTTGCTTTTGGCAAATTGTCACAGCAACAAAACTGTTCATTTTACAAAAAAAAACTAAAATTGCTTATCATAATGAATTGTATAATTACTTTGATCAAGAAAACCTGTGGGTAGGAGAAAAAATGGAATGAGTGTTTCTTGCTGAGATTCGAGTGAATGCTTAGATACGAGGGTCAGCAACCTTGGCAGTAGGGTTGCCACATGTCCGGTTTTGAGCTGGACAGCGTTTCTAAAAGGGCTGTTTGGGTCAAAACTATTGATGAGAAAATCTGTCCTGTTTCGCTTTGCTGAAAAATTTGTGAATCTTTCAAAAGACAACAATTTGTTTTTGACGTGGGCAACAATTTTTTGTCGTATGGCGAATTTTCCCACGGGCAATTTTGACACCCGTTTCACAAAAAAACGCGAAAGGTGGAACGCAGTAATTCACAGCGAATCCTAACTAATAATTTCGCCCCATCACTAGTCAAAACTGCCTGCCTGGTTTTCCTAATTTGGGAAACTGGGCAGGACTTTTCTAGACTGATGCAGGGTTCAGCCAATTGCTGATAGTTGTGTCATAACTCCACCCCCATGACATCATGGTCTCTGCCCAGCTTTGAGCAAAAGGAAAGATGGCAACCCTTCTTGGGAAAAGTTGTTTTTTTTTGGAGTACAAATCCTGTTTTTTTTCCTGCTGTTCTGCCATCTTTTATCTGTTTCATAATCCAAGTCCCACTCATTCTGTCTAACTGACCCTTCAGTAACAAATATTCATTCACAAAAATTCAAATTAAAAATTTCTGAAAAAAGTGTAACATTTTCACTGGTACCCATGGGGCAGCAGATTAATTTATTTTCAAATTGTGTTTTAAAAAAATTGATCATGGAATAAACATTTTGATTAAACTTGAGGGTTTTTTTTATTTTCTCCTCTGTATTTATAAAAACTTGAAATAAAACAACTTGATCTCATTAAGCCGCTGAAAAAGTCAACTGCAGCAAAAATAACATTTTTCATTTCAGTTTCTTTTAATTCAACTATTTAGAAAGCTTACAAAATAAAATAGCTTATATATTACACCTCCAGCTGACTTCTATAGAAGCTTAGCAGGTTTTAGAAACACAATAGAAACAATTCAGCCTTTCACATAAACACTGTGCATTCTAGAATTAAGGACAATCTGGTGGCTGGCTGCACACAGGTGGGATAAGTGAAACAGTCAGCTCCAATGCTCATAAAATAACCTTTATTTACAAAAAGCACCTGGGGATGGCATAGGCACAATATTTTCAAAATAGCCTCTAAGACTCCATTATTTTATCCTCACTTTTGTTATAAGCTGTTTGATGTATTGTCACTTATGGTAGATACAGCCTTGCTGGGGATCAAGGTTTGAGCTCCATTAATATACTGTATATATATAGATGGAAAACAGGCACTGACATATCCAATGACCAGTAAAATGTCTGGGTGCAGTCTGGAAGACTTAGCACAATGTAACAAGAAAGAGTACCGCACTCACAAAATTCAAAATAAAAAGGTATTTATTTTAACATGCAAACTAATATTTCGGCTGTCTCCACAGCCTTTTTCAAAACTTTTAAAAAGTTTATAGCTACCAGAGTGACTAAGCCCATGTTATTAGGGTGATACAGGAATGGAACCTATTATCCAGAATGCTCAGGACCTGGGGTTTTCTGGATACGGGATCTTTGCATAATTAGAATTCCCAAACTCTACTTAAAAATAATTTAAACACAAAATTAATCCAATATTGATTGTTTGAGAATTATTAGTTATGACTGTTTTGCCTCCAATAAGGATTAATTATATTTTAGTTGGGAGTAAGTACAAGGTACTGTTTTATTATTACAGAGAAAAGGGAATAATTTAACCATTAAATAAACCCAATAGGGCTGTTCTGCCCCCAATAAGGGGTAATTATATCTTAGTTGGGAGCAAGTACAGGTACTGTTTTATTATTACAGAGAAAAAGGAAATTGTGTTTAAAAGTGTTAATTATTTGATTAAAATGGAGTCTAAGGGAAATGGCCTTCCTGTAATTTGGAGGTATCTTGATAATGGGTTTCTTGATAACAGATCCTATCCCTGTAATAATCCAAGTGGTCATTTACCAAGCTGCGCAAGACCACAAAGGGGCACAAGCATAGCTCTTAGGACGAAGACAGATAGGGTGATTTGTCGCAATTTTTTTAAAAGCTAGTCGCAGGGACTTATTACCCAGTTGCGGTGCCTATTCGCTGCAGCGCTACCTCCATTTTCAAACATGCAATTCACTATGTGCACCCTTAGTGCTAATCTATTAACAACTTCTTCTGGTAATTGCACTTTGCACAGTACCTTGGAAGATGTAAATGACCCTCCAGGACTTATTTTGTAAAAACACAATTCTTTCTCACTCTAAATGGTAACATGGAATAAGGCTTTACAAAAAGACCAGAGTGGCTCATTATCACCCTAATGACATGGGGTTAGTTGATGTCTTTGGGCTGTCCGGCTGAATTATGAGCATTTTATTCTTTGTGGGACAGTCTATTCTTGTTATACTTCAGCTGTTTTGTTCAGTATATAAAATAGCTCCCATCTGAAATAAAATTCCCATAGTATAATATTAGAAATTGAAATATGTCTCAGAGCAGTATCATTATCTAACTGATGTACAAAATAGACGGTAGGAAAAGGAATATCATAAGTAGAAATAAAACTGAACTTCGGGCATATCCTTTATCATTGGCATATGATTAATTTTTTACAAACTTTCACTACATTGTACATTGATCATTGAATATTTTACAGCAAAGTAATAATCCAAGTTCCCTATTTAAATTGCTCAGAAATCTCAGTACATGCCGTTCTGCATGATAAGTCAGTGTGTGCACTGAATAAAACAGAGCCCCACCACCGCTTCGCTTTTATACTGATGCCGTTTTACATCATCGGAGGCATAATACTATTTAACAAATGTTTTCACTGTGGGAAAAAAAAACAATTACGGATATATCTCATGAACCATCCAGATTAAACGCTCAAGTTTATCCTTGCAATTTTCATGACTAATAACTTTGTAAAACCTCACTTGTACAAGGAATATTTAAGTGATAAATTATAGTAGCAAAAATGTTGCAGTCACATTTATCACACCAAGAGACGGTTTATGTTTATCCTTGGCATTTATATAGCCAAGTTAAAGCTAAGACTTACTAACACTCTGGGCTTTTGCTTTATGGCCTGAAATATCTGGGTTTGGGATTCGCAAGCACTGGGATATGCTCCTGTGTATATTTACCTTCATTTTCAGCCGTGGGAGCCTATATAAATAGGCTAGGGTGCATAGAAAAGTTACAACTGCAAAAGACTGCTGCATTTGTTGGCTAAATATTTGCATAATTATAAAGGAACAAACAGATGTGTTGCATAGTCAGTGAGCATGGAACACTTGCATAATGCCTTTTTGACAATGTAATTTGCCAGAGAAATGTCTCCACAACAAAAGAACAGGAATTGTTTCTCAGAAAAGTTTATGAACATTGTCTTGTTTATGGTTCATACAAGCAATTATAGCCTCAAATTCAAACATGAGTGCTGTGAGAGTAATCACCTGCCCCTGCCAAAACCACAGGGATTGCCAATATTTCCTGGCATTCTCTTGATGAGGGATAATGTTAATGATATGAAATAACACAACCTAATTTATCTAACAGTAATGGAGTGAGTGCGTTCATCTTACAATAAAGGAGTATGCTTTGTATGGTGGCCCTCAGGCTATCTATAAAATGTGCAATGTGGTCCAAATCCAGCTTGATGTCTTGCCACTCTGCCATAGGGTATAAAAAGAGAATTATCTGTATGAGCGGCAGTAAATGACCAGACACATACCCACGTGGGGCCCAATGAAGAGCTGAGTGCCCAGGATCTGCACAACAATGGACTCCAGGTCCTGCTGAACCAGTGTATACAGATCCTCAGTGGTAGCATGTGGGAGGAAACAAAAGCTGTGAACAGTATTACATTGGAAAAAATGTTCAAACTTTTTCAATCATTTTCAAATTTCAAAATTTTTGAAACCAGTAACCTGATAAGCTTAACAAGTGCAAGCTAATGGTGCCCATACAGGTTAAGTTCGGTTTGCTTTGTGAGGTCGCCAAGCGAGCGGATCTTGTCCCCATATCCCCATCTACGGGTGGGCGATATTGGGGAAAATGTAGGCTAATTCGATCGTTTGGCCCTGGGGGACCGATATTGGCAGCTTCAATTGGCCCGTGTATGGTCACCTTAAGAGCATCAGGATGCAAGATGCTATAAAGCCCAGTACTTACCTCCTGTTTATGGCAGACAAGGGAGAATTGTACTTATTGCTCAATCATTATAAGCCTTGTGCTGGAGATTTAAACTGGTGGATTGGATTTTTAATCCAGTACTGAGAGCAGATACATCATTGCATAAAACTCTGTTTATTGCACACAGCCATATGAAAATGATCCATTATACCTCTGTTACATTAAATATGAGGTGGGTCAAAACACAGTTCCTTTTGTTTGAAAAGAAGAAAAAAAGAAGTCAAAGAAGACAAATATAAGAACCACGTACCACATAATCCAGGGGTTTGCATTTTGCCAGGTATGATATAATGATTCCCCACTGGTTTTTATAAACATCACCCATTTTGGATGAAAATACTCCAATTAACATTAATTCAGAATTATAGTCACAGTTTAGGGTTTTGAAAGTGATACATTTAAGAGAATGAAGATAAAATAAATAACTGATTAGCAGGATGATGAAACTTTCAGAATCCCAGTGGCAAGTATAAGGACGAATATGAACAGTAATGCAATTAAATGCTTAGCAGCATTGCTCATACAATAACCTTCAAGATGAATAAAGTGCTCCTTAAATGCTGATGTTCTCCAGTATGTGCATGTCAGCATAACATCATTATGTCATTACTGCTGTATCCAGTTTTGTTGACTAAAGTGCTATATCAGTGCTGCTGCTGCTGCTGCTGCAGGTATATCCATGGCATCATGTGAAAACTGGCTGCTCAGTAATCTCTGGAACAATACAAAATGTAACATCTCACTAATTCAACATTATTTATTGAATTTTAAAGGCATTTGTGAAATATATTTTTCACAGATCCACTTGTTTCACAGATATTCCTTATAAAATTCCTTATGAAATTCCTCACTTTGGGTCAGGCTTAAACCAGGCAAGAATGGGTTTGGAGGCCTAAAAGTTGGTGAAGGCCCTAGGAATAGCAGGCACAGCAAGAGAAGAACTCAGGCTCAGAGTATAAAGAAGCAGCAATTTGAATTTAAAACTTTACAAAACAGACTGGAATTATTCAGAAATGAGTCTCTATTTCCCACAGGTGCTGAAGAGAATAGGAATTGGTAATGGAAAATACCACCTCCGATGAGTAACACTACACAATAGTAACAAGTGCTTCTGTCAGTTTTATGAAAATAATTTGCAACATTAAATTGAGTGTATTGTCCCAGTCTAAACTGATAAACTGGTTTCTCACTTCATTTTGCAGGAAACAACAGTCTTTATTCTATTAGCAGTAAATTCCAGCCAAAACAATTCCTCTACTTTGGTACAATATGATAATTTGTTCTTACCATCTCCTGATAACAAAATACCCCCTATAAAGGTGGACGTCTCAGGTCACAAATAGTGTGAAGCAATGTAGCTACATGTAGTACAAGTGGATTCTTATTGCCTTTTATTTCCCATCTCTGATCTTTTCAAAAGTCGATCTGATATGTGATGTATGTTCTATGTATCTGGTTTTAACCACACAGTTGTCTACCCATATACCCAAACAACATGGACAGCATACAAAATAAAGACAATGGGTTTTTCTATCTGAGTGGAACTGTGTGATTTTTACACCTGGCTTTAGAACCAATTGCGCATACATTGGCATGGGGCCAATGCCTACAATGATGAATTGGAAATGCACTGTTGTGATACAGGTAGTATGTTCTTTTGTGGTCAAACTAAGAAGCGAGTAGCAACACATTGGACATGATATAATATTTACAAGATGGAAGACATAACGAAAGATTTTTCATGTTAGAATTTCCATCTCCTTTAAGTCAATAACTAAAATTTACTTGTACTTGATCACAACTAAGATATAATTAATTCTATTTGGTGACAAAACAATACTTTTGGGTAAATTTCATGTTTAAATGATTTTAGCAGAGTTAAAGTATGGGGATCCAAATTATGCAAAGATCCCCTATCCAGAAAACCTCAGGTCCTGAGCATTCTGAATAAAAGGTCCCATAGCTATACCTCCTTCCTGACTTGGGGTGGGTGAACATTTTGCCTTTCACCATTGTAATATAGCATGCACAGTTATATATTTTGTAGCAACCTAAATTCTTATTATCAGGTTCAGCTCTGGACTTGTAAGTACACAGAGGTCCAAACAGCCCCCACCAGCCCAATAAATAGTGACTGTCTGGGCATCTTACTGCAGCCCCTCTGGCATTTGCCAGAATCCACAGATTGCCAGTCTGAGCCTGACTAGGTTTTGATATCTCATATTTCCTAACTGGATTTTCACCAACCAGCAGATTCCTTAAGGATTTCTTCATCCTATAAATGTGTAGGAAAAGCTGTATTCTCTGGTCAGATTTCCATCACCAGAAACAATATTCCAATATTTACTCATGGAAGACGATTTATATCTTGTACAACTGGTCACAAAATTCTCTCTTTTCTTTGGTTTATTTTACTGTCCTATCTACTTTCCCCGGACCAAGTCTTTGAACCTTTTGTGAAGCAGCACTTGTCTAACCTCCTGCAATACATGTTTCTTGCAGAATATTCAATTCCTATTTTCTATTACTCTCCAAAGAGCAAATATGTAATACTTGGATAAATAAGAAGATTAGTAAAAAATTTTTTACATGTTTTTGGTCGGGCACTATAATACCTTAATAAGATATTTTGGTCAGTCGCTTTTTGGAATAAACAAGTAATAAATCCATTTTCCTTTTTAGACGCTAACACATCTTAAAATGCAGTTTCTCTATGACTAAATTCTAAATGAAACTGTAAACTCAGAACCAATGAAGTGAGGTACCCAACAACCAAATTGTTATGGAAGCCCCGACACAAGATGTCATCTCTTGTCACCCCAGTTTTTCTTTGATCTCTTTGACATTCCTTTGGGTGATGTCCCTATGGAAACTGTGTATATGCCACTGAATGCCACCCTACCCATTACAAATGGATACATTTTTATTTTTTTATAATTTTATACTTAGACTTGTGTTTATTATTACTGTCTGTCATCAATCAACATTACAAGATATTTTGTCAAGAGTCATTGAGTATCTGTCCATCATTATGTGGCTGAATTGCCTTTGGCAGATAAATCACAAAAGGGTTGCTAAGTGCCTTGCATTTAAGCAGGCAGTCATTCCCTAATATTAGCAGTCACCAAGAGGTAAGGAGCTTTGAAATCAATCTTCTAATCATTCACTTGATCCCCAGGACCTACTTGACAGACATTCCCCAGAGAAAAGGCTACATATGGGAGGTGCCTTTTTTTGTTTGCCTAATCCATGGCTTCTGCTGCGACAAAGAAAACTGGTTGCTAAAGATTAGATGGCAATATACTTCTGTATCTAAGAAATGCTTCATTTTAATATTATTACATAAGTAATAATACAAGCACATGGAATAGAAATGATCAGCCATATTGCAGGCATTAAAGTCTGGGACCGCAAATCATAATGCATCTTTTCCTGATATATGTTTATATCTATGTAATTTGTGTTAAAAATGTGCATATATGTCTACTTTATCTGACGAAGGGTGCCTGAAACGCTATCCCTTTGTCGCACTCTCTGTGGTCAAATAAAAATCAGGTATAACACCTCTTCAATAGCAATCTGTATGTGGGGTTCCGATTTGCAAGACCATAGTGATACCATACCAGGTATTCAGGGAACATTAATACCACCAGCAAAACTACTGCATTTTGTGTGCAGGATGCCATCACAACACTGGATTCTGGTTTAGACCACAGTAGCAGGTAACATTTCAGGCCCTCTCTGGCCTTTCCAGTCTTTACTGCACTATATAACATAATGTTTAAATTGTTTACCTCTAACACAGTAGGGAGCCAGAGGTTTTAGCTGCAAACAGATAAAGTCTTCATTGCTTTTAATTAGTTAATTATGATGCCATTTTGTTTTTCTTGTTCTAGGCTCTCTTCTGTTTTTACCAGACTACAACTGATTCTCAGAATAAGTGTAGCATGAGAAGAAATGCCTATATACTTCAATGCATTTGACACAAGAAAAAAGACAAGAAAAAAACACCCATGGACTCCAGTTCATTGGGCAATCAGCCATTGATTTCAATGCATTTGGAGAAATTTTTCTGCGGTTGTGCGAATTTTATGGAGAAATCGGGCAGTTTTGCTGATCACTATTGGCAAAGACTGTATATCTACATCTACTAGGCCTACCTACCTGCCTGCCTTAATATTTTTTTTCAACAGTATTGAAGGGGACCTTCAATGGCTATTTCATTTGTCGGGGAAAGGATAAAGAATGTAAATGATTATATATGATGGAAGAGGTACTTCTGAACAGCTGATACTTACATTTTCATCATAATAAATACCAGCACGAATCAAAGTTATTAACAAAGCCGGTAGGAACTTTGGAATTGTGCTCACTGGTTATTCTTCAGACATAGGGGGACATTTACTAATCCACGAACGGAAAGCGTCCGAATGCGTTTTTTTCGTTATGATCAGTATTTTTGCGTTTTTTTCGTCGCCGTCACGTCTTTTTTCGCGAATTGTCGCAACTTTTTTGTCGCCGTCGCGAAATAATCGTACTGTCGTGCCAAGTACGAAACTTTCAAATTCATTCAAGCTTCAGTATCATGACATTCCTTGGGCCAGGTTGGAGCTGCAGAGTGCCATTGAGTCCTATGGGAGGCTTCCAAAATCATGCAAAGTCGGAAAGGTTTGCCCACCGTTTACGAGCGCTCAATGTGAAAAAGTCGTAGCGGCGGCGAAAAATTCGCAACAATTCGCAAAAAGGCGCAACAGCGACGAAAAAAACGCAAAAAATACGAAAAAGTCGCAAAATGTTCGTTTCCAATACATTTTTTTCCCATTCTGGGTTCGTATTCGTGGCTTAGTAAATCTGCCCCATATTGTACAGGATAGAAATCTTATTCGAGGACTAGCATTAGGCAGTTGATTGGGGGAAACTATCAAAAACAACATTCCTGTGCCCCTGTGTAAATAAAACCAATAAAGGTCCACAATTATACACTGGTACGTTACACCATCAAGGACATAAAGGTAAAAAATAACCCCCTTTCTGACATTAGCTCATTCAGACATACCTGAGTCCCCAGAATGAAACATTAAAAAATGTAAAAGGATAAAAAGATTTTAAAAAATGAAGTTTAAATTATAACTATTGCAGATAAGAATAATATGGTACAACAATATTCAGAGAGAGAGAGAGACACACATTAGAAATATCCAAAGAGTGACTTTCATATTAATAATTTAGTCACTAAAGAACATATCTGGGACTATCAGTTTAATCCTGGTTTAACTGTTGATTTTTTGAACAGACTAGGTTCTGCTAATATCTAGATATTGCTATAGTAGAAAGAACATAAGAGGGAGTAAAATTATTTGTTCAAATCGTCCCCTTTACCAAAAGCTAACAACGGGAAAGTCAATGTACTGTTAAATGTGGAATCTTCACTATATCTAGCTTACAGAGCCTATGGAATCATATTGGAAAATGATAGGAATTCATGTGATGGAAAATAATTGAAATGAACTATTCCCCATGAAAGCCATTTCTTGCAGTGGTCTTGCAGTAGAGTCAACTGGCAGTGAAGTGGAAATAGTGTTCTTCTAATACAGCACTGGCTCTATGCAGCTACTTGTGTAACCTGTAATAGTGTATGTTCCCCAAGGAGAAATATTGTTTAACATTTATTATTAGAGAGATTATACATTATTTACACCAGTTAAGTTTACACGTAAAGGTCTATATCCCATTCACACACTATCAGGAACCAATTAATCTGCTTATAGGTTTTTGAAATATTCCACATTTACATTTCAGAATTTCCAGCCATTGGCCACAAAGCCCAGTTGCCACCCCCTGCCCCAGAATGGACTTTCTCTGCTCGCTTCCCCATCTTCCCCTGACCCCCCTTGATGCCATCTTAGTCCCCCCAAACCCTTGCCACGTTACTGCACCTCCTTTGGCACAATCACCTCTTCTGGAAACTATCAAAATGTTCTGCCCAGTCCCCATTGAAGATACATGTCCACCCCAGATTTTGGCCACCCCACAAATCAAGACCTGCATTTATAGCACCAAAGGTGAATTTTAAAAGCAATAACTATTCTTAGAAATGAATTAAAGGTAATATTAAGGTGAGTTTCCCTATTAAACTAAAGCCCAGGTTGACCATTGCTGCTGTATTGCAGGATCTCTGAGAAGCCCAGAGCCAGTCACCAATTGACAACATCATATTCTGTAAACGGAAACATTAAAATTAAATTAAGAAATGCTGGGAATTTAGAGAACATCCTCCGGTGTGAGAAATGTGAGATTAGAAACACGTCTCCCAGAAAAGCACTTTGTGCTTCCTTACGCACATAAAACTGACACTTTTATAGCGCTATCTATAGGAATGTTTTGGAAAGTTAAGAATTCAATTTTTTTATTATTTGCTATTTCCCTTCCTCAGTGCCAAAGTGCACAAAAGGAAACTCCATTAAGAAATGGTATATTAGAATTTATTTTTGCTTACTTTCATATATCCTTTGCTTGTAGTTTTTTTTCCTCCTTAATTCATTTTTATATATTTTCCTTCACTACCATTTAAGCAACTGCATCTTATTTTGGGAACTGATATTTTTCAGCAAGAGAAAAATATTTTTATCAAGTCAATACTAAATCAAATCTAGCAGCAACATAACCAGAGGTTTACTAAAACCATCTTTGTCTCCCCAGTCACCAGCTTTGTCTTAAAGGAGAACTAAACCCCACAAATGAATAGAGCTAAAAATGCCAATTGCACCAGCCTAAATGTTCAGCATCTCTAAAGCAGCAGGTGCTATGATACAGGACTTCAAACTTTTCACAGGGGGGTCACTATCTTAAGGTGGTTATACACGTAGCAATTTTCGAATTTTTGACTGATGGTTGCACGAAAGATCGTTCCCACCCTCCACTGACGTTCAGGGCTGAATCGTCAGATATGGAAGGAGAAATAATAGAAATTCTACCTCCTTCTGCCGATTCAGCCTTGAACGTGCATTTTGCTCACGCACCTTGCACTTCTGTATAGTAGCACCAAAGATCATTGCGTCTGTCCTGCCTTTTCTGCTGAATCACACTTAGCCTCTCCCACTAACACAAGGGTACCCTAGAGCTAACGCCACCCTGAATATAAAAGTAATGCTAGGGTTCCCCAGTGGACTGCTTCAGTAGAATCAAAAGACTTGCACCCAAAAAATTACTTGCAATTTTTGTAGTTCTAACACAGAGCACTTGAAGTGATACAGTCTGGACTTATTAGCTCTAATTTGCATCTTATTTGCAAATGTACGTGTGGTTGCACACTCCATGTGACAGCAATTACGCTGGGATTATGGAAAAAAAAAAAACCTGCATTTTCTTTAAAAAACATGGCAATTTGGGTCTGATATTGCACTCTGCACATGTCACTTGTGGTTGTAAATGATTCTTCCAAATGTTTGTGCCAATGGCACTTCTTCAGATCTAAAAACCTGGGTGCTGCTAGTATCTGTGAATCCCAGAGGTATCTATTGATAGTTTCTAATCTATCTTTAGAATTAAAGTACTATTATGCCAGGAAATAAAACTGATATACTTGGATATTTCTGTTCTCTGTGCCAAATACAAAACCATACTAAACGTTGTTGCAAATGTGGCAGTGGGCTTAAAGCAGCACCAAGGGTTAGAAGAGGTGTCCCATGTGTGGATCATATTAAGCATAATGTGCAAAACCAAGCAAGAGAATGAATACTACAAGGAAAAACCAGAATCATGTAGTTCCCTGGTGCATGAAACAACTTATAATTATAAGGCGTCTCTGCCTGACCTTTATTCATATAAGTAAGCTTCTAAGTTGTGTTCTGGTGGCTACGGCTTTCAGTAATATTTTAAAGGGTGTACACCTTTACACATTTAATAAATAAGCCCCAAAGAATAATTTGCTCCAGAAATTCCTGTATATGATGGTCTAGATCAGTGGTTCTCAACCTTCCTAATGCCGCGACCCATTAATACAGTTGCTCATGTTATGGTGACCCCTAACCATAAAATTATTCCTAAGACCATCGGAAATATGTGTTTTCCGATGGTCACAGGTGACCCCTGTGAAAGGGTCGTTTGACCCCCAAAGGGGTCTCGACCCACAGGTTGAGAAACCCTGGTCTAGATACAGTATATATGGGGCAGTTTATCTATTAGTATACATTAAATGCCAATGAAGAATCAACCACCAAACACTTATTTGTATCAGCTATCAGATGTGTGTAGGCGATTGTTATGTGGAATAGGGGGGGGCCAGATTTACTGAACATGACTAGTACAGGTTGACCTTTCTGTATATTGTCAGTACAAGAAGTGAGTTAGCAACTGGCAGTATTGTCATATGTCATATGGGGGAGGGTGGATAGTGGTCAGGAAGTACCAGAACTAGGGGCAGGTTAAAACAAATATTAAAAACCCCACATAATTAGGTGTTATTTAAGCTCCAATGTCTAAGATGAAAAAGATGTATGCATATTTACCTGTTTTCTTATTATGCTTTTTTGAGTAATGTTAAATAAATATTATCATCTATGTATAAACCTTTATTTTTGCGTTAAAGTGCAATAAAATGACCTCATGTCCATATATTAGAAGAGAGGGGTGATAATAACTACCATGTTGTATAATCTAGTTTCTGTACAGCGCTGTGTATAAAACTAGCGCTGAAAAGAACTGCAGAAAGGTGGGTGAAGGAGGTAGAAGGGTATTAAATATTAAAAACAAACATTGTGGATTGGATATGTTATTGGCTATGTGTATAATCTAGGAGATGGTGGAATTGGGGCATGGCATAAGAAATGTACAGTGAAGAAGGTCAGCTGTTTCAGATGAGAATTCTGCATATCTGTTCAAAAGGATCGAGAATCTAGTTTGAGTTTAACCAGGGGACCTGTGAGCATGACTGTACTGGAGTTGTTTGAGAATCAATGGCAGAGAATAAAATGAAGATATAGGAGTCAGAGAGTGTACAGCTAAAGCATACTGTATGTATAAGTTCATAGCAGAACTAGAAATTCTGGCTGAACATTCAACAAAAGAGAATAGTGTAAGACAGAAAAGATGATAATAGAGAGGGAATGATGGTTCTAGGGTTACCTTAAATCAGTAGGTGAGTCTAAGCACGATTTAGGAGAAGAGGCAGAAAAGACGAAATTATCCTTGGTGTAACTATACAGTTCAAGTTCAAGGTGTGTGTTTGGACACAATTGCTTTTAATGAATAGTGTCAAAACAAACAAAAATTGAATTTATTTGCGGTTGCCTTTATAAATAAACCCTTAGATTTTTACCACATGAGAGAAAAATCTACTGTGAACAATGATAAATAGAATAGTGGATATGTTGTTGACTTGGCGAGACAAGGATGGGGCTTAGAGCATATTTTAGTAAATATGATTATTTGGCTGCTAGACTGACTGAAGAGAGAGGGAATAGATTACTACTAAAGGGCAGGTAGTGGTGAAGTACAGATCAAGGTTACAACCATTTTGTTTTGTGGTTGCCTCTGGCTATTGTTGGAGGTCAAAGAGCATTCAGGGGAGAAAGCAAAGAAAGAACAAGGGTAAGAGTTGAATTCACACAAGATAATAGCAGGGCTGTCATAGGGGAGCCAGAATGGAAAGGCAGAGATGTAGCAGTGCAGGTGGTAGAGTTTGATTTGTAAATAACAGCAACAGATGAAGAGATGTTTGAAGAGGTTGTGAAGTACTGCTAGTTGCAGGAATTAGATGTATAGGAGTAGGAATGTTGTGGCTTTCCTTGTTTAACACCACTCCTCTTGTATCTGTCATGTACAGCCATGCTTTTTTTCTGCCTTGAATGACTGGTGTGCCATGTGGGTCACTTGCATCAAATTCCCCAAACCTCTTGTAGACTCAGATGATTAATGAGCAAAATAATATGACAAGTTTCAAACAGGGTCCCAAGAATGCAGGGATTCATTACATGATCTAGGATTTTTAACTCCTTTGGCCATTTAACTCCCTTTAAGCATTTTACCCTTGTTTGGTGGTTGGAGTGATATTTAGGTGCTTCCTAGATAAAAAGGTTAAAGGGATAAGATGAATGGATAAGTGTAAAAGTGAGGGTGGGAGAAAGGGTCAAAAAATGAAATCATTTTGGAAAGGTGAATCTACATTTAATTCATTGATATAATTGGTAAATACTGTATTAATAGAAAGAGTATAATATTATATAAGATTTTCTCCCAGTATCTACAGAAAATAATCTAGTTTATAGTTTGTATGCATTATGCATATGTGCAAAAAATCCCCATTTCATAAAACCATGTTTATTGTTAGACATCCCTGTATGTCACTATCCCTTTGGCCAGACTGAAGTTTATGCTCCAGTACGTATTGTAATGCGCACAGTATGTGATGGACGCCTTCTAGGTGTGTGCATTCACATTTACCGTGCCTAGACGCATTCACATTTACTAGATGCCACCTTTTGGCCCTTCTTGCTGTTCTTGCCCTATCTTTTGATGACGCTTTTTCCATGTAGCAGTCTACTTTAGGAAGTGGATTTTTGAGCACCAACCTTAGGGTATTTAACTAGTTTGTGGGTGTAAGTGAGCACACATGATTTTGCCTCAGAGGAAGTCATTTGGATGAAACACGTTGGTCAGATGGAACTGTGAGCCATTGAGTGGTGGATTTTGGTTTTGCACTGATTAGCTGAATGATCGACTTTTACATTGTAATTGCAATTATGTGTTTTCAATAAAGCACGTCAGTGGTTTTACCCTATGGAAGTGTGCCCCTCTTCTGTATTTATTTTTTCGATTCCAGTTTAACCAACCATTTGACCCTTGGGGACAAAGGAAGACACCAGCCATTGTTGGGAAGATTCTTCATCACATAATTGATTTTATTACTATTGGGACTTTTAATGAAATAGAATTTGTTCTTATAAATGTACCCACCTATAAATTTCAGCTTTGCTTCACTGACCCCTCTTTCTGTGTTTTATAATCTGTTTAGTCTACCCATTGTTCATGAAGATATATATCATTAGATAAGCAATTCCGTTGCTATGTATCACGCGAGGAAGAAGAAAGAGGATGGTGGTACTGGACACATTGAGAATTCACGCCTATCTTCTCCCAATAACAGTGGGGCCTTTCGGTTTTCCTGGTAACCAGCCAGTTCACACCCCCATAATATTTATATTTTTTTGTTGTAGTAACCCCCACATTTTAACTTTTTAGCAAATTTCTAGTGCTGTTTAAACATGTAATGGTATATGGGAAGGCTACTGAGAAAGTGTAGCATGAAGTATCTGCTTTTTCTTGCTTGCAGGTCTCTTGAAGAAGAAAACCAGTTCTATTGTGCTGATAGAATTTCAAACAGTTATAAGTATCTGTTTATGTCAAGTAATTTTTGTGAAATCAATATTTTTTTTATTTAGAAGCTTGCTCCCACAGATTAGCAGAGACGCTAATGATCTTTTAATGTGCGAAATTTCAGCTTCCTGCTGGATGATTTAAAGAAGAGCAGAGTTTAGCAACCCGATCTTGTAGTGAGATTAAATGGAAACAATGTTGTTTGGATTATGTTGCTCTTAATCTCAATAACAGATGGGCTTGTATAGGTAGGAGTTCTTCATGCAGCATTAAAGTTTTGCCTGTGCTCTTAAAACCTATAACAGTAAATTTGAATTTCCTCACGCACCATACTGCATAGCAATGGGAGAGAGCGAGGGTAAGACTAGGCAGAGAATAAATGGCTTCTTCTGCATTTGGATTTGGAATAAGCTGTACAATATAGAGAAGTACCAGGGATGAGCTAATGCTTTCTACCATGTTTGATATAATTGCCCACCTGCCTCATGCCATCCTATGCAGCTGATAAAAGGAAGGATTAGCCATGTCTGATGGAGGCTTCATTCAAAGGTTTCCCTACATGAATGTTTTATCTGCAGAAAAAAACAAGAAACTGTGCCAAGAAACTCTTCTGTTGATGCCTAGGGGGAAAAAAAGCTTTTCAGCAAAACGTAAAAAGTATTAAAAGTATGGGATATTGGGACATGCCATACAGAATGCTCAGGACCTGGGGTTTTCCTGATAAGGGCTATTTCTGTCATCTGAATCTCCGCACAAGTCTTCTAAAAAAATTGTTCAAACGTTAAAGAGATACCGACCCCAGAAATTAAACCTTGTTCTACATCAATCATAACATTGTCTTTGCCCAATGCTTTTACATTACCTATCTGATCCCCCATGTTCCTCTATGAGGGGGTGGCCATATTTGTGCAGCATTAGGCCATTAGCATTAGAAGCTATAACTGACAGGCTGAGAAGGGACAGTCAGGTTGGCAAAACAGTCAGGTTTAGGAACTTCAAGTAACAATTACTTACAAAAGCAAAATGACCAACACAACCTATAGGTAACTATGTACATTCATATTTTTTAAGAGTAGATTTTAGTTTCAGTATCACTTTAAGGGGGAGATTTATTAAAACTCAAGTTTTTATTTTTTTTTAAAACCACAAATAAACTCGTTTCCACTAATGTCAGACATTTATAACAAATCTGAACTAAAAAAGCATGTGTGGGAAAAAATCACAACTTTTTCGACTTGTCACACGATAACCATAGCTTTTTCAACTTGTCGCACAAAAATTGGAAATACTCGAAAGATTTGAAGCAAAGAAGGATCCTCAAGGGAAGGGAAGGGCCATCTATCATTGACTTCAACCTCGACATCTTGACAAGTTGTAGTTCCGCATCAAAATTCCAAAAAGTTGGGGTTTAGTAAACCCACCCAATAGGATTGTTTTGCCTCCAATAAGGATTAATTATATTTTGGGATTAAGTACAAGGTATTGTTTTATTATTACAGAGAAAAAGAAAATCATGGGAGATTCCAATATTGGTAGTAAAACCCAACTGCTGACAGTTATCCTTTCTACTTGATATCTCCTTCACTAAGCCCAAAACCCATTATTGTGAGTCCCCTCTTTGTGCTGCTTTTTTAACAAGGGGATAATTTATTTGTTTTGATTGCCTTGTGGGAAACTGCCCCCAGGAGCTCTCCTACTCATACTCTAGTCCAGGAATCCCCAACCTTTTATACCTGTGAGCCACATTCAAATGGAAAAAGTTTTGGAGAGCAACACAAGCATGAAAAAAGTTCCTGGAGGTGCCAATGATAGCTATAATTGGCTACTTAATAGCCCCTGGAAGCCTATAGAAGGCTCTGTTTGGCAATTACACTGGGTTTTTATGCAACCAAAACTTGTCTCCTTACCAGAAATTCAAAAATAACCTCCTGCTTTGAGGCCACTGGGAGCAACATCCAAGGGGTTGGGGAGCAACATGTTGCCCCCGAGCCACTGGTTGGGGATCACTGCTCTAGTCTCTCATTTAAACCATTGCCTGGCTGCTAGGGTAATCATACCCTAGCAACCAAAAAGCAGTTGAATTCCAAACTATGGATTTGCTGAACAAAAAGCTAAATAACTGGAAAACCATAAATAATAAAACAAGTGAAGGAGATATTCTCTCTCTTCATTAAACTAAAAGTTAATTAAAAGGTGAACAACCCCTTTAATGTCATTAACAGGGACTTAAGTGACATAATAATAATAATATATTTATAAGTCAGTCCTACAGTGCTTTATGGCTATGAAAGCAGCTTAGTAAGCCGCTGGTAAGAAAACATCTAAATTTGTCTGAGCAGATTCATGTACCCTTCTTAATTAAACCTTAACATATAACAGTTCTTTCTTTCAAAGTCTTCGTTATTAATTTGGAAAAGTAATGTGAAAAGCAAACAAATTAAAACAAGGCCTGATTTTTAGCTTTATAATTAACACAATAAACCCCTGTAAGGCAAGAAAATCTATTCTATTATTTGAATGATATTATCTTGATGTCAAAAATGGCAGATAGCAGAGTAAAGGTGAGATGAGATTTAAATATAAATGTAATGCCTTTATAATTACTGCTATAAATAGACCCCTATTAACAGATATCTTTGAGGGGTAGTAAGTACCTGCACTGTGTTGTTTTGCATTCACAATCATGTGTGAGGCATGCACTTGTCTAACATGATGTAGCACTGGATGGGGATTATTTCAAATAAATACTAATGTTAATTGTTATTTTGGCAGTGTCAATAACAATAGCTTTTTATATGTTTGTACAACCATTATAAAATTCTATGTGTTAATTCAGGGTCCCTGGCAAACCGTCAAGGAGCTTCTAGCTTCATCTAAATTGTTTGAATTAGAATTAAACTTATATAAATTGACATTTACCTAGATATAATAAAAATACAATCTCTTTTTTTAAGAATTAAGGCCAATGAGAACTTATAAGTCCGTAAAGAGCAAGTTGCACAAAATTGGCAGAGGTAAATACAAGAGGGGCAGCAGATTGGCCTCTCCCAGAATTCCCTGTATCTGGCGTTTTATTTATAATACAGAAATGGAACTGCCAAATATAAAGCTAACAAAAAATTTATTTTTACACAGTTTGATTCCACAGATTGAATAAAAACCATGATAGCCTGCTTCTGCTCATTGGGATCTGTTCCCCCTCCCCTAGGCTCACAGTGTAATGCAATCCTTCCTCATTTCATTTCATTGCCATTTTCATTCAAGTCATGGATTCAAGTGTGGATTCATTTTTGTTTTTGAACAAGTGAAAATTGTAAAAAACCTTGTGGTTTGCAACTTTAATGTGCACTTTCTGCACCCTGCTCTGTACTTTATAAATGACCCCTCTATGCCATATGCCACATAATACTAAAATGCATGTTTATACTATTATTATACTACTATTATAATGGGCTTGTAATTAAAGGTGTTTATCTTTTAGTATGTCACAGGCTAATGGCTAATTCTAAGAAACCTTTTAATTGGTCTTCATTTTTTCTTTTTCATAGTTTTTGAATGATTTGCTTTCTTCTTCTGACTCTCTCCAACTTTCAAATGTCACTGACCGCAACAACCAAAAAACAAATGGCAAAGGCTACAATTTTATTGTCATTTCTACTTTTTATTACTCATTTTTATATTAAAGCCTTCTCCTATTTGTATTCCAGCCCCACATTTAAATCAGTGCCTGGTTGCTATTGTATTTGGACCCTAGCAACCAAATAGCTGCTGAAATTCCAAACTGGAGAGCTCCTAAATGTAAAGCTAAATAACTGAAAACCCACAAATAATAAAAAAATTGTCTTAGAATAGCACTCTCTTCATCATATATAAAAGCTAATATAAAGGTGAATAAGCTTTAAGGGAATACTATCTATTTTTCACACTGTACCCTAAGCAGAAGTTGCTAACAGGAATCTTGTCTAATCTGACTATTCGCATATTCTTGAATATTTGCCAGGTTACAGCTGATATCCAAAAAGACCAAAACCTCTGTCATACAAAGAGTTTAACTCAGGCAATTACTATTATGATGCTATATTTATATAGCACTGACATATTCCGCAGTGCCTCACAGTGATTCATATGAAGCCATAACAGCAGACCGTTAATCATATAGGGCTTAGAATGCCATCTCTGGAAATAGAATGCACAATGAAATCTCCCATTTCTAACTGATTATTGATTACTTTATCGCTTCACCTGCCTTAACTGACAATATATTGCCTTGGCGTTAACAAGAACACATCACAGACCAATTTTCTATAGCTGAGAAAGCAGAGTGACATCTACCTGTATTTTCAGGACCTAAAATATTTGGAGATTTCAAGAATTATCTTGATTTGCTGGGGCAGGACCACCTTACTAGTCACTCATTCAATAGTCCCGTTAACTGTGGGATACTAATGATATATGCATTGTCATGTCAGATTACACAAGATATATATTTCAGCACAGCCCTTTATGAATCCATTTGTTATAGATGTCTCTATTTAAAGGCAAATATTGGAAAGCCCTAGAGATATAAGCGCAGGGGCTGCATGGCAAGGGATCCGAATGACCAGAAGTCAGATTACACTGGTTTATATTTAGAGACAGGCAGAACTAGGTTCAACTGAGATTCAACTGTGAGGACAAAAGAGTTAAGGCAGGAGAAAACTGGCCTGGGAGGGCAGAGAAAGAGAGGGATGTGATGTCAGAAAAAGAAGCACTCACTTCCTTATCTTGCTTTAGGAACATCCCACCCATCCTCCCCCTTTTTCCATATTTTGCAAAATGTCAGGAGTTTCTCTTCTTTTTGTTCTCATATTATCTATTAATAACTGAATGTGGATGTTTTTCTGAATGCATTGTTATATTGTGCTTTCTGTATCTTTATACGGTATAAACTTGAGAGTCAGCATTGTATTTAATTCATGTTAACTACAATTGTTTGATCCAGGGAATGTTTCCGATCGCCATGGGGGTCAGGAAGGAATTTTTTCCCTCTTGAGGAATAATTGGCACTAGCTTCAGGTTGGGTTTTTTGCCTTCCTCTGGATCAAACCGGTGGATATATGGTAATGTATTTAAGGTTTTAATTGTCACAGCAGCGGTAAGACCTTACCAGAGTACTGCACAGGTCATTTTAGCAGGGGAGAAAGGAGGTTCTCTCCTGTGACTGCATGGTGGATTGATAGATACAGACGCTACTACTGCTTGTGCTAGGTGACAGCCTGCTTGGATTTCCTATCATCGAGACACTACAGATCCAGGACCCACAGCAGTTCTGCTGAACTTCTCTCATGGTTGGTAATGCAGCTCCTGCTGGTAGCAGAGTTTGGGGCAATTCTCTCTGTAGGTAGAGGTAGTCTAATACTTATTCAAGTCTTCAGCAAGGAATGGCAGAGCATAGTAGCAACCTCTTATGAAATTATGGCTTTAGAATATTGCCATGGGTTAGGCTGGCAAGGTCCTATCGAGTTTTTTTTTTTTTGCACAACCTGTTAAGATCATGTGGAAGCCAATGGCAGATGTCTCTTTTACAACTGGAAGATCTTTCTTTGCTTAGCGATTTTAGAGGTTTTCAGGCTTTTTAGATTATGTCATTTGTGCAACAATACAAAAAAGTTGCTGTTTTTATGTTTTTTCTATGTCTTTTTCATTCGTGCTTTTTTTATTTGAATCTTTGATAAATGACTGACATTCATGGAAATGAGTTTAGATAATTGTTCACGGGAGCACTAACCGGTCACAGCTCTGCAGGTGCTGCACATACTGCCGAGACCCAGACGGCATATCATACAACTCAGAAAAAATGTACAGAGCACCCAAACATTGCTGGATGTAAAAGTCACTGTTTATTCAATCAATTTAAAAACAGGCTTTACATGTATAAAGTGGACCATACACTTGACGCATTTAATGGGCTCACGCCACAAAGCAGCCACCACAGCCGTTTACATTCATTTTCAAGTTCTCAGCTCTCATTAACGGGAAGCTAATTTACATACAACTTATAAATAATAATTGTGGTTCTATGGGGTAGTGATGTGTTATATAGGCTCAGATTGCAGTTTCTAAAAGCTAATCTTTATATTTATACAGGTATATGGAAAGGGAGGACATTGTTCTGTCTCTTCAGAATCCATCTGGTACCAAGGACGGAAACCTAGAAAGACTGAGTTCAGTAAGATGATAAAGCCCTAAGGTAACCAAGGCCCAAGTGAAATCGAAAAATAGGGACCCCATAAATGATGTAAATATATTGCCAAGAATATTCTTGCCCCAGTAAGATGTTTATTATTACTAGGTGACCAGGAAATGCTACCTGCTGATTGGTTGCTATAGCTGACAAGAAGTATAACAAACTTTTCACCTTATATTACATAACCCCTTAGGAGTGTTAGTGCTAGCAAGAGCAGTTTTGTGCTCCTCCATGAAGGCTTAGTGTGGGGTAGTTCCCCAGCTGACCCAAACCATTTTGCCTGGAATAATTTAGTGGGAAAATGTGCACTTTCACCAATGTCAAAGTTTTGAATTCTCCATGCAATCTGTTTGGGTGAAAAAAGGAGGTATGTTGCTCCAGTTAAAAAAAATCCATATGTCATTATTTTCCTCCCATAGAGCATAGGGCAATGTGTATGCTATTGCACAGCTAAAATCCTTAACTGCAGGGTCATTTCGCCATTCCATTTACATTTCAGTGAAAAGTCACAGTTCAGCGAATTTCTCAGCTAAGTGAAATGCACCAGTTTTCCCTCAAAAGTAGGGAGAAATCATGGAAATATTTGTGACATCCCTTGGAAAAATTTGATACACTGTGAGTGAAACCTGTGGTGTAAGTAATACACAAATACCCAATGTGAACCTTGTGTGAGTTGATATAATGATATCTGGTGTACAAAGCTCTTTTGGGCAGGGCCCTCTTCACCTCTTGTATCGGTTATTGGTTGCTTTATATGTTACTCTGTATGTCCAATGTATGAAACCCACTTATTGTACAGCGCTGCGGAATATGTTGGCGCTTTATAAATAAATGTTAATGTAATACAAAGGAGTTATTCTCTTATGTTATTTTTGAGAAAATTAGGCTATTTTAGTCTAATGTACCAATCTATAAGCCATTCTGTCTCAGCTCTCTATATCTGCCCCAATGTAACAACGATGGTAATTCAGATGCACGGAATACAATGTTTTCTCTAAACTGCCTATTTATGTGCCCAACCATCAGTGAACAACCAAATGTGCAGTTAAAAAAAATGTTATATATAACTCACACTTCAGTACTTGTTCAGGCCCACCCACAGCATTTTTCAGTTTTTAAAAAGTGCACACAAATTATATTTTAGTACACAGTAAAATAACAAAATGACATAATCTCAAGGCCTTTATGTTGTCCCTTTGTTATCTTAAAAATACACAGAGCTACAAAAAAATGACTGATTTATATTAGCAAATAATCTCATTAACTTTCACTAGTATACAGCACATTAACTAAACTAAATCTTTGGTTAAGCCAAATTTTTGGTCTAATTAAACACCAAGCAGCTTAAATGACATAGTAGATTTGTGCTTATACTGTTATCATTTATGAAAATCTCGATATTGGTTACATTACAAGAACTGAATAGTATTTGCTGTACAAAGGTGCCAACCGAGCCAGAACATAATATCTTTGTGAAAAGATAAGCTTTCATTTGAAGAACAATTTTAGCTCATTATGGACATACTGTTTCAGAATGAGACACTCTTGAGACAAAAGCCTATCTGCACAGGCCATATGAATGCAGCAACATGAAATGTCCTCAGGATGAACAAAGAAACCAAGGATACAGTGTGTTTTCATGCTAACCAGATCCCACGTGGGCTATAGGAAATTTTTTAAAATAATGTCTGCTGCTCACAAAGAAAAGCAGCAAATAAATTGTGCGCTGGTAGAATCAATGAAGTGACTACCTTGTTAGTTAAAAAATATATGAAGCAACAATTTAATAGCAACGGCAACCCCACAGTGTGCATCTAAATCTTAGGGCTGGTAGAACATTATCAGAATATTGGTTCTAAAAAAATAGAAATGCTTTGATGGATGGGACACTAGGATTCCATGCATAAACAGTCTTATATTCAAAATAATAATCTTACTAACTATGTGATCTTAAAAACGATACAACAAAAATGGTACCCCTCATTAATCTTGGTTTGTGGCTCTTAGTTCCTTCATTATGTCTTCAAATGTCCTACTAGACTGACATATTGGCTCACTAGAAGGCATTGCAACAATAGGAACAGCAGTTAAATACAAGGTTCATTGGAATGGTGCCTGGACATTTAAAAGAGCTAAAGGTTTCCCAATTAGTTCTAAAGGCCTCAGGGCTATTTAAAGGTCAAATATGACAATTACATTTTAAGACTGATGTGATAGCACAATAAAAGATAGCACAAACCATGATGTCATTTACTTTAGATAGTCGTTTAAGTACCTTAGGTTAAAGAGCAGCCATTTCCTTTAAATGAAATCAAGCTATGTTTTGAGACTAAATTACCATTTGGCCCAGTTTGCTCAAAAGGTAATTATCCATGGTAGATTGCTACAGTGAATATGGCGCAGATATATTATAGATCAAACTGGGGAATTCAAAAGGATTCCCAGCAGTTTTAAGTTTTTCCTATTTAACAACACTTTTATGATTGTAAGAAAAAGTTTACTGACTGTCAGGAACATATTAATAAGTTGACTTATGTACAAACGTCGCTACATATGTCTATTTAGAATGTGTTTAGCTCCTTTTGTGCGTGTCAGTACTCAGCGTAGTAGATCAGAAGTCAGCATACACTTGTATGTCTTGTCTCAACATTCCACCTTACATTTCCACAAATAACCGTCAGGGTCATGCAAGTCTTTTAAAGAAAACAGCACCATCCAGTGTGCAAAATTAAGAAGCCTTTATTGGACAAAAGTTGCTTTGATCTGTAACAGCTGAGATGTTTCAGGCCTCAACCTCAATGTAACTCAGGCTGCTCAGCAAAAGTACGGACTACTTATACAAGCCCAATCCCTTATCCCCGATATAGAAAGAATGGATTTGGACAATATTTTTCTGCACTGGAACAAACCATTATAGCATGGAAAACTCATTGTTAAATAGGAAAGGATCACTCATGATAAATAAGCCCCTATGTTTTTACACCTAGTTTTATGTACAGACAGTGATCTATGCATTTGCACAATTGATTAAAATTTGTATTATCAGTTTTAAAATTCAGGTATAGCTTTAATGTGGGAATGTGGAAAACACACTTAATGTTGACTTCTGTAACCTCTATTTCAGCTCAATAGCTGCCTTCCCGGACTAGTACCAGTAGAATATGGGTTACACTGTACTCTCTTACCCAGAATGGGCCTTTGCTAAGTGGAAGAGGAAGGTGAGGGTGTTTTGCAACTACACCTCCCTTGCTGCTATGCAGAAAAAATAAAAACAGAGGGCACCAGAGGTTCTTGCAAACAACAAAGTAATAAGTGTTTATTAAACACCACAATACTCACAATACAGCTTCTCAGAGGTCAGTGGCACAGGCAACACCACATACAGAGTGTAATAAAGGTTGACACTCCCCTGCGGACAGGAATCTCACTTCACCTCTGCGACACACCCTGTAGTGGATCCCTCAGGGAATTCTCTATCCTGATTCCCTATTCACTTGGATCCCTACACTACAGGCAATGTGGCCTGGGAGAGATACCTCCAAAACTGCCAGTCCTATGTAGGAGCTCAGAACTGCTTTTTCTAGCTCAGCCCTAACTGCCTTACACTCCTAAAGTGTACTATAAATGGCTACTCCTGCCACTATCTAATGCCTCATTCACAGGGCCCTGTTCCCCGACTTCAACTGGGCCCATGCCCTGGGCTCACAGCACACACACACCCTGTTCCTGCTTGTGGAAGCAAACAGGAAGGTGCTGCTCCTTTCCCAGCACTGTACCAAAGTGAGACAGGAAGTGGTCACCATACCTTCTAACCAATAGCATACATATGTTAATGAACTTACTTAGATACATTCCTTTCTGCCCAACAACTAAGGGAACTGAGCCTGTAGGGATTAAAGTCATAGGGGCCATTTAACCCTATGGGTCCCTACAATTCCATAGAATCTTGTCAAGTTTTTCTTGCTGTTTTTTTATTTTGACAAATTCTATCTGGTAATATCAGATATTCTTTTCTATGACTACATTGACAAGTATTATTATACTTTATATATATAGCACTAGCAAATTCCACAGTGCTTTTTGCAGAGATTATATACAATTCACATTACACCCTGCCCCTGTAGCACTTATACTGTAAGTCCATATTGCTTTGTTCAGTTTTATCAGGAGCCAATGAACCTGCCTTTAGGAGTGTGGGTTGAAGCCAGAGTACATGAAGGAAACCTACACAAGCACAATTTAAAGTAAGAAATTCCAACACTGAGGGAAACTGGTTATGAAGATTTAAGTAGTGAACAATGTAAATTCCGTTATGTAGAGTCCTTATGTAAAGTCATCTTTGCTAGTGCATTAGTGCTAGGGGTAGCCAGGCAGCAGTGTCCCAAGCAGTAGAAGGAACAGACCAAAAAAAGTATATTTCCTTTTTTAATTAACATTGACACAAACAGGTTATCCAGTCCATGTGGATAGATTTTATTGAAGTCACACTTGGTAATTTACTGGATTTGACATTGAATTTGCTAAATACATCCTGGGCTTTCATTGATACTGGAAAGTTTTACAGGTGTACGGCTCCGAAAACCAAACCTATTCTAATATAAACCCAGATTGGTCTGCTTTATTTGTGTTTAAAGTTAAACCATCGATAGTAGATGTACAGTATTATTGTGTACATAAGTGTCTTTCTTCTAATAATGATTCTATTTTAATGTATCCTATGCTGAAATGCACATTTAGTGCCCTTCTCATTTCAAACAAAGTAATAACATCTGAGGGATGTTATTAGAGCATGGGCTCAGCCCTTATTGGTTACCATAAGAAGTACATTCCTTAGTAATAGTTCATAGTCTACAATAACAGATCATAATGCCTACATAGTTTGGCTACTCCACTCTACTGAGAAACATTAGCCTTTTGCCAGTATTTAGAATTAAAGGACAATGAAAGGTGCCCACCAGCCAATCAGAAGCGGATCTGGCAGAGGGGAGGGGGGGGAGGGAATGAAACACATGTGCAGTATGAAGCAAGGAGGGAAAGGAAGGGAGAATACCTTTTTAGAGATGGCTGCCTGTTCTAGAAAATGTTAAGTAAGTGTGACTGAGTAAATATTTGATTAGGTGAGCCAAAAGTGTGGCGTTTTTACTAAACAATAGGAGGACTATTGGGCAGTATGCTTTTTAAATTTTGACTTGCATTCTCCTTTAAGGCATACATTGCCCTCAGAGTAAACTAAGAAGTCCCCTGGTTCTCATTATAGGACAAGCTTGAGCTTTTTCCAACAGATCCTAGCTTGTAGTTTAAATGCAACACACATTACACACAGAAAATTACAGCGATACTCAGTGCAGCTAATTATGAAGCTCTTGGAAAAAAAAAGGGAAAATGGAAGAAAAAACAGGAAAAAAGATGTGAAGAAAATATCAGAGCTAAAAGAAAGTAAGGCTATAAAATTAATAGAAGAAGGAGAAATTGGTATTTGGAGGTGGAGGAAATGGGAAATGCTGATCTATAAGGGTATATGGAAGTGCTCCCAACCTGTGGATCACGAGCAACACCCTTTAATGTTGCTCTCAATGGTCCCAAAATAAGAGATTTTTCATTTTAAAATTCCAGGTTTGGGGGAAAGTGTTGGAGGCATAAAGAAAGTCTACATAGGTCTAACAAACATCCAATCACAGCACTTATTTGGCAACACATAGGAACTTTTTTTCATGCTTGTGTGGCTCCCCAACACTTCTTACATCTGAGTGTGGCTCATGGGTAAAAAGGTTGGGTTCCCTCTATAGGAGAAGGTGATTGCAAAAGGAGATGGAAAAAAATATATTTGCACATTTGCTTAGTTAATTGCTAAAAGAGTTTAACAGTCCTGCTTTGATTATTAACTGACTTTTTAGGTTCTTTTGGCTAGCTTCCCTACATTACCAAGTAAAAAGAATGCTCAAGCAACAATTCTGTATAGATGAAATGCGTACCATGGGAAAACAATCATGCCAATGACAAAAGCTGCATTTAGTAAACCATTAGTCTTGAGATTTTAGCAGATACCATATTTGTTCTGTCTTTAAACAGCTGCTTCTGTTATCGAGAAATGTTCTTTTATCCTTTCATTATGGGAAAAAGAGAGGCGACTGTCTGCTGCCCAGGGAGATCCTGAAGTGTTATCCATCATTGTTAAATGTGCAATGTAATTTTCGGGGGTCTTTAGCCCATCCCTGTTATTATTGATAGTCGAGAGTTAATGGAATATCTTGATGGAAAGGGCAAGTGGGGCATGGGAGCCTCGCATGTTCAAACTGGGAAATTAAGTAGAATCAGAAAACACTTAGGCTAAATATTCCACTTGAGACTAATGTGTAATCCCAAAAGGGAGACAGTTTAGGAATAGATTGGACTGTAAAAAAAAAAAACTTGAATATTAGGACTTTTATAAGGAATATAGAAAGCTTGAATATAAGAATTTTTATGTGAAATTAGCTTTTATGGTTGGCTCATTCTACACCCAAAGAATGTTTTGCATGAATTACAGGAAGGTCATCTCCTATAGGCTTTATTTTAATCAACTAAGTCAAAATGTTAAGACATTTTTCCTTTTTCTCTATAATTAGAAAATATTACCTTGTACCTGATTTCAAATAAGATTTAATTAATCTGCTAATGTATATCTGGGAAAAATAGTGAAAATGCTAATTAATAAATAAATAAATACATGTATGTGACCTGTAATCCTAAATGCTTGGGACCTTTGGTTTTCTGGATAAGGGATCTTTCAGAAATTTGGATCACCATTTCTAAGTCTACTAGAAAATCATCTAAATAAACCCAATAGGATTTTTCTTTACTTCAACAAGTATTAATCAAATCTTAGTTGGGATCAATTACATGCTACTGTTTTATTATCAAAGAGAAAAAGGAAATCATTTTTAAAATTGGGAATTATTTCATTAAAATGGAGTCTACTGGATATGGCCTGCTCATACTTTGGAGCTTTCTAAATAATGGATTTGGTTCCTTTACCTGTATAACTATTTGTACTGTTGTCTATATATTATCTATCTATCTATCTATCTATCATATCTATCTGCTTGTTTTAAATATCTATTATATGCAGGCCCGGATTTGTGTCAAGGCCACAAAGGGCCGGGCCTAGGGTGGCACAAACGGCAGCATGCCGCCCCACAGGCAAATTATAAAATTTTGCCTGGGGCCCCCCAGTAGAAATCCGATGCTGATTTTAAGGAAATGGATACTACAAAATAGTTATGTCTTGTGCAAAATTAATAATCGGGGCACATAATAATTCTACATTTTGTTTAGACATTTGGAAATATGTACTAGATCTCTCCTGACCTACCATTAGTGGGTAAGCCAACATCACCACCAGTGATGTTGCCCATGGCAACCAATAATTCGATTTTTACCGTCACAAGTTAGAAAACAAAAGCTAAGATCTGATTGGTTTGTATGGGAAACATCACTGGTGATGTTGGCTTGCACATATAATAAATATTTCCCTTATTATTCCAAGTGATAGTGGAACTTCTGTCACATGCACCATCGTAAGAAACAAATCTTGGTTTTGGTTCTTGACTGCCTATTAATAAAACAAACCAGTTTCATGAAAAAACTGCTAAAGATACTAGAGGAAACATTGTTGTGAAACCTTTCCTTAAATTATAGGCAGCAGTTATGTAATGTGATGGAAATCTTTTTGGAATGCTTGCAAATCTTCAGCCTGCTAAGTACACTGCAACAAGCCAACCGCCAGGCCATGTCACACCAACTGATTCACTTAAATAAACAACTTGTTTGCAAAACAAAAGCTATTTTGTGCTGTAGTGAGTTGCAGGCTGTATTTATATTTGAAGCCCCCTCTTTCCAAATCTCCAGCTTTGAAGTGGGACAATTACTCACCCATTGGAAGTAAAATTAGTTATAAGTACAGCTGTTACTGGGGTCATTGGCAAACTCTGTGGGACCTCTGAAAACAAAGGTCATTGGAGGTGCTACAAAATATACCTACCAGGGACATTATTACAATTTTTGGAACGTTAAACAACTAAATGTTTGCCTCCCCACTCCCTGACCAGGACAGCGGCCCTCTGCAAACACTACCAGGACTGACCCCTGACCTCCTGTAAACACTTTAAAAGGGGCCTAGATGAGTTCTTAATATCTACAGTTAGTATTGTTGTTGGTATATATAGTTTATGTATGTAAGTGTATAGATAGGTTAGTATAGGTTTGTGTTTGCTGGGTTTACTTGGAAGGGTTGAACTTGATGGACTCTGGTCTTTTTTTGACCCTACGTAACTATGTAACTACTGGAACTGCCCCCTGTCCCTCTGCAAACACTACTGGGACTACCTTGCCTGACCCTGAGCAAGAAGGTCCAGATATTGCTGCATTGCTGTTCAGGCTATTCCAGGCCTAATGTGTTGAACCTCTTAAGTAGTCAAAGCTGTCCTCCCACCTCCAATGTCCAATAATTGGTGTTTTCATCCCCCCTAACAAGAACTGGTATTGGCATACAGACATGTAAATAAATGGAGTTTGTAAACAATATAAAAATAACTACCACTGTAGTATATATCTGTGGCTCACTTTCTTTAAGACCAGGGCCAACTGACAAGAGAAGGTTCAGAAGAGTCATCTGGTCAAATGATTAGTCACATACTCGGCAAACCTGTAATTGGTTCTTCCTCTAGGGCAGGGGTGGGCAAACTTTTTGGCTCAAGGGCCACATTTACTCACCCCCGGGCCGGACCAGGCCAGGGCGGGCAGGGCCAGGCCAGCGTTACGGCCCCCTTCGTCTCTTTAATTCCGGCACGCCAATGACACATAGGGGCTGATTTACTAAGACACGAATTCCAACCGAATTGGAAAAATTCCGATTGGAAAACGAACATTTTGCGACTTTTTTGTATTTTTTGCGATTTTTTCGGCGACTTTACGGAAATTATCGCGACTTTTTCGTTACCAATATGATTTGCGCGAAAAAACGCGAGTTTTTCGTAGCCATTCCGAAAGTTGCGCAAAATCTGGCGATTTTTTCGTAGCGTTAAAACTTGCGCGAAAAGTCGCGATTTTTTCGTAGCGTTAAAACTTGCGTGAAACGTTGCGCCTTTTAAGTTAACGCTACGAAGTTTTAACGCTATGGAAAAATCGCAACTTTTCGCGCAAGTTTTAATGCTACGAAAAAATCGCCAGATTTTGCGCAACTTTCGGAATGGCTACGAAAAACTCGCGTTTTCTCGCGCAAATCGTATTGGTAACGAAAAAGTCGCGATAATTTTCCGAAAAAATCGCAATATACCGATCATTACAAAAAAAACCCAATCGGACGCATTCGGCCCGTTCGTGGGTTAGTAAATGTGCCCCCAAGTCTCGCGTGATGAGACATCATCGGCGGGCCGGATTAAAAAGGCCAAGGGGCCGGATGTGGCCCGCGGGCCGTAGTTTGCCCACATCTGCTCCAGGGCTTAAAGGGGTGGTTCACCTTTGCATTAACTGTTAGTATTTTGTGTGGTTTTTGAATGATTTAGCTTTTTGTTCAGCAGCTCTTCACTGTGAAATTTAGCAGCCATCTGGTTGCTAGGATTCAGTTTACCCTGCAACCAGACAGTGGTTTGAATGACAGAATGGTGAATTGGGGAGGCCTAGATTAGAAAGACAAGTAATAAAAAGTAACAATAACTGTAAAATTGTAGCTTTATATAGCAATAGCTGTTTGGCTGATGGAGTTAGTGACCCCCATCTGTCAACTTGAAATAGGCAGAAAAAACAGACCAATAGTTTTTTAAAAAAGTGTGATGGTAGCTGCTGTGGCCATAGCAAATACCTTGTTTTCTCTAAAAACCCTCTACTCTTATGTAGCAAACAATTCCCACGAATTGTGGGTCTTCCAAACTGAGCCAAAGTGGTTTATTCAGACCAATATAATGACCATGGCAGCTATGATGTCTCCATGTACAGAAATGAAACCAATTTAAGTTTTCTAATGAGCAATAAATAAATCGCTGTCAAGTGACAATATAACCATGGGAAATAGCCCAACAGATTGCAGAAATAATAAATGGAATTACAAAAGAAGCCACTAATATACAGATGCTGCAGTAGGGGCTGAGAAGGAGGGGAAAGAACATAAAATCACTCTGCTGAGAATTCTGAGAAGGAATTAAAAGACAATTTTAAAATGATAGACAAGAATGTTCCGACTTTACTGCAAAACAATACAGTGACAGTGACAGAGGGAGTTTCACATCTGTGGTGTAATGTTCTTTATGTACAGATGGAGCAGGCTTTGATGGTGCATAGTGCAATATTTTTGTGTTTACTAAAATGTTAAAAACAGGGTCATGTTGTGCCATGCTGGGCTACATGTGCCCTTACATCTTGCCCCACCTATGCATGGAATAACACCAGATGGCCAAACCCACATTATTTTAGCAGTAAAAACATCACTTTAGCAGGGAACAGCATGATATCAGTCTGAGAAGGGAGAAAATGGTAAAAGACAAATAAGTATGCCAGTGTTTGTGTTAAAGTAGTTATCAAACTTAAAATTAACTTTTAGCATGATGTTTTTAAATGATTTAGCTTTTTCTTCAGCAGTTCTGTTGAGACACTCACTTATGACGGGTAAGTTCTGTATAAAGGGACACATAAAATCCCCCAGTGTCCCCTATAAAGACAACCCAAGGCAGGTGAGGTAGGAGATAAAGGTATATAAATATAATATATATGCAAGGTATAAAGTAGAATATAAAAAGTCAAATGTGCCATCTTATAAAATCACAAGGGCCTGACGTGATAATGCTGACTAGCTAAGACCCTACATGCACTTTGCTATTTGCACAGCTATGACCACAGAGCACACAGACAGTTGTAAAAGGGGCATCATATACTTTTAAGATAAGGTATGTCATCCTCTATAAATGGCTAAGACTTTCAGGGTCTCATTGGAAGCTGTTAGTGACACATTTCAGGTTACTGTTCTGTGTTGCTGAAAGCTTCCCCAAGACTCTGTGTTTGATTAATGAATAAAGCATCAGTTATGCTAAGAACCTTGTCTCAGAGTCTTGTTGTATAATAAGGTTCTGGTTGGTTAAAATTACCAACAGCTCTCCAGTTTGGAATTTCGGCAGCTATCTGGTTGCTAGGGTCCAATTTTACCTAGCAACCAGGCAGTGGTTTGAAAGAGAGACAGAAACATGAATAGAGGAGGGCCTAAATAGAAACATAAGTAATTAAAAGTAACGATAACAGAATTGTAACCTCACAGAGCAATAGTTTTAGGCTGCGGGGGTCAGTGACCCCCACTGGAAACTGAAAAGAGTCTGAAAAGGAAGGCAAATTATTCGGAAATGACACAAAAAAAAAATGAAAAAAGACCAAATGAAAAATTGCTAAGAATAGTCCATTTTACAATGGAGACAATCATGTGCAGAAGAGTTAGGCATGAATCTCTCTATCAATCTACTGTATATAAAGATATCCTATTAATTAGGGCACTGCCAGGGCCCTCCTGCAACTGCTGAGTCTGCTTCCACTTATACTCCACCATCGGCAACCCAAGTCATTCCTTACGGTTATAGTGGGAATCAGAGAAAGCCACTACTGGATCTTTGGAATGATGAGAAAACTAATCATGTTGTAATATCTACATTCTTTTTTGTTTTGAACAAGAATCAAAAGTAATAGGATTACATGTAAAAGCAGAAAGAGGGACGTCTTTTAGTACAAAAAGCTACTGAAATATGGTTCAGAAAAAAACTAATATTAAGCAGGAGACAAATGAGTGAATTTTAGCCTTAGTAAATACTCCAGCTACAATAAAGATCTAACTTGAAAGAGAATAGCAAATCAGTAGCCCTGCCAAGTCTCACATTAATCATCAGAGGATTATGCTTTTTTGAAAACTAGATTTTGCATCCAGAAAATGTCAATGATCAGCCATAATAATGTCAAAATGCCACTGAAGAATGTACCACTGTGCATTTATGTTGCCCATCATTCAACTTATACGCAAGCAAATTTTGCATTATACCTCACCTTGACTACAGGATATATTATATGCATTTATCTATGGGCAGAAATGTAATTAATTAAGTAGATTACTTAATTTAAGTTAACATTAATTATGTCATAGAATGTCCTATTCTTAGCTACTATTCAATTGGTTTTCATTTGTTCCATTTATTTGTTAAAATACTTTCTTGTTTTTAATTACCCCGGCAGCCAAAAACCTATTGTCCTGTGAAGCTACGATGTTATTGTTTCTGTTTATTGCTTATATTTCTATTCAAGCCCTCTGCTATTCATCTTCCAGATTCTCATTCCAACCAGTCTTTTTGCTAGTGTAAATTGGACTACATTGGCAACTACATTAGCAACTACATTGCTGCTGAACAAATAGCTTTGAACAAATAGCTAAATAATTCAGAAACAATTCAAATTGTTTCAGAACATCACTGTCCACATCGTCATAGAACTGGGATGAAGTCCCCTTCCTAAACCTTACCGGTTTTTCATGTGAAATGAGAAAGGTTAGTAATGTATACATTATAGGGGTCATAACAAGTTTTAGAGCACTAAGGGGTACAGAATTACACCCCTTTATGCTCATTCAAAAAGCACTTGTGTCCTGTGACCAGTGATGTTGTTCAAAGCAGCCAATCAGATGCTTTGCTTTGGTTTTCTAGCTGTTGAAATCTAATTGCTGATTGGTTGCCCTGGGCAACATCACTGGTAATACACTTTGAAAGCCTCCGAACGCCCCCCCCCCCCCACCCCGTGCACTTACTGAGCATTTGTTCTGGGAAAATAAGCAGAGCATTTGTAAAGCCGATCAAATTAGGCTGGGGTAAAAATTGGGGTGGGGGGGTTTGACTGCTCTCTGGAGGGGGGTCCTGGCTAAACAAGTACGTGCAGAACAGCCAGGCTCCCCTAAAGAGCCAAAAGCCGGTACATCGGGGCCCCCTGTGTCTTCATGTGTAAAGTGTGCCATTTGATGCAGGTAAACCCTTTAGCTACTCCTGGAGTGGCAGTCATCAATAGATGCAGTGCACTTGCATCCAAAGGATTGGGCACAGACAACATTTTGATGCCAAGTGCAATTGCATCCAATTTGAATAAGATTGCAAAAGCAGCTGCACAAATTTTGATGCATTGCAATCATGTACAACTAGCCCTGGTGACCCCAGCTACACTGGAATTATGGGAAAATGCTGCAATGTGGGTAAACAACATGGCATTTGCATCCAAAAGTGCACTTTGCACAGCGCATCGGGGCTTGTAAATAAGCCTTATAGGCAACCATGTGGATGTGCAGTATCGTCTTTGGATGCAAGTACCCTAATGAATTGCATCAATTTTTTAAGCCCCCACACCTGTAGTACGCCTGTAAGTTTCCCCTTATGTTATTATCATTTTTCTATTATTCTTACATTCAAGCACTTGTTTCCTGTAGAACATTTCTAAAATCGTCCAATTTTCTGTAATTTTCCAATAAAGTGAATGAAAGCGTGTAGATGTGCTGCTGATGAGTGAGATGCACTAACTGCTTGACCCAAGAGGCAGATATATTATTTGCATGTTATTAGGGAATAAACAGCTCTTTTCAGAGTGAGCATAAAATATCATGTAGTGATACGGTTTAATGGGCCAGATTTAATTTTATGAGAAAAACATTATCTTCTAATTCAATTCCAGATCCCCCCTTGGATGTCAATGGAGTTTTCTAGAGATAAAGCAGGAGGTAAGCTTTTCTTCTCGGGTAGAATCTAACCCTCTGCGTGCACTGCAAGTAATTAAAGTTCTGCAGTATGGGATAAATGGAAATAATACACATTTGGTTGATTCAATCAAATGCAATATAAAAAGCTACATTTATTGCTTCGATTTCAGGCTTATTAATTGTGATCAAAATGTCAGCTTTTCACATGGGAAAAAACAGATTTATCCCTTTCATTTCTGAACAGCAGGTCCCAATGACCTTTAAGAAGACTGCATTAAAAAAAACCCTGTCATTTATGCAATGTGACTATTTTAATGTGCCTTCATTCAACCCTGCTTCCCCCGACAAAATTCTCTTGCTCTGTGGTGCCAAAAAGTGCCCAGAAACTAGGTCTGAAGGGGATTTCAAAATAGGCCTAAACAGTCCCCACAAGCCCAATAAATAGTGACTGTTATAGCATCTTGCAGCAGCCCCTCTGGCATCTGGCAGAACCCACAGATGCCCCTCTGGGCCTGCTAGAAACCCATTTTTTTCATTGACCCTCTGGTAGCTGGGTGACACATTAAAAGCAAGAATTAGTTTCTCAAATGAATGCATAACTCTGAATCAGAAATAAACTAGCTTGTTTTTAGCTTTTCCTGGTTTGCACATGTAGCATCGATATTGCCTGCCCCATTGCTCTAAAAAACAATATATTGAAAGGTAAAATCATTTTTTATACCAGAAACTGGTGAATTAAAATCTCCAGCACTGGTAGATCTAAACAATTCCCATTGCAAGCAAGCAAGGAATGACATAGGAAAGGGACAACATGTGAACAGAAAGTAGCAGTAGCAGAGATAAGGGTGAAATATAACACTAACAAGGGGCAATTCACAATGTCCCCAGGTGCAAGTCCTAGACCACTAAGGTATTTAGGTAGAGAGATATAGAATGGACAACATGTGAATAGAAAGTACTGTAACAGTCAAGAGTAGAAGAAGTAATGGTGAAATATAAGACTTACAAGGGGCCAGGGTTGGACTGGGCCACCGGGACACTGGGAAAAATCCCTCCCCCTGCCCGACTGTCCCTCCCCTGATGCATTAAATTTACGCGCTTGGGGGAGGATGTTGTGTGGGGGGCCCTGCAAGGGGGCACCTGCAGGGCTCCAGGGTGGACCCTTCACCCCCCCAGTCTGACCCTGCAAGGGGCCATTTACAATGACCCCGGGCGCAAGTGCAAGAGCACTGAGGGACACAAACGCCTGTAAAATTGGTACACTTGGCTGCCATATTCCCAGCTTGGGACCAACACAGGCCTTTACTGTGAGAGGTAGTCATGACACAAATATTGTTTTGAACCACAGCAGACTTTATTGTAGGCTTCTCACAGGCGGTACAGGGGCAGAACAGAGCCATTTGACCAGCAATATATGCGTTACACAAATGTTTCAGCGTGGAAAACTCTCTCTTGCGTCAGCATACTCGCAAGGTTTACTCTCTCCCTCAATCTTACACAATTTCTAACCAAAGCCTCCAGGACCCCTGTCTCCTTACTGTGTCCAAGCTTCACTCAAGTTGCCTCTATGCAACTTACGTTCTGCTAACCTACACCTGAATGTTGACAGTTTTTTATCTGGTGCATAATAGCTCAGGGGCTGTACCCCAAAGTCTCACTCCTCATTAGGACTGGCTGTCCTTCCTAGCTGCCCTGCCTACCTCTCACTCCTAGAACAAGCTAATCACAAACTCCTACATCTTGATCTAGTCTAGCAAGGATCTAGGGCCAACCTGGTCAGTATGTCTGAACTCACTGTATTAACAGGCCAAAAGAGTGCTCTGCTATTGCACCTCCTTAAATAGACTTCTGATGGGAACTCTCCCTACAGGCCAACCTTAGTGGGTGGTGCCAAGGCTATTGGGATACTAAAATCTACAGTTAGTATTGATGTTGGTATTTATGGTTTATGTATGTGAGTGTATAGATACGTCAGTATGGGTTTATGTATGTGAGTGGATAGATAGGTCAGTATGGGTTTATGTATGTGAGTGGATAGATAGGTCAGTGTGGGTCTGTATGTGAGTGGATAGATAGGTCAGTATGGGTTTATGTATGTGAGTGGATAGATAGGTCAGTATGGGTTTATGTATGTGAGTGGATAGATAGGTCAGTATGGGTGTGTATGTGAGTGGATAGATAGGTCAGTATGGGTCTGTATGTGAGTGGATAGATAGGTCAGTGTGGGTTTATGTATGTGAGTGGATAGATAGGTCAGTATGGGTTTATGTATGTGAGTGGATAGATAGGTCAGTGTGGGTTTATGTATGTGAGTGTATAGATAGGTCAGTATGGGTTTATGTATGTGAGTGGATAGATAGGTCAGTATGGGACTGTATGTGAGTGGATAGATAGGTCAGTATGGGTCTGTATGTGAGTGTATAGATAGGTCAGTATGGGTCTGTATGTGAGTGTATAGATAGGTCAGTATGGGTGTGTATGTGAGTGGATAGATAGGTCAGTATGGGTCTGTATGTGAGTGTATAGATAGGTCAGTATGGGTCTGTATGTGAGTGGATAGATAGGTCAGTATGGGTCTGTATGTGAGTGGATAGATAGGTCAGTATGGGTCTGTATGTGAGTGTATAGATAGGTCAGTATGGGTCTGTATGTGAGTGGATAGATAGGTCAGTATGGGTGTGTATGTGAGTGGATAGATAGGTCAGTATGGGTCTGTATGTGAGTGTATAGATAGGTCAGTATGGGTTTATGTATGTGAGTGGATAGATAGGTCAGTATGGGTTTATGTATGTGAGTGGATAGATAGGTCAGTGTGGGTCTGTATGTGAGTGGATAGATAGGTCAGTATGGGTTTATGTATGTGAGTGGATAGATAGGTCAGTATGGGTTTATGTATGTGAGTGGATAGATAGGTCAGTATGGGTCTGTATGTGAGTGGATAGATAGGTCAGTATGGGTCTGTATGTGAGTGGATAGATAGGTCAGTATGGGTCTGTATGTGAGTGGATAGATAGGTCAGTATGGGTGTGTATGTGAGTGGATAGATAGGTCAGTATGGGTGTGTATGTGAGTGGATAGATAGGTCAGTATGGGTTTATGTATGTGAGTGTATAGATAGGTCAGTATGGGTCTGTATGTGAGTGGATAGATAGGTCAGTATGGGTGTGTATGTGAGTGGATAGATAGGTCAGTATGGGTGTGTATGTGAGTGGATAGATAGGTCAGTATGGGTGTGTATGTGAGTGGATAGATAGGTCAGTATGGGTTTATGTATGTGAGTGTATAGATAGGTCAGTATGGGTCTGTATGTGAGTGTATAGATAGGTCAGTATGGGTGTGTATGTGAGTGGATAGATAGGTCAGTATGGGTGTGTATGTGAGTGTATAGATAGGTCAGTATGGGTGTGTATGTGAGTGTATAGATAGGTCAGTGTGGGTCTGTATGTGAGTGTATAGATAGGTCAGTATGGGTCTGTATGTGAGTGGATAGATAGGTCAGTATGGGTCTGTATGTGAGTGTATAGATAGGTCAGTATGAGTGTGTGTGCTGGGTTTACTTGGAAGGGTTGAACTTGACAGACTCTGGTCTTTTTTCAACCCTATATAACTATATATGTGCCATCTAGTAGAAATCCCTAGTGAAGCCTACTTATATACATAATGAAATAAACTTTTATTTCACCTTCTAAACTTTTATTTCACCTTCACAAGCTCATCGTTAATCATTTAATACACACTTGCATCTGGGGTCTGGCTGTGCTCTGCATCTAGCGTTTAATTGAAATACAGCAATAATGAAGGCAGATAGAGCTGTATTCATAGGACATGTACACAGAAGCCTTTGGCAATTCAGAAGAGTGCAGGGTAGAGTGGAAAGTGTGAAAAAATTGCTAAATGAATCGTACTTTTAGGATCATACACATACAGTATGATTAGGATAAGACTGATAAAAACATGCAGTCATGAAAAATAGCAACAAACCTAATTGTTAATTGGAAACCATGGGTTTCTACAAGGAGCAGAGTGGCATCATGTTACTTTATCATCCTGCCTGGGCCAAAAAACTGGAATATTAAATTAAAAAGATAAGTAATAGCACTGATATCAGGCAAGATTGGTTCCTAGCCCCATTTTACCGAGAAGAAATTCCTCACACTGCAGCTGAGCAGTGATCTGTCAATAAACTCTTTGGAGATGTGTTATATTTGAAATGACTGTGACTTTCCTAGGCACTTTATTATCTAGCTAGAGAATATATTTCTTCTTTTCTTGCGTTGAGATTTGCTAGATAGTTCAGGTTTTCGTTGACTGAAAAAAACTGTGTGGTACATGATATTGCTGTGGGTTTCAAAGACTCAAATGTAAAGGTCAGAGAAAGCCAAGTTTCTGTCTATGATGCTAGATAATCTATTTTTCAGTGCGAGTACAGCTGTTCTTTTGGTAACCTTCCTATCCCTGCACTGATTATGGATAGTCATGCACTTTCAATGGATGGTCTCCAAGAGTCTGTTATACACTGTTGTTTCAGACAGGCTGTATGAAAAGGAAATTTTATTCGGAGTAAGACTTCTATATTTTTTTTTTTTTGTATTTCAACATATCTTTATTGGATAGCACATAATGTAGTTACAGCATTATTGTCATTATACTTAAAGCATATGTTTACAATCAGGTGTTCTTAGTTATAAACAAGAAGTGATATAGTGTAATAAAAGAGGGAAAGAGAAGTAGGCGAATGAAGAGGGGGAAGCAGAAGAGCCAATGACCATCAGGAGGCCAAGATCGGGAGGGCTCGAGGAGGAGGGAAAGAGGAGGAGAAGAAGAGAAGAGGGGACCAGAGAGAACTACACGGCATTTTCAGGGTAAGTAGCAGTATGATATATTTACATTAACTCGTTATGGCATGGCACTAAGTACAATAATAGTCATAAGCTATTGTGAGAGTTTAGGTAAGAGAGCCAAGGCTGCCAACACAACACAAACTCCTGTTGTTTCTCATGGATGGAGGAAGTGACCTCTTCCATTGTGTATATTTCGTTCATGACTGTAAACCATTCCTCTATAGTAGGAGGGTTTTCGTCTCTCCAGTGTCTAGGGATAAGAGTCTTAGCGGCAAGGATCATCTGTAGTAAGAGGCTATGTTTAAAAATATATTCAGGTGTATCCGTATGAAATAATAATACTAATTGGGGAGTCAGTGTTGTTTGGCAGCTCAGGATCTCCTGGCAGGTAGATTGTATACCATTCCAAAAATGTGACAGTTTCGGGCATGTAAACCAGATATGGATAAGTGACCCCTGTGAGGAGTTACATCTCCAGCATGTATCATTTGCTAGTAGGTGCATTCGGCAGAGTTGGAGTGGTGTTCTATACCATTTCGAAAGTATTTTATAGGAGTTTTCTTGGTATCTGTTGCTGATAAAGCATCTCGCTATTAGCCGAAAGATTTTTCCCCATTCTTTTTCTTGCAGATCTAGACAGAGTTCCTCATTCCAGGCACGTGTAAAGTAAGGTAAGTTTGGGTATTTTGCAGAAAGAACAAGCTTGTATAGGATAGAGATTAGATGCTGTATGGGCGCTTGGATATCGCAGATTTTTTCGAAAGCAGTGAGGGTCCGATTGGCTGTATGTAAGTCCGGATTTTTGTGGAGGAAATGTTTGAGTTGAAAAAATCTCCAATGGTCTCTCCCAGACCAATGTGCAGCAGTTGAGTGTATCTTAGCAGGTTGGGTGGGTGAGCCCAGAATATGTCTTAGTTGTAAATTTTGTAATCCAAATGCATGGAGTAGACCGTCGTCTGCTAGTCCAGGAGGATACTCCGGATTGGAGCCGAGCGGGTATAAAGGGGATGGGTAAGGGACTAGTTGAGATTTCAGCTTAAAGAGTTTCCAGAATGTGGAGATAGCCTGGACTTGGGGATTGTTGCTGATATTGGGTAGTTTGGGGTTGTTCTTGTTCCAGATAATGTTTTGTAGTGGTTGTTTAGCCCAGTAATCTTCTAGCGATTTCCACTGCTTACTAATGCCGGGTTGTGTATGTTCCGTTACTTTAGCTAGTAGAGTTGCTTGATAGTATGTGGTAAAGTCTGGTAAACCTAAGCCTCCGAGATTTTTGGGAAGATATAAAATGCTTTTCCGTAATCTAGGGCGTTGTTTGCACCAAATAAATCTGCTGACAATTGAATTTAGAGATTTAAAGAAGCTTACCGGTATATTAATTGGGAGAGTTTGGAAAAGATATAAGACTTTAGGGAGCACAGTCATTTTAATTATACTAATCCTGCCAGTCCAAGTGAAGTGCTTGAGATCCCAATCCTTGAGTAGTTTATCAATTGTGTTCAATAGGGATGTATAGTTACAATGGAAGGTTTCATTCAGGTTTCTGGGCACATAGATCCCTAAGTAGCAAAGCTTATCCCTTTGCCATTTAAAGGAGAAGCTCGATTTTAATGACGTTTCTTGTTGCTTTGACAGGGAAATGGGTAACACCTCTGACTTGGACATATTTACCTTGTAATTGGATATTTCTCCATAAAGATGTAGCTCTTTTACAATGTTAGGCATAGAAATATGTGGTTTCGTTATAAACATTAGGAGGTCATCTGCAAATGCTGCTGCTTTATACTCCTTGTCCCCAATTGGCAGGCCACTGATATCCCGATTAGCCCTGAGTGCTATCAAGAGGTGTTCCATACATTGTACATATAAAAGGGGAGATAATGGACACCCCTGCCTAGTCCCATTGTGTATAAAAAATGTTTCTGATCTAATACCATTTATCTTTATTTGGGCCGTGGGGATAGAGTAGAGTGCCATTATCTTGTCCCTAAAAGCATTAGTGATTCCCAGGCCTTCTAGCATCTGTTTCAGGAATTCCCAATTGACCCGATCAAATGCTTTTTCTGCATCTGTTGAAAGGAGTAAAGAGGGTAAATGTTGTTTTTGGGCAATCGCGATTAAGTGTAGTACTTTCATAGTGTTTTCCTTCCCTTCTCTACCCTTAACAAATCCTACTTGGTCTCAATGTATGAGCCGGGGTAGGAGGGGATTGAGCCTGCTAGCAATAATTTTAGTATATATTTTCAGATCTATGTTGAGAAGAGAAATAGGTCTATAACTACTGCAGTTATTCGGATCTTTGCCTTGCTTGTGGATTACAGTTATGTTGGCGGAGAGAAACTCCTTGTCTAGGGGACGGGCTAAGTCTATATCATTAATAAAATTTAAAAACAACGGGCTGAGGGTGGGGGCAAATTGTTTATAGAATTGTCCCGAGTAGCCGTCAGGGCCTGGGGCTTTGTATGGTTGTATATGTTTGATAGCTTCTAGTACCTCTTGTAGTTGGAAGGGAGCGCATAGATTTGTTATGACTGATGCCTCCAATTTTGGAAGGGGATGTTTGGTTAAATATTCTTTAATTTTAGGAATCAGAGTCTCCTGCTTATATGCTTGCGGTATGTTATAGAGGTCCTCATAAAAGCTCTTGAATACATGTGCTATTTTTTCTGGTAAAACTTGCAGCTCGCCCTTAGAATCTTTAATTTTGTGAATATACTGATTTGTTTGTCTATTTTTGAGGGCCTTGGCTAGTAGTTTCCCGGATTTATTGCCGTATTCATAATATTTTTGTTTGAGTTTAACCATGGCAAATTTGGTCTGGAGATTAAGGTATTGTTTAAGTTCCAGTCTTTTACTAGTTAACGCCTTTAGACTGTCTCTATCCAGTTGTGTCTGGTGTATCAATTCCAAATGTTGGATTTCCATATATAGTTTATCTATAGCAGCTTGTTTAAGTTTTTTCAACTTGGCCCCATGTTTAATTAATATTCCCCTGATTATACATTTTAAAGCTTGCCATTTAAATTGGTGGGGGGTAGGGTCGCTGGCTATTGTCTTTTTGTAATCTTCTATATTATCCAGAATTTCTTTTTTACAGTCGGGGTCTTTTAAAAGATTGTCATTTAGCCTCCAGCTCCAAACTGTTTTAGTTCTATTAGGGATGGACAAGGATGCTGAGATGGCTGCATGGTCTGACCAAGTAATATTATCTATGGTAGCTTGCTTTAACCATTGGAGGTGGTGTTGAGAAATAAGTATATGGTCAATTCGGGAATAGCTATTTTGGGCATGTGAGTAAAAAGTAAATTGTTTCATAGTAGGATTGAGATATCTCCAGGAATCAATCAGTCTAAGTGATTGTAAGTTTTTATGGATCCCTTTAAGTACTGTAGTTGTGTGACTTGTGACCCCCCTGGAAGTATCCAAAAGGGGATTAAGGGCTAGGTTGAGGTCACCCCCAATTATAGTAATGCCTTCTGCGAAGTCCTGTATCTTGGGTACTAAATGTGATAAGAATTTTTGTTGTTTGATATTAGGTAGATATACACTTCCTAAGGTGCAAGGTGTATGGTAAAGTAGTCCTTTGATTAATATGTATCTCCCATTTTGGTCAGAAAGGGTTGCCTGGAGTTTAAAGTCTACATTATTCCTGATGGCTATTGCTGCCCCTTTCGTTTTCTGTAAGGGGTTATTGCTATAGAACCATTGGAAAAATGTGCCCAGCTAATGCATTGGGGGAGCTGCTTTCCTAAAGTGTGTTTCCTGTAGGAAATTAATATCTCCCTTTTGTTTCCGCAAAATATTGACTAGTTGCTTTCTTTTTTCCGGTGTATTTAAACCGTTCACATTTAAAGAAATTACCTTTAAATTATTTGCCATCATATCTAAAGGAGTATATAGAGCAATATTCATACCTTATTGACCATACATTCATAATATTAGTGCCATACCGAGAGTTACTATGAAAGAGAAAGGGGGAGATAGTTAGAGTTTGCCGTGAACTATATACAAGGATATCATACATTAGACATTTGCACATTTTCCGCATTAACTGTAACTCATCCGGATAGGTTCCGGAGTGATTAAAAATAGCATAATGGTACATAACAATATACACATAAACAAATGGGTATTCTGCCGTGCGGCTTCTGCCTGCAGAAAGCCGGTTTAATGGCGGGCCCATTTTATCCAGGGGGGGAGGAAGGGCCTTTCAGAAGTGTCGCACAGCCTCTGTGGACTTAACGAGTCCCTCACGTAGAATCACGGGGATCGCTTGATGTAAATGTCAGCATTGTGGCATAGTAAATTATGAGCTATGATGCTCAAGAATATTTGCAAATAGTTGGGGATATTAATTAAGTGAGACCATAGTTACCAAAGTCAACCGGGTTCCATGTCCTCTGGGGGATTCCCTATTTTGTCTGGGATTTGCCTGGGTCTTTTCCTCTTGGCTTTTGGAGTAGCTACTTCTGTCCAGGCCTCTCTGGAGGGTAGCGGGATTGGTTCTGGCAGCTGTACAAATTTAACCCATTCGACTAGCGAAATTTCTGGCGCTCCACAGGCTTGGAGGAAGGGCTGTATGTCATTCGGGTCTGCAATAATGTGTAGCTTCCCCGCTATCGTGGCTTGTATACTGAAAGGGAACCCCCAGCGAAATAAAATTTTCTTTTCCTTTAGCATATCGGTGAGTGGCTTTAGCATGCGCCTTTGCTGTAATGTGTACCAAGACAGGTCTTGTAGGATAGTAATGTCCAAGTTTTCAAACTTTACATTCTTCATTTGTCTAGCTTTAGTGAGTATTTCATCCTTTTCAGTGTAGTGTAGCAGACAGCAGATAACATCTCTAGGTTTTTCTGATGCTAGCCCCTTTGGCCGAAGAGCTCGATGAGCGCGCTCAATGTGGATCTCAGTAGCATCAGGCCTGTTTAATATAAAGTTAAACAGTGATTGAATTTTTTGCTTAAGTATTGCGGGGTCGACCGTTTCGGGAAGGCCCCTGACTCTCAGATTGCATCTCCTTCCCCTGTTATCTAGATCTTCTATTCGTCTAGTTAGGGATTGAATTGCTTTACCTTGTATCTGTGTTACCGACATAAGTGAGTCCACGGATATTTCAATTGTCTCTGCTTTCGTTTCGTTCTCCGCGGCTTTGATATGTAGCGATGCTATTTCTGCCTTTAGGTCTGCCACCTCTTCCTTAAGTGTCGCTTGAATTTGTTGTGCTAGTATTGCAAAGTCCTGCTTGGTAGGCAAAGTTTTCAAGTATGCAATTGTGTTTCTCTCAGATATAGATGAATCGTCGTCAGACTCAGGTTCGTTCCCGCCAACCTCAGGTGCACTAGGCCTCATTGCGCACCTCTCCTCTTCTCCGTCGGATGGCATCAGGAATTTCTTCAGAAGTTTCTGCGATTCGGTAAGTTTGCGTGGTTTTGAGTCATCTTTCGGTATATCTTTCATTTTGCCATGTTTGCCCATTTTAATTGCGATCTCTGACTTATATTCCACAGGTCTGCAGCGGAGCTACAGGACTATGCGACCATTCCGTCAGGCAGTCAGCCACGCCCCCCAAGACTTCTATATTATTCTATAGTCTTTACCATAGTTTCTATTATTTAGTTTGCCATCTATATATGAATACCTCCCAACTGTTCCAATTTTTGTGGGACAGTCCCGATTTTAACAACTCAGCCCGCAGTCCCAGGTTCTAATTAAAAAGTCCCTCATTTCCCTTTGATCTCCTGCACTGAATGCCAAAAAAGGTACAAAGTATCTCATACTTAATTAATTGGATTTTGGCAGAGAGTCCAGAATACTCAACAACTGCACTGAGATACAATTGTAACTAATAAGATAAACAGGTCTCTTGGGGGAACAGAGACTCACAGCTTAGAGGGCAATTTCACCCTCATTAGCAAAACTGGAATAACACATAACACAAGACCCCAAAACACCCAGAAATGTATGCAAAGACTGCAAAAGTTACCAGCTACACTTTACTGTAGCTAATGTTTTGTATGTGTTGTATGGTCTGTTATTAAAATGAAAATAAACACCTTTCAAAAAAAAGAAATGTATTCAAACTTTATATAACCTGTCAAATTTTGTAAAATGGGAGTGGTATTTAGGGGGTGTAGTAACAAAAATGGGCACAGTAAAAAAAAATTGCCGTGCTATGTGCTGCATTTCTCTTTGTCCCTCATTGTATTTGTATATAGCATCATCTGACGTCCTCCCCTGAGTGCGTGTAAGTGAAATGCGCCAGGGGAGGACATTGGCGGCCAGAGGAAGCAGCAACAGGGATTGGCTCTGGGCCACCAGGGCCCACCAGGTTTTTTCCCGGTGTCTTGGCAGCCCAGTCCGACCCTGGAGACACCTGAAGAATAGGAGGAGTGCCTGGAGAGATGGAAGTGCAGTGGTAGTAACTAAGATGAACCCAACCTTGTGTCATACTATTGGGAAGTTCTTTGTCAGTGATACAAGCCCTTGTATGTAAGTATTTAAAAAGGTCTAACCTTGGGCTGTCAATGGAGGATTGTTAGATAAACTATCCCTGTTTTAATGAAAAGTAAACCCTAAAAATTAATTTGGCTGGAAAGGCCACATTTTATATACAGGTATGTGATCCATTATCCAGAAACCCATTATCCAAAATTATGAATTACGGAAAGGCCATCTCCCATAGACTCCATTATAAGCAAATAATTCAAATTTTTAAAAATGATTTCTTTTTTCTCTGTAATAATAAAACAGGATCTTGTACTTAATCCCACTAAGACTAATGATACTTATTGGAGGCAAAACAGTCCTACTGGGTTTAATTAATGTTTAAATGATTTATTTGTAGACTTAGGGGCTTATTTACTAACCCACGAATTCGAATCCGAATTGTAAAAATTCCGATTGGAAAACGAACATTTTGCGACTTTTTCGTATTTTTTGCGATTTTTTCGGCGCCTTTACGACTTTTCGGAAATTATCGCGACTTTTCCGTTACCAATACGATTTGCGCGAAATAACGCGAGTTTTTCGTAGCCATTCCGAAAGTTGCGATTTTTTCGTAGCGTTAAAACTTGCGCAAAAAGTTGCGATTTTTTCGTAGTGTTAAAACTTGCGCAAAACGTCGCGCCTTTTAAGTTTTAACGCTACGAAAAAAGCGCAACTTTTCACGCAAGTTTTAACGCTACGAAAAAATCGCAACTTTCGGAATGGCTACGAAAAACTCGTGTTTTTCCGCAAAAATCATATTGGTAACGAAAAAGTCACGATAATTTTCCGAAAAAAATCGCAAAATACCGATCATTACGAAAAAAACGCAATCGGACGCATTCGGCCCGTTCGTGAGTAAGTAAATGGGCCCCTTAAGGTATGAAGATATGGTTGCCACATTTGCTGCACGTAAACTCTGGGTAGTGACAGGGGAAGCAGTAGAGGGGCAGTGATGTCACGGGGGTGGGGCTATGATGTGGTGATTAGCCAATTGCCGTGGAGAATCCTGCCTAACTGGGCTGAACAGGTTAAAACCAGATAGGTGGCAACCATATATGGAGATCCCAATTACAGAAAGTTCCTGGGTCCCAAGAATTCTGGGTCCCCTGAATGTAACCAACCAGTCGATTTAAAAAATCTGAATTATGATAAAAATGGAGTCTTTGGGAGAGCTTTCTGGATAATGGGTTTCCGGATAACGGATCCCATACCTGTATTTATATTCTATATACACAGTATATTGTCAGATATTATCAGATCTTTCCTGCTAAAGGGTTAGGGTTGCCTTGGGCTGGTACAGAAGACCAAAACATAATGTACAAAATTTCTGCCTTACTTCTTTAGTTAGGCTTTGGGTCTCCTTTTAGGAGTATGCTATTTAGTTATAAAGGTAGGTCATGAGTTTGAATGTTTGAAGTATTTGATTCCACTTTACAATAAGAAATTCTTAGGTTCTCCTTGTAACTATGGTTTTTAATTTCCTAATGGCATCACTTAGTGCTTTTAATACTTATTCCACTACATAGGAAAACTGTAATAAGTGATACTTGTTGCTCAGTCATTTCCTACAACAATGAGAAGACTCTCAAGACTCTCTGTGCCAGCAAATGAGTGGGATTCATCACACTGAATAACTGAATAAATACTATTGAGTAACCCACCTGTTAGAAAACAAAGACAGCAGACCAGTGGTCTCAGGAAAGATCGTTCATTCCCTCCACTGACGTTCAAGGCTGAATTGTCAGATATGGAGGTAGAAACAATAGGAATTCTACCTCCACCTGAGGATTCAGCCCTGAACGTGGATCTTTTGACCTGCTCGATCAGTGAGAAGACCAAAATCCATAGTTTTTGCGATATTGCAATATCTCATTGATCCGCAATACACGCACTGAATATCACACAAAACTAGGTTTCATAAGATACTATCGGTGTGTGTATGGTCAGATTTAAAGAGAGATTAAGTCAGTAGAATCAAAGAATAACGTATATTGAATATCCTACCATGGTAACAAACCAGAGACATATTTTAATAACTGGTTTAGCATTTAGAGAGTAGTGATGAGTGCATTTTTTCACCAAAAAATTATCCATTTTGCCATTGACAAATTTTTAGGGAAACTGCTGCAAACATGGACAGCGAAGAAATTGTCAGAAAAAAGTAAAAAAAAAACTTGTGCAGTAGAAGTACATAGGAGCCCATTGACTTTAATGCATAAGGAGTGAGAAAAAAATGTCATACGCTTAAAAATTATTTTGCCAAATTTTGGTAAATTTTTCTGAGAAGCGAAACTGGACAGAATCACTCATAAATATCAGAGAGGAATTATTGGAAGCAAAACTAAGCACACAGGACTGGGGGTATCTACATTAAATTAGAAGTGGGTGGTATATAGGGGCTTATAAGTGAAATAATGGAGCTGCCTTTAACAAAGTATCGCTATGATGGGACTTGTCAAAGCACTGATGCCGCATTATACACTTACCAACAGCAAGGACATTTGGGACACCTTTTGCTAAGAATACATTAGACCTTCTTAGCTTTTAATTATATTCTTCTACTGTATACCCTTTACCTTTCTAGGATTCACAAGTATTTTTCCCGAATTATTTTCTGCAGGTATTTCCCTTTGAGCAATTAAATGACCTAAGGAAAAAACAAAACCAATGAATACATTCAGAACATGCAACATGAGTGTAACTAAACCTATTTTATTATATTGTGCTAATATCCTACCCACAGCTTGCTCTTGGTTTTACATTCCTTGTTTTAATGTTTTCCCTAATAAGCCAAAAATAAAACCGATACTTTTTTCGTTAATAACAAGATGTTCACAACATATGAAAAATACATCAGGATGTACCACTCTCCAGGGGAAACAATAGCAGCCAGTTAATAAACTAACCGGGTTAGCTAGAATGGGCAATGTATAGCAGTAGATATTCAACAAATAAACTTAACAATATTTTTCTAATGAATAATGCATAGATAGCGGAACAGAAATATCTGGAAACACTACAGCAATTGAAATGTGCCCTTGATGGCTTTTCTTGCGCTAAAACATCTGGCTGCTGGAAACAGGCATTGCTCTGTATTTCTGTTGTTAGTTACATCAATATAAAATATGATTATGAAATTAGCTGAGACATCAAAATGCTTGGAAACCTGCTTAGCAGTAAAGCAGTGTTTCAGTCTATCACTGACCGACCCCTGAAGTTTGTTTACTTTCTTCTATTCATGAATGATAATGATATTGATTATTAGCCATAGCATCTAACAGTATGCTGAAAACTTACATATTGACTGTTGTTGGTTTTGGAATTCAAAATAGTTAATGAGCCTTTTAAACATTAAACTATTTTGAATTTTCCCATTCTCTTAGATTAAATAGGCTTGTTTGATGCAACAGAGACAATAATGGATTTCACAGTGCAAGAGATGAAACAAAATTGTTCTCTATTCCTTTATTTGTTGTCCCCCCCATCCCTCTTTTTTACTCAGCCCATCTTCTCTTGTGTCCTCAAAGTGTTCATCATAATATATACAGTACCAGCCCATTACTAGTGTACCTGCCCTCTCTTCATTATTTAATTCAGGGCTAGTTGCATAGTTATTAGCCAGTGAGGAAACAGGGTTATTATAAAAAGAACATAAGAGAAAATGACAAGAGTTGTTACTGAGAGATCTGGTATATTGCACCTTCCCACTATTTACAAACAGAGTGTAGCTAATGTACATAACAAAAAAACTATAAAATGTATTACATGATAAAAATGAGTGATAAAAAAGAGAGAATATTTGAACACCTGTCAACTCGAGTATTGGTATAAAACAATGACAAACAGGAATAGTCATATACATGGGATATTCATAAATAGTACTGAAGGGGTATGTACTGATAGAAGGCAGAAGGATATTGTCACACATGTTATAGGACAACTCCCAACATGTATAGTTTGTGTAAGGACAACAACTACATATGATTAATACCTTGAAATAAATTCTCACAATATACCACCAAAAAAATTGCTGTACACACGTTAACCCAACTCTTATCAAAGCAATGTCGTTGCAAGTGACAGCTTAATTTGGCTTGAATACAATTAGAATACTGCTCGCTGCTTTACTGGCTGTTGCCCTATTTCATTTACTAAAGCTATCCATTTGTCTACTGAACTAGCCCTCTCATCTGTGCTAAATGGGGTCTGACATTGAATATGTGAACCTGCAATTCAGTCCATTTCTGAAGCAAACAGATCTGATTTGCCAGTGCAGGGCAACAGTATATTATATTTGCAATTCTTTAAAACACTTTCACTTTTTGGTGTTATTGTTTCATTAAGAACAACACAGGTTTGCCCCATTCCTGCTGTGGAACAACCACTGCCCCTTCATTCATAAAGTAGGGAAAGTGATTTATTATCTGGCCCTTGTGAATCAAAGGGTCAATACTGGAGAAAACTAAAGATATAAGAGAAGCAATCATACTGAAAGTCTTATAGTTCCAAATATTGCTATTCATTTCTTCTGAAAAACCCAGTAATGAAGATAAAGCACTTTTCTGCAATAGAAAAATGTCTTCACCATTATTTTAAATGTTTTTTTTTATATTGGAATAATATGAATATTAAATCATGAATATACTAGTGACTCTGTAACTAAGGTATAGTTGCCTTTGTCTCTGAACCAATGCAAGGGATCCCAGAAGCTACCTTCATCCTGAAGTTCCTGCAACAGGCTGCATCAATAAGCACAGTGTATTTGTGCATAAATAATTACACTTGGGCGTCAATTTGATGCAAAGAACCAGAAATTACATAATCCTGACTGATAATTTTCAGTGCAATTGTGTCCAATTTGTTAAACCCTGCATATTATTATTCCAATTATTGTAATGCAGGGGCTGAAACTATGGACACAACTCCACCTCTCTGTGGTGCCTCTTTTTGAATTCCTGGCTTAAAGGCAAGTTTTGCATAAAAACAGATGTACTGACAAACAGAGCCTCCTGTATGTTGCCAGTTTACATTGAGCTTCTAAATAGCCAATCACAGCCATTATTTGGCACCCCCAGAAACTTTTTTCCCTGCTTGTGTTGCTCCTGAGCCCTTTTTACATTTTAATATGGCTCACATGTCAAAAAGGTTGGGGACCCCCGCCATAAACCATTGCCAACATAGGTCCCTGTTCTAGGCACAACTTCGCAGAAAAACTTAGGTGTGTAGTGTCACTTTAAGATGCACTAATATAATTTAGACTTCATTTTGGTTAAACTGAACACCAAAGCAGAAAATGTTGTGCTAAAGCAAGGGCCATTTAGGGACACAGGGACAATGGTCTTTTGGAGATCAGAGAACAAGGCTAATTGTACTAGAGCTGCACTTTGCAAATAAAGACTACAAGTTAATGAAAGGATTTTGATTGTGCTTGTTGCCTGCAGGGAAACAAACTATAAAATATAATTTAGAGTTGAATAGTGTCTGTTTATTTAACTGTGTGTAAAGTGCTTATAATGAGGCTGTTCATCCAGAAATAACATTTCACCATAAATGCAAATTTAAAGAATGTAATTTCTTGATCTTATATTACAAATCAATTATTAGTTCAGCAGAAAATAGCTTCTAGTATTGCCTTGCAGTGTAGGAAGAACAGCATGGTGTCTAATATGTAGTAAAGTGAAAGCAACAATGCATCAGGAAACAGTGCGTACACGTGAGACCCCCTCGCCACTAAGCTCGCTAGCAGGTATCATCACACCGCTAAACTCTGATTACAAAACAGAGATGATTGCCTAAAAAGATCCTGCTTAGCACAATAATTTAACCTTAATTCTGGGATACAAAACAAGCCTGTGATGTTTCAGCAGGGGAACATTCTGTTCTAGATATTTACCTGACAGCATTCGGTGGCAGATGTTCAATATAAACCCTGTTTGTTTAGTGTACTCCAGGGAAAGAAAGATCTGAAAATGCTTTTTAATTGTCCTTCAGCTTTTTCCACCAGCCCATAAACATTTATCAATTCTTCATGTGTGGGATTCCACAAAGATAATACTGTGCTGCTAAACATGTCTCTGCTCTTGTATCTCAGTGCATTATTTATCGTTGGAACTCTGAATCATGGATTGTTTCAAAATACAGGTATGGAAAAATATATAAAATACTTGAAAAGGATTTTATATAGATCAAACGTATCTACCAAATATGGCTGGAATGGGCAGATTTTGCTGCATGATGGATTACAAACAAATGCCTTTCATTTTTGTATTTATTTGTGTTCAGGTTAGCCATAGGAGAACAAACAAAACCAACATATAAACATACAAAAATAAACCTAAATACAATAAACAAACATAAAGTAAATACGTAGAAATAAAATGAAAATGAAATAAACATAAATACGTACACATACAAAATAAATATAAATATACCACTACTGTATACATTTTAAAGTATATATATAAAACATGAAAATCTCTTACGTGTAACAAAAACATCACAGGGCTATTTAAAGCATTGTTGTTTGCCTTTGTAATAAAATGTCATCAAAAAGTCTTGGTGCATTGGTTAAGAGGGGATGAAGGCGTACAATCAGTACTGGAGCATCTCCACTTATTGTCAAATACCTTGTTATCCTGTCTAAACATTATAGGTCAAAGCATGAGCAATAATTGGGAAAGGTAGACCCCCAATCATGTACCAGAAGGAAAAGGAGAAAAATATCAGGAAAAATAAGAGAGAGAGAGAAGAAAGTAGGGTGAAAAGGAGGAAAAAAGGAACATTAATTATTAATTAAGAACACAAGAACACGGGGAAGAGTACTAGGGTTGTGCCTAGCATACTGTACATCCACAGACCGTAATTTTAATATCTTATACTAATTTTTCATGTTCAGCTGGTTAAACTTGTCTTAATTGGCAGAAAATATATGAAAATCTGATCCTTAGAATGGCATACTACACTGATTCTCACAAGCTCTTATGAAGGAGAGCGTACATTGACATTATAATGAGGCTAGTTATCAAAAGAGCAAGCAAGCTAATTGCATGGACACAGTCTACTGGAAAGAGGGGTTGTAGGCAAGGGTCTCACATTGTACAAAAGGGCTTATTGTACAAAAGGGCTTATGCACTATTAGAAGAAAAATTTAGGAGTCCCTCTGGTTAAGCCACGCTGCTGCACCCTCAGAACATTTCCATCAATTAAACTTGCCAATACAGGCCTAGATGTTGCCTTCCATCAGTTTGTAAAATGACCTGAATCAGTTGTACCGATGTGGTAACCAAAATGGTTCTCTCTCTTCTGCCTTGTTCTACTTGTGGAACTATGGGGTTTGTGAATGATTCATACGAAACATAACAGCATGTGAGGTCCACCTTTTACACAGCAACATTAAAGAAAATGTGTGAATTTAGCTTGAGTGGCTTCAACATGCTGAAAATATAAAATATCTCAGCAGTTTAAAATAATTAGTTGCTTTTTTTAGGAGTAAACGTACAAACCAAAATGACTTGAGAGGAGAAAATGGGCAATCAGCTGTAGCTACATATAGAACAGGAGTAATTGATCATACGGTACCTTGACTTAATGTTCCAATGATAAGAATATACTATAACTGCTGACAATTAACCTTTTTATTCGATATGCATTTAGCTACTGGAAATATAAGGAGCTTAATATATGATATTTCTATTAAAGATCTTCCACTTCCTATAAAGGTGTTACTAATATTGTTAGTAGATTCCTCCTTTTCTTGTCTGCACCGCACAGACTTAACGGAAACACCTTTGCTGTCCTCCTAGCCTACACAAAGATATTCCATGAAAACTATGTCCAGAGTAGGTATTCTGTTGTACCATGACTGTTGCTCAGTTTAGTAAGGTCCAGTAAAGTTTGGATTGTAGTGTAAGACAGGTTTTACAATTTCTACTGAACTTCAGCCTTCAGTATCATTAATGACCCAAGTGTTGAGTGCCAAGATTTATAGTTTTGTGCCCCCCACAACACCGATCACTGACTTACCCTCTGCTGCTTCTGGATATATATGTAATTGATAGGATCACAATTAATGACTAGTATTAAAACCATACTAAAAAGACTCACTAATGAGGTTATACTGCAGTTAATTAGTGTAGAACATTATGTTTTGCTTGCTTCTATATTCCATGAAATAGTAAAGTCCATTTGTGTAATGCGATTAAAACCACAACATTACAGAGATGATTTGGTTTTGCTGGTAATACCCAGCTTGTTGTTGCCACAAATTGCTGCATATGTCTCTTTCTCTCTGCATCACATGGGGCTATTTCTGTAACTGAAAAACCTACACAGTACAATAATCTGATTTATTAATGAGACATGATTGTTTACCGAGTACAATGCACAGTTATTTCATAACATAACCAAATCACATTATCGTATTTGTATCTTGTTGACAGCTTTCCGTTGAACTGTGCATTAAGTATTAGGTTTCACATGAGGCTGCAATAAACTGAATCACAATGACAAGTACAGTATCAAGGAATAAACCAACAGTAATTTTGAAGAGATTAAAAAAAATTGCGTTAACCTAGTCCTCATAAGGCACATCCATAATGTCCTTCTAATCTGAAATCTCATTGACTGCCTGCTGGGATGGCACTAAATTTGTCATTCACCCAAAAAAATAGCTCAACCCCACCTGCAATTCCAGATGCCTGTGATTAGTTACTTGAAAGGAAATGGAAAATGAACGAAATCTGTGAAAACATAATGGGAATAATGTAGTTTCAAACCTGCACTTTTTAGTGCCATGGTCACTTTGCTCCTTGTGTGCATATGCAGGGAGAAGGGAAGCCATTTATTTCATTACACTTCTCCCATGAGTAGTTTTGCCCAGGCATGTATCCACAGCGACTTTCCATATTTTGCAATGTGAAACCGTTCTCTATGAACATTTTTGCTGCAAAAAAAATGTGACATCTATTGACCCAATGTATATTGGGCAAAGAAAGTCAACACAAAAAATATCCTTTGACTCCAAAGTAGTTTGAGCAAAAGAATCTTTCCCTTTCTCTCGCAAGCAACAGCTAAGACACTCTGTTATGCTCTCATCCTATTTCACCTAGATTACTGCAATTGGCATTTGACTGCCCACTCTAATTGCCATCCTATTTGCATTGTGCATATGTTTACCATAAAAGACTTTTCTCCCAACATTCTCCCATTTACATTGGTTTTTACCCTGATTGCTCTTAAGTTTGCAAAATAATGTGGCAGGTGGAAAACATTGGGATTTTGACAAAATTCAGAGTGGCTTGCGTCATCCCTCTCCTGTTCCTTCATTGTCTCAACCCCAGAACTGGGGGGGAAGGCATCACATGACAGAGAGAGAAGTTTTAACTTCTACTGTAACAACTGATTGGTCAGCACTAAACTCAAATCATTTGCCTGAGGATTCTGGATACTGAGTCTCATCAGACAGAATCTTTATTTCACATCAACGTTTAAGATTTTTTTTTCTATAATTTTGAAATGCCAAGATTACCTTAGGTAATCAAGACCTGGAGAAAACTGCCATGAGCATGTTACTGCTTTTACTGTAATTGATCCTAAAAAAAAAAAATCAAGGTGATAATGTGGTTTAAGATCTTTCAGAGTATTTTATGTGTCTTACTGGAAATATGCTGTAACTAATATATAATGTCATTCTAATGGTCAGTGCTCAGAATATACATTTCCTTGGAACGTTACCCTGTCTATAAATAAATATATTTAATATGATATGTAGTACCATTTAACACTTATTTTCTCAAGAGCCCTGCAATATGTTGCAAGGCCTGAAGGCACAAGCAGAAATTTAGTAAAGTAAAACAGCTTGAAAGACATTCTTTGCTATCCACTTATATTCAGACACATACCCTCTGTCTGATGACTGAAATATCTTTGATTTATTGCTATTATTGAATGTTCTAGGAAACATTCAGTGGGTATGTGGCTGAACAGTGTCTGAGCAAATGGGATGATTCTGAGCACAGAACATTCCCACCTGGGGCAAAGTGTAAAAAATGGAATGGCCAATTTTAAAAGGCCATTACATGTCATATATTTTGACTCAATTATCCACTCACACAGTCCGATATAACACAGTATCATTGCTCTTCAGACCTTAGCCAATTAGCCTTTCCCACTAGTTGTTTTAGAATCTTTCAGATTTGCAGAATGTGCTGCATCTCATTATTAGGGCACTGATTTAGGCTAAACACATACGATTATCCAATGGGAAGGACTGTATTTTATTTTTATTTCCTCCAATTATATAAAACCCCACATCTAAAACTCTCTCATTTATGATGAGAACTGGCAGCTTTTATAACTACACAGAAGCAGGAAAACATTGTTTTCTATCAGTGTCAGCTTTATCATGCCACACATAACTCAAACTGTTAAAAACAAAGGTGTATCATTTGAAACGCGCAAGCTTTTAGATGGCAAAGTTTTACATTTGAGTTTTCAGGCTTTTTTAACTTAATAGGGCCATGGGAGGTAGCCTTGTAGACTATCTCTGTGGCGATTCCATGGTAAAAAATACTTGGAAAGAAGTTACCTTATCAGGTGTGCCAAATTATCATTGTTTTGGTGTGAGTAGGGCACATACTCCTTTCAGGTAGGATTTCTAATGTTGAGCTGATGATGCTATGCACAGAAGGAGTTTTGCTACTTTCTACAATTCGTCTGAACGTGAATATTGCAATATATTCCAAATTGACAATTTTCACAGACATCTCTGTTTGCACATCTCTCAAGATGCCACCAAATTTTTCATTCAACATCTCCTTATATCATGCGCTGCCTTCTGTAACTTTCTGTTAATAGGCCTTTTTCTCTGCAGACTGCTACCCCTGCAGTTCATAATGAATGCTGCTGCCAATAAATACACCTCAGCAACTGCTCCTCCTCTGCCATGCCACTCTGTCAGTCTCTGGTCAGTCTCTGGACTCCTACCATGCAAAACAAAATTCAAACTTGTGACGCTGACATTCAGAGCAGTTCATGCTGTACTGTACATCTCTACATTTATCTCCAGGTATTAACAAAGTGGTATGTTATATTCCGCTACTAACCTCCTTGTCGCTTTTTACCTCTTTACATACTTGCATTCAAGACTTTGCAAGGGTTGTAGCCCTTTTCTGGAATTTTGCCCATGTTCTGTCTGCCTTTCTACCAATCTCTTTGCCTTTAAACAAGCAAAACAAACATTTCTTTTGAAAATCTTGCCCTAATCCAATTACATAATCTTAAATCACATGATCCTTTCAGACTTCTCATGGCACTAAGGAGGTTCGAGATATTTTTATTTGGATTATTCCCCTTGGATAACCAGGATTTTTTTTTTAAAGGAACAGTAACACCAAAAAATGAAAGTGTATAAAAGTAACTAAAATATAATGTGCTGCTGCCCTGCACTGGTAAAAGTTGTGTGTTTACTTCAGAAAGTCTACTATAATTTATATAGATAAGCTGCTATGTAGCCATGGAGGCAGCCATTCAAAGGAGAAAAGGCACAGGCACATAGCAGATAACAGATAAAACACCATTGTATTCTACAGAACTTATCTGTTATCTGCTATGTAACCTGTGCCTTTTCTCCTTTTTTCCAGCTTGAATGGCTGCCCCCGTGGCTACACAGCAGCTTATTATATAAATTATAGTAGTGTTCCTGTAGCAAACACACCAGTTTTACCAGTGCAGGGCAACAGTGCATTATATTTTTATTACTTTAATGCTCTTTCATTTTTTGGTGTTACTGTTCCTTTAAGTCTTGCTACCATAAGGTGTGGCCACACACAGGGAAATTCTTGCTTTCTAATTAATAATCTGTTGGGCTAAACAGCTGAACATTTTGCCCGTAATGACCAAATTGCACATTATCCAAACTAACACATCTAAGGAGATGCCCCTTATTGCAGATGTCAACATTTCAACCCATAAAGATCCATTGCAATCTGATGGGGAGTCATGATAAAACTTCCACCAGATAGACCCATACATGAAACAATGGTGAGGGTGTGCAAATTAGCTGTAATTTTTATGATATAGTATAGTATAATACTTCTCTGCTGAGATATTCAGGATCTGTTTGATATGTTAATTAATCATTTTGGATATATTTTTCTTCTTTTATTGTTGTGTATGATGTCTCTTTTTCTTTTTGGCCTTCCCTTCTCCACCTACACTAAATTTCAGGACCAAATTTACGACAGAGCCTGCGTTATTCAGCACTCTACAATCTTATAGAAAGATGGGATACCTGACAAAATGCGTTGGAGGAGAATACTACAAAGGACTTTTCTGATTTTATTTCCTGCCAAAATTGTGCAGTACTTTTGTTTAAATAAATGTGCTGATGTAGTTTTACATGATGGGAGCGCTTATTTGTAAATTTTATGATTGTCCAAAAGTCTATAGTTATAAGACTACCACAGTCCTCACAAAATAAGCCATGATAATGAAAATTCCATTCCCACCAACCGCTGATTTTCCATAGCATGCCATGTCCAATTCACCATAGGGTTAGGAAACTGGAATCAGGGCAGAGACCTCATGGTTCTCTTTGATAAAGATACATTTACTGCATTCTGCATTACATTAAACCAATATCCACATGTAACTGATTAAAATAATTTGCAATCAAGTAGGCATCAAGGTTAAAAACAATGTGCTAATGTTTATCTCTGAATGTCTTCACATATACATGTAAAAGAATACTTTAGCTTTAGATGCCTTTATAATAGCATTTTGTCACCTTAGATATACCTCATTCAGCACATTCAGTGCAGCAGTTAGAGTTCATATGCTGTTACCTTGAATTTTGTACACAAATGACTGAAAATAGAGAGTAGCATAATACAAGCTTAGAATGAATTTAATTTTGTAGCGTCTGAAGCGCCGTAAGAGAAACGCACTTGTGCAAAACACCTTGGATATAAAGAGGCCTCACAGTGGCCTACTTTCATGGTACTGTAATCAAAATAAAGTTTGTTCTTTTGTATATTGGATTTAAAAATCATATTTTTGTAGCAGAAAGGGACCAGGTTAGTAAGAGAGGGTGAAGGAATGGGCAGCAAAGCATTTGGTTTCCTCAGAACAACTGTTTTTGCAAAGAGATGCACTTTACTGGCAACAATCGAGGTTTCTAGAAATACTAGACAATTGATCTGTTGATAGAGTGACATAGGAGTGAAAGAAGAGTGCACTACAGTAAAATTCCATCACTCACTATTCATTTTAATTGGATTTCTAGAGATGTATTTATCAATGGGTTAACGTTAGAGATCACCATTTGATAAATATGTATCTAAAAATCCCATAGAAATGAATAGATAGTGGCTGAATGTAACTGTGGTGAGCTCTCATTTCAGATAAGCAGCCTGACTATGTTTGCATCAAACATATTCATTTTTGGACTCCCTTTGAGGCCCATATTTTAATCAAATACTAACATTTCTCCTCCTAATAAATAATGTGAATTTTGTTGCATTTTTTAATGGTTGCTGGAAAGTTACTAAATTATTATTGCTATGTTCCTTTAAATCTTCCTGTCGCTACTGCTAAATGTAAAATATTCAATATAATTCAATAATATTCTCTAGCTGTTTGTGACAATATCAAATGAATGTGGCTTTTCAAGGTCAGATTATTCTTTTGAGACCTGAAAAAAATATCTCAGCACTGAACTATAGCTAAATGAAGTACTTTTCATCCAAAGCAAGAGCATGCAATACATAAAGGGGCAGATTTATCATAATGTGAGTTTAGAGCTTAATACATATAAACTCACCCATGTTCTGTTCATTGCTATGGGATTTTTGCAGCATATTTATCAAATGGTGAACTCTTTCACCCATTGATGAATACGCTTCTAAAAATCCCATAGCAATGAACATGTTGTGAGTGAGGTTATACGTATTAAGCTCTAAACTCACATTTTGATAAATCTGCCCCAAAGTGTCCCAAGTAAACTATTGGCAATAACATACCTGAGTAGATTTCCTTCTCCGTTAACATTATGATTTTCATGGTTTTAGAGTTATTTTGAAACCACAACCAAAAGCAGCCTTTAAAAAAAAAAAAAAAAAAAAGCACGACGAAATAAGACGAGGAAAAAATGTGAAAAACACAAATGTTTCATAGTGTTGCACAAAAGAAAGTGTAAAAAAACTGTAAACCACTAAAACCTCGAAGTAAGGCTGATGGCAGACGAGGCTTAGTGTGGATACTTTCGGCCAGCAGAAAAGCAATTGCCGAAAATACAGCCCTATGCCTCCTACTTGTGCCTGCACCCAAATGAATGAGATACACTCGGGTGCAGGCACATGTATCCGAAATACGTATAAAAACGCCAGAGAAAGCCTCGCATTTTTATGCGTATTTCGGCTACATGTGCCTGCACCCGAGTGTATCTCGGCACAAGTAGGAGGCATAGAGCGGTATTTTCGGCAAGCGTTTTTCCATTTGCCGAAAATATACGCACTACACCTCATCTGGCATTAGCCTAAAGTAGCCTAAAGTAGCGATGAGCGAATCTGTCCTGAAAAATTTGCTAAACTGCTAAAAAATTTGCAAAGCGCGGCTACTGCATTACTTTTTTGACACAACCACAGATTTTTTTATGCAACCACAATATTTCTGACACGACCATGACTTTTTCCTTCCTCTGCAAAAAAACTAACTGCCACGAAACTTATGCAATTTTTTTCTCAATTGCTAGCTTATATGAAAAAAAGTGCAACGGAATATTCACATGTGCGATTTGTCTCCGATAAAAAGTTGCACGCTGGTGAGAATCACATTGTCCCATTTGTTTTCAATGAGGCTGATGTTATAATAACTGGGAAAATAAACAATAAGTTGACTGCTATTGATCCTCGCTAGCTTTTACTTGCCAAGTTTATAGGATATTTGTTTAATACATACAGACTATTTGTGGTTCCTAAGTATAGTCGCATTGTGTTTTTTCACTGCAATTTTTTCTCGAATTTTGTTAAAGACATAAACTTGAATTTTGATAAATTGGCCCCTAAATATTATGACATATGCACCTTGGTTTAAAGGTTTGTGGTGTAGTATTTATGCTTTAGAAAGGCACTGATCCTTAAGATCCTTAACACGTAGCAAAATGGTGCCAAACACAAACTATTCACTGTTCCTTGAGGACCGTATAATATAATAACACTGATTTGCTTGGTTTCCCTTTCACAGTCACTTGAAAAAAAAAACACAGTTGTTTACATCTAAAGTTTATATCATTTCTTAATTTTATATATATATATATATATATATATATATATATATATATATATATATATATATATACTGTGTGTATATATATATATATATATATATATATATATATATATATCAATCCAAATGGTGTCCGCACTCCAAGGCTCAATATTCTGGCGGGTTGCTTAGCCAAAATTATGTCTGTATAGAAAATAATTATCTATGGCCAGCACACCCTTCAATGTTTCATCAAAATTTTTTTTATTGTAGATATATTGTTAAAACCAACGTTTCGGTCCTTAGGTTTTGATGAAACATTGAAGGGTGTGCTGGCCACAGATAATTATTTTCTATATATATATATATTGTCTATAAATATCTTATTTTATATCAGAAAGGTTTTATTCTACTGTAGAGAGCTATAAGTGGAGTTTTTACGCAAACAGGGGCCAAATGCCACTCATGGCTCTCTACCAATCTACACAATGCAAACCTTTGTCATAATAATTAATAGCCAATAAATGTCCTATTTATTGTATTATAATCTTTCTGTTTGAGAACTAATCCCATTAAGTTACTACAGAGCTTATCTGCTATGAGTGCCCTTTTCCCTATTCATCTTGAATGACTGCCCCCATGGTTATACAGCAGCTTAATTATATAAACTATAGTAGGCATTCTAAAGTAAAAATGCACTTTTATTATTGAAGGGTAACAGTACATTAGAAGTAAATGCACATAAATAATTCTGATCTTTTAATGCTGTTTCCTAGTCAAGAGGACTACCATGACAAGATCACATGATGCACTGATTATTATATGCAGTTGGGTACAAAGAGAACTGGGAAGGGAACAGACACCGAGGGAAAGTGGGTGATGTCTAAAGCGGTAGGTAATTAGAAAAGAGATGTTCACAGACCAGACGTGACCCAGCATGGCCCCTGAAATATGTAGCATAGAGCCTGAGCCCCTTTGCCTAGAGCCTCCCTTGGGTAGCCCTGATTTTAGCAATTACACTGGGAATTTTGGGTTAATCCTCAGGGCAATATGAAGCCTACTTTGTTATTTAGGCTTGCATATTAAGACGCAACCTCTAATAATCAGAGAGTGGGGTTATCAGCTTAAACTGAATAACATAAATAGAAATGACATCTAATCAAATGTTTGGAATATAAGAATAAAGCTGAATACTATTTCTTTATTAGAAACGGCTTCTATTTGATGAATCACTTAAAGGACATGAAACCCCCAACGCAAAAATGTAACCAGTTAACAGCCTCTTTAAAATTTTTAAATACCTGCCACTCCTCCTATTGTTCAGAGGTTAAAGGAAAACTATACCCCAGAATGAATACTTAACCAACAGATAGTTTATATTATGTTAAGTGACATATTAAAGAATCTTGCCAAACTGGAATATATATATCAGTAAATATTGCCCTTTTACATCCTTTCCCTTGATCCACCATTTAGTGATGGGCTGTGTGCTCCCTCAGAGATCACATGACCAGAAATAATGCAGCTCTAACTGTAACAGGAAGTAGTGTGGAAGCAAAAGGCAGAACTCTGTCCATTCATTGGCTGATGTGGCCGATATGTATGTGTGCCTTGGCTTGTTTGTGTGCACTGTGAATCCTATGATCCCAGCACCTAATTCATAAAATGGCAATTTTCTATTTAGGATTACCCAATAGCACATACTGCTAAAAAGTATATTTTTACAAAAAATGGTTTATTTAGATGAAGCAGGGTTTTACATATGAGCTTGTTTATGCAATATATTTTTATAGAGACCTACATTGTTTAGGGTATAGTTTTCCTTTAATAATAAGTCTGCAGCATCAACTTAAAGGAAAACTATACCCCTCTCCTGAGCTTAGCTTAACCATTACAGTGCTCAGTCAGGACTTTTTATCAAAGTAAAGTCTTCATTGCATGAACTTTACAGCGCGCGTGCTGTTTGCAGATGTAAGTGACAGATTTAATAAAAAAATTTAATAAAAAATCACAGAGGCGTCACAAAAACTCATGACTTGTTGCATGAAAACGGCAACTTTTTTCAAACGTTGCACAAAAAACGTCAAAAAAGTCAAAAGTCTGAAAACCTGAGGAAAAGAAAGAACTTTGAGGGAAAGGACATCTGCTATTGACTTCTACATGAAAAGTTTCAGATGGGGAATTGTCGAATTTGGAATTGTTGCATAGAAAAGCGACTTTTAGGGGCTGATTTACATTTTTTTTTCTGGCTTTGAAAGTCATATAAACTTGACATGGTATACACTTGAATTAAACTCAGCCATTTTTGTATTTATAAAATGTCACAATAATGCTTGAATCGTTTATATGGAAATTTTTAGTTTACATTCGAAAATCCTGAATTTTTCAAGCCAAAAGTATTGTTAAAACACGAAACATTTGAGTTTAAAGGGATGTTCGTTTCCATGAATCCTCTTCAATTTTCCCAAGCAGGAATTGCTCCAGCGGCCATTTTAGGAGCATTGGCACTCATTCTTAGAAAACAATAATGTGTTTAAGTTTCACTTGAAACTGTGTAAAACAGAAAACAATGAAGGGAGTTATTTCTCCTTGAAACTGGGTGAAACAGAAAACAATTATGGGGTTAGCTTCCCCTGTCAAGGACAGGCTGTCACTTACTATTGTATTCCTCTACTATTCTAAGCCTCCATAGGACTCAATGGTTCTTGACAGATCAAACCCACCAAATTTTTCTTTGATAAAAAAAATTAACTAAATAACAAATTATGGAAGTTATTTTCGAAAAACTAAATTTTGGGGGGAAAATTTCAGAAAAACTCAAATTTTTGGAGAAACAATATCAGAAAAATTGAGCAAACTTTTTAAAAAAGTAAAAAAAAAACAGCTAAATCTTCATTTATAGCTCATGGGCTGCACAGAGGCATATAAGGCATACTGTGTCATCTTCAGAAGTTACGGGGCACTGCTAGTGGATCACTTTGACGCAACCTAATCACTTGGATGCGTAGGCTGGTGACCATCACTGGGGTACTCCTACTCACACTCCTCAGTTGAGTTAAAGATTTCTCAGTAAATAGCCTTTCTTTTTCTCCAAGACCACATGAACCTTCTTCACTGTATACTCTACTTGACCTAAGCTCCAAGACATTTCGGGTCTCGCAGCCGACACATACGCAAGCAGGTTCGTATCGGCGGAGAGACCTGAAGAGTCTTCAGTTGCAAAGGAGATGTCGGCCAGGTACGCAGCTGCGCTACTCTGCTGTTTTAGCTCGGGGTTAACGATAGGGGCAGTTAAGCTTAACCCACATCCCCTAGTTTCCTTGAGGGATATTAGCTAAGAGAAAATTTTGAACCATTCCTTTCTTATAAGAGGAGCTGTGCAACTACACTATATCACTAGCTGAATTGTTTTAGCTAATCAACTTTTTTACCCCACACGAACATTCACTGAAAGGTACATTCTCATTCCACACTTTTTATGGGCAACTAACTAAAACACACTACACATGAATGGCTATGCCCTGCATACTTTCAGAAGAGAAAACAATGTTATCTAGCATATAAAATAACACGAAAAGTGAATTGCAATATATTCTGTATAGCCTGAAGTCAGCATTTTACAAGCTACATTTATTCTTTATTTGTAGTTTGTTTTCTTTTGTGCAAAATGTGGTTCTCCTACCTTTCTTCTTCTCCTTGCCTTTCATTTGCAATCCATTTCCAAGCTCAGTAATAATACTGAAATTGTTTTTTTTTTTTTTTTTGCCTTGCTCTCCTGTGAATTAAGACACACCACATTAAAAACCACTGCACTCTGAGTGGTTTGTAATGGTTTAAAGAGCAGCAAAAAACCCACCGCTAAGCCTCTAATATGGGTTTCAGCAGACAGACAGAGCTTTCAGAAAACCTCACAATAGGTCCTATAATGACCCTACTTGCCAAAGCGTCCATTTTGGCTTTTAACAAAAGATGGATGTCTCTTAAAAAAATTGAAGTTATCTATCAAGGTGACCTGCATAATTTGGGATGTGAAGTACATGAAAACTAGAAATGGATTTTTCTTGACTGTAAGCAGTAAGTTCTATTTCACTTCATTATTTATTTCTATCAGATAAACCGCTAGTGTACGTTGTAACGGTAAACGTCATTGTAGTATAAACAGCACCGATGTTGAGAATACCCTTGTTGTTTGTCATTCACGAAATGACAAGAGGATCTGTGTGAAAAAGAAAAAAGTTACAGTATTTTATCTTACTTTGGAATACACCAAAATACTTTTTTGCATTTAAATGAATGAATTAGGTAAATGCTATTCTTCAGCCAGTTCTTTATTAAGAATGCAACACAAATGAATAGCTTATTCTGTTACTTTTTTTTTTATCTCTCTCTCTCTTCTGCGTCACAGTATCTGATTTATTTCTTATGGTTTAATAGTAGCTTCCATATATTTATCTACCTCCATCATTCCTGGGTAGGCACAGATACACCGTATCCCCTTAGAGAAGAGATTCATATCTTTCTCAGGCTGTAAAATATCATTATTAAAGAAAGTTAACTAAAAAGTTTACTACGCAAATGGAGTGCTCAGTAAAGGTACACAGACTACATACAGAAATGTATCAAATTGCCTATTAAAGTCTGTCATGCATGAAGATATATAGGGGCAGTTTTGTTACAACTTAAGCAGCAACTTTATATTAAGTTACAGATCCCAGTGTCTGAAGGAAGCAATTGTAGCAAACTAACAGTGTTGCCAACCTTAGGGGCTATAAATAATTATTGAAGCAACTCTCAAGGAGAATCACTTAGTTCTACCAGTTCGCTTGGACAGAAAACCAGGAGTTCCAAACCGCGCAAGGTAAACACTGCAGTTCAGAGCTGCACCAACTGGGGGACAAGCAGTGGGTACATTCAGGGTGAGAGATTCAATCTACGTGGGAATTTATACGGTTCCAAGGGCAACCCTAAGCAGAACACACAATACACAACATTGTGGTGCCACTGGTACGTTATTATTATCCACAGGGACCACCAGCCATTATTTATATGAAGAGGGAGGAGGGGTGCCATGGTGCTTAGTGCAACTATGTGGAGTGCAATGAGCATGTTTAGATGCAAGTACCTTTGATGAATACAATCAGTTCAGGTAACATTAGTATCCATTTTAGCACAACCACCTTTTGGTGCAAGAAAGATTGGATGCAAGTTCTCTCTTTATTGCATTTTCACTGTCACAGTTGATTCAACGCTTATCATTTGGCCCAGAAATAGTAGTATTTAAAAATGAAGTTCAAATTATTTCACAATTAGGGAAGCTTTTAATTCACCAACATATATACCTAAACGTGTCAGTTTGTCAGAATTCATTCTACTGCTTTGAGCAGTCACGCACAATTCATAATCACGACTTATAGGTTGTTAGATCTCAGAGACAACTCTGGGCTGTGAGACCCCACCAAATTGTTATAATTAATACAATGCAAGTTAATGGATGAATAACTGATTTGGAAAGGCTTTTTAAGACTCATTCTAGTAAGTTAAAGGGCTTGGTAAGTCTGGCAGGAATAGTTTTTTTACCAAGTGATAGCCTGTTGTTACTGCTTCTTTAAAGAAAAAGATCATTGCATATGGTTTTTGCAGCTTAGCTTATTGCTAGGTATATAGATGGTGATTAGTTCACATATTAAAAATTTAATTTTGTCAAAATTTCATTATTTTCTGGGAAAAAAGCAGTTGCTTTGCAACTGAACTTTGTAAAGTGTCTGTCTTTTTCTTTTTTTTTTAAGGAAATGATAAATTACTCACTGGATACAGTTTTAAAATTGCATGAACTGGGCCAGAGCTTTGCTTGCTGACGTATGTATGCACTCTAGTGATGAGGCAATTCAATAAAGCAGTATTGGCAAATTCAGAGGGAAGGCATTAGCAGAGGTCGCGGAAATGTTGCAGTTTCTGCAAAAGACAAGATAAATCAAAATTCCTGATCACACGGCCATATGGTTAGAGTCCAAAGCTGAGGCTCTTGGGAGTGGATAGTGCTATCTGCCACACATTTAGGCATAATACTTTCAGATCCTTTACAGCATGTGTTTGTTATTATTAATGATGATAAATATCCCAAGCCCCAAATGGTTTAGTATGTGTAAATGCTGCATTAGGTCAGACATAGAGGGGTTACATAAAATCAATCCGGGCAATCAGCAGGATAATGACTTTTTTTAGTCAATTAGACAAAAAAACCCTTCATTGTTGTTCTAAATCCAAACAAATGTCACAGTATTTTAAAAATATTTCAGCCATAATTATGCATTATTACACTTACCTAGGGTAACTCTATATGGGTTACATATAGTAGTTATTGTATTTGTTTTTTAAACAGAAAAGTTTTAAAAAATTTGACAAGTTTAAAAATTTCAACAGGGTGATATAATAAGGTGTTTCATTTACCCTGGCCTAGTAACTCATAGCAACCGATATGTTTTCAAACAGTTGGCCAGTAAAGGCTACCTGCTGATTAGTTTGCTATGGATTAATATACAATAACAAACTTTACTTTTATTCAAATACATGCTTAGAATTTTAAGGAGCTGGCCTAGAGGTTAAGTGATCAGCTTTGGATTTGGGATCTCAAGCTAGAGACCATGGTTTGATCACAAGTCACTTAATCTACTGGTGTCCCAGCATACCTAGGGGCACATTTACTAATCCACGAACGTCCGAAAAGTGGCCGAATGCGTTTTTTTTCGTAATGATCGGTATTTTGCGATTTTTTCGTAAATTGTCGCAACTTTCTCGTAGCCGTTACGACTTTTTCGTAAATTGTCGCAACTTTTTCGTAGTGTTACAACTTGCGCGAATTGTTGCGCCTTTTTCGTAGCCGTCGCGCCGAGTACGAAAGTTTCGGATTCATTCAAGCTTCAGTATCGTGACTTTCCTTGGGCCAGGTTGGAGCTGCAGAGTGCCATTGAGTCCTATGGGAGGCTTCCAAAATCATGCAAAGTCTGAAAGTTTTGCCCGCCGTTTACAAGTGCTCAATACGAAAAAGTCACGGCAATATACGAGCAAATCGTAATGGCTACGAAAAAGTCATGACAATTTTATGGAAAAGTCATAACGGCGACGAAAAAATCGCAAAAAATACGAAAAAGTCGCAAAATGTTCCCATTCGGATTCGGATTTGTGGATTAGTAAATGTGCCCCCTAGTGTGCCTATAATGGCTTCCTTGCTTGTTGCAAAGCGCTTTGGGTCCCATGGAAGAAAAGCGCTATATAAATGATACCCTTATGCTGTAAAAAATTTGGGAGGTTATATAAATTATTACAAACACAGCTGCAACAGGATAGCTATTTAACCCCACATGCATACATTTTGTAAATGCCAGCATATTATAAAAATACTATAACAGGAAGAGATTTCAGGTAGTGATGAGCGAATCTGTCCCGTCTCACTTCGCCGAAAAAAATGGAGAAAAATTTGTGAAACGGCGAAAATGTTGCACATCAAGAAAAAAAATTGTCGCTTGCGACTATTCTTTTGCCGCCCGCAACTATTCTTTTTTGACACCTGACTATTCTTTTGACATGGGCGACAATTTTTGGACGCGCAGCAAATTTTTCCATCCGTTTCATGAAACAATCCGCCAATGCCGAAACGCGGAAATTCACAGCGAATCCATGCCTGGCGAAACATTTCGCCCATGACTAATTTCAGGTAATACTTGATGGAAATACTAAATAGATAGAAAATCTACCATTTTAAACCACTTCCATACTGTATATATCTACGAGGCAATTACATTCTACATGATTTATTTTGGTCCTAACACGCCAATAACCTTTGCAATTTAACTCCATTTCACTATTATATCAATTGTTAAACTATGTAGATTAACCAATCCAAAATAGGAGTCCCCAGCCTGCTATTGTGCTCAGATTATAGACTCAGTTACACTTTCAGGAGGAGCTTCTGTTACTGAAATATAAATAGATAAGGCACATGGGTGCCAGAAGTTTGTTTAACAGATTATATTTATAAGTGCAATCGGCCAGTTACATAGAATCATTGAATAAATTACTACAAGTAATAATACATTATGAAAAGCAACTCACATGGTCAGGGACATGTCATTTAGTGCATTCTTGCACCATAACCTACAGTAACCAGCTAGTAATCAGTTACTGGTCTATTGTAGTTGGATAAAAGGCTCCACCATGACTTATGGGATAGTAGAGAGAATAAACAATGCAGAACCTGTTGTATTTAACAGCTTTATTAGTGGACCTGATTGACAAACATATGGAAATGTGGTCACCATGGTATACCTGCTGTAAATCCAAATTAAAAATATTGGATCATATTGAACTAAGAGAGACTGTATAGGCTGTTTGTCCTTCCCTCATCTTTGGATTCCCCATACTATCCCTGCTTTACAATAAGTATGCTATAATTCTTACTGTTATTCCAAAATATGATGTTGTAATGTTGCAATTATTGATTGATATGTGTACTTTTAAATAGAATAGATTTTTTTAAAAAAAAGTCCTTTTCAAATTAAACATGAATGCTTTTTTCTATTAAAACTTTCATATATGTTTGTAAATATATTCATATATCATATATTGCCTCATAGAAGTGGGACAGGTACAGTTGTTACTTTCACTTTCCATTCAGTACTTCCTAAAAGTCACTGCATTCCTCATATTCCCCCTCCCTCCTCAGACTGTAATTGTGTAACCTGTGCATGGGCTTTAGGTCCCCATTCTGGCACATACAGTAAACAAGATCTGGAAGTGATACAAAGCTTGCCTTAATAACAGCTTTTGTGAGTTTCAAATGAAGACATGGGTGCATGAATAAAAAGCAGTACAGGTATAGGACCTGTTATCCAGAATGCTTGGGACCTGGGGCTTTCTGGATAAGGGATCTTTCTGTAATTTGGATCTCCATACCTTAAGTCTACTAAAAAATAATTTAAACATCATTTAAACCCAATAGGATTGTTTTGCCTCCAATAAGGAATAATTATATCTTAGTTGGGATCAAGTACAAGGTACTGTTTTATTATTACAGAGAAAAAGGAAATCATTTTTAAAAATTAGAATTATTTGGTTATAATGCAGTCTATGGGAGATGGCCTTTCCATAATTCAGAACTTTCGGCATAACGGGTTTCCAGATAATGGATCCTATACCTGTATAGTCAATAGTATATAGTGGGGAGCTTAGCTGGTAACAGGGAAACTGTGGAATAGGGGAGAAGATCAAGAGGCAAACCTACCTGCTCAGTTAGACTTATTTCCACATGGTTACATTTCTACCAACCTGGATTCCTGGCAAAACAAAAAAGGTATTTTCAAGTGAATGTGCTTCAAGTCACCACATAAAATATAACCTACTGACACTTTCACAGTAGCAGTAATAAAAAAGGACAAATGAAAGGGACATACTCTTTGTCTTTTATGCAGTCTTTAAAGAATTTATAGAGAAGAGGGATATTGGCTTAATGTCACTGGTTACGATTAGATTCACTGGGGGTGCTTCAATATTTGGCAGTTTCTAGTGAATGTTTACACTTTATTGTTCTTTAAAACAACCCTATATTTGTTATGGTTCCATGATCTCCACAACTCTACCCAAGCCATGGTCTGGAATGCTAGATAGCTAGGTGTCCATTAGTTAATTCAGCAGTGCGAGGACCATCCTGTTTTGTTTGCCATTTTATGGGTGGTGGATCTAAAGTGAAGCTAAGCAACATGTGACAAGACAACTAAGTATTAATATTGCGCTTCCAATATGTAAATCTTATAGTAACTGAGTAACTGATTGTGTTTAGAAGGGTTTATGCCATTTCTTCAAATATTTTACTATCTGGACCATTTAAAGTGTTAATGACATGTTCCTATAATTGATGGGAACATGTTGCTATCACTATTAGGACCCTGACACATGAGGAGATTAATCACCTGCGACAAATCTCCTCTATCACGGGCGACTAATATCCTTCAAAAGCCTTTCTACCAGCAATTATGTAAATTAGTGGTGGAAAAACATATATACGTCATTTTGGTTTTCCTAAGTCGCCCGAAGATTCCTCGTAAGCAGCAATGGAACTATCATTGTAGGGTACAGGACGTGCAGCTGGGCCCCCAACCTTCCCTTCAGATGCACATCTCGGACTGGATTTACATGCAACCTGCGGGACCCGCCAGGTGCAGTTGCACCCCCATCACCTCCGGTAGTTCCGCCACTGCTCACAAGACAACTTCGGACATATGGTTTACCACTAGTGATTTACATTGTCCCTGGTGGGAAGGAATTTGAAGAAGATTAGGGGAGATTAGTAGAGAATTTGTTGTAGGCCACTAATCTCCTTGTGTGTCAAGGCCCTAAAAAGGAAAACCTTTTTTAAAGCCTAGAGTGCAAATTCAAACAACACTCCAGCCTACGGAAGGTCTAAACTGCTCCTAACCAGTCTAAAAGACAAAACTGCATTTTACAGTAAATCTTTGTTTTGGCGTCAGGACCTGTAAGCAATATTTGGGACAGGGAGTAAATTAGATTAATATTTAAAAAGAGAATCAAGTGACCCTCCTTATTGTTTATACTCACATGTTCCTGTTATTTATAGCAATGCTTCAATATCACTTTAATAAAATGGCTTGTATTGTTTCCAAAACAGTCAGTTATGTTTGATGTTGTCCAACAAGAGTTTACCATAATTTATTTATAATGTACAATTTACTGTACATACAAGTAGGTGCAAAGGGAACTTGTCATGAGAACAAGCAGTTTAAAATCATGTGTTTCCCCCCCATGGAGACATTCTAGTCATGTTTTACTAAGCATTTAACAAGCATTAGGAGCAGCACTGAATTTACTTACAAGAAATGAACATTCCTATATTAGAGGTAGTTGAGCAAATGAACAATGTTTTCCTAGGAAATTCTTTTTTATAGATATAATAAAAAAAACTGCATTTGGGGGTTTACCCCAGTACAATTACATTAAACATTACTGTGCTGTTTAGTGTGATTAAATCATATTTTACATAAGAAATTGTATACAAACTTATAAAAATGGGGCTGCTTGATGTCCCCTTAGGAGAAATATTGCACATGTCATTAAACTCATTCTGCTATGAAATAGTATCATTTTAGAACAACATTATCAAGTGCTATGAGCGTATATCATGGCTGTTATCACAACAGGATTCTATGTGTTCAGCTTAATGATGGTAGATGGAAGGAATGAAGGAAAGCCCAGAGGGAAGGAAGCACAGGTGACTGGCTGATAAAGTGACAAATGTATTGTATTTGTGGGTATTGTTTTGTTGGGAGCTGTTAATGAGGCAAATTAACTTCAAATGTAAAATTTCAATTAAAATAGAAATTAAAAATGGATCCTATTTGTAAGCTTTTTTAATCATTTGTGTGCTGTGTTATTTAGATAACTGTTTTCCGTACCTATAATAGCTGTTAGTAAAAATTGCCCACCCTTTAACAACCATGTGCGTAGCCTGCTCCTTTAAGGAGATATTCCCTAACACTTTAAAAACTTAGCTTATATCTATTAAATGTATTAACAGTTGGCTGACTTTTGTTTGGGGCTTAGAAGTCTTGCAACTCAGATCATACAAACTTGAATAGCAGCAGTAGGTACTAGCCAGGCTTATAGTACCTATAGCCAGAATACCCACATTTTAGCAATACAAAGTAACATAGTAAATTAGGTTGAAAAAAGACACACATACATCAAAATTAACCATTTATATTTATATATAATCTGCCTAACTCCTAGTTGATCATGAGGAAGGTAAAAACCCCCATCTGAAGCCTCTCCAATTTGCCTTAGAGAGGGGAAAAGTTTCTTCCTGACTCCAAAATGGCAATTGGACCAGTCCCTGGATCCATGGTTAGACTGGACTCTGCAGGACCCGCCGGGACTACTGCCCCAGGGGCCCCCTGCTGCACACCCAATCCCCTCCCCTGAGCGTACCTATTTACTTATCTTTGGCGCATCAGGGTAGAGAGATCAGACAGCGGGGAAGTGCCACAGGGTACGGGTCTGGCTCGGCAGGGCTCACAAGGGGCTGGACCCACCGGGTTTTTTCCCACTGCCCCACCAGACCAGTCCGACCCTGCCTGGATCAGCTTGTACTCCAGTGATCTATCACCCATAACCCTGTATTTCCCACTTGCTAAAAAAGCATCCAACTCCTTCTTGAAGCTATCTAATGTATCCAATGTACAGCTTTCACTGTATAAAACGCTTTCTGAATATTTAGACTGAACCTCCTTTCTTCTAATCGGAATGGGTGCCCTCATGTCTGCTGAAAGCACCTACTGGTAAATAAAACATTAGAGAGGTTATTATATGATCCCCTTATATATTTAACCATAGTTATCATGTCCCCTTTTAAGCGCCACTTCTCCAGCATAAACAACCCCAACTTGGCCAGTCTTTCTTCATAACTGAGACTTTCCATAACTTTTACCAGCTTAGTTGGCCTTCTTTGGACCCTCTCTAATATCCCATCTGAGCACTGGAGACCATAACTACATGGAATAGTCTAAATTGGGCCTTACCAGCCCTTTGTAAAGTGGAAAAACTGACCCCCTTCTCCCACAAATCTATGCCCCTTGAAATACAGTTTAAAGGAACAGTAACTCCAAAAAATGAAAGAGCTTTAAAGTAATAAAAATATAATGCACTGTTGCCCTGCACTGGTAAAACTGGTGTGTTTGCTACAGTAACACTACTATAATTTATATAATAAGCTGCTGTGTAGCCACGGGGGCAGCCATTCAAGCTGGAAAAAAGGAGAAAAGGCACAGGTTACATAGCAGATAACGGATAAGTTCTGTAGAATACAATAGTGTTTTATCTGTTATCTGCTAAGTGCCTGTGCCTTTTCTCCTTTGAATGGCTGCCCCCATGGCTACATAGCAGCTTATTTATATAAATTATAGTAGACTTTCTGAAGTAAACACACAACTTTTACCAGTGCAGGGCAGCAGCACATTATATTTTAGTTACTTTTATACACTTTCATTTTTTGGTGTTACTGTTCCTTTAAAACCCTGTTTGCCCTTGCAGCTGCTGCCTGGCATTGCTTGCTACAGCCAAGTTTATTATCTACAAGGACTCCATGCCCTTCTCCATTATGGATTTGCCTAGTGCAGCCCCATTAAGTGACTTAGGTGCATTACATTTATCACTGAATCTCATCTGTCACTTACCCACCCAGATTGCCAGTTTGTCAAGATCCTGCTGCAGGGATGCCACATCATGGATGGAATTAATTGGGCTGCAGAGTTTTGTCAGCTGCAATTTACCCTCCCCTAAGTCATAAATAAACAAATAAAAGTGGGCCCAATACAGAACACTGAGGGACCCCACTGAGAACCTTACTCCAAGTAGAGAATGTACCATTAACAACCACCCTCTGTACCCGATCCTGTAGCCAGTTTTCTATCCATGTGAAAACCTTTTCACTAAGACAAAGAGACTTTAGTTTAGAAAGCAGTCTTTTGTAGGGCTTTGACAAAGTCCAATAAAAAAAAGGAATTTACTTACTGCAGGAAAATGTTTTTGGTGGCTTTTACTTGTACTGCACCTACACTGTGAGTACCAGTCCACAACAGGGAAAAGAGGTAACAAGAAAAGTTCCAACACAGGACTATCTGTAAAAATTGTGTGTGCAAAACTTTGCAAAAATTTGCAAAACGGTGAAAATTATGTGCATCAAAAAAATGGATGCCTGGAGCAAGAAATGTATCCATTTGACTGACACAGGTATGGGACCTGTTAACAACACATAAAGATTATAGATCTAAGCTGTATTAGTAGAAAAGAAGCTGGAAGCCTATGATTAAGTACCCTGAAAGGTACGAAACGTGTAAGGCTTTATAGCATGTATGTGTATTACTAAATAAAGCACCTTTGTTCTTGCTTTAAATTTGAGCTTTATTCTATTTAAACGGATTTCCAGAGTGCCTGCCTGTCTCATTTATCTGTTTCCTATATGGGACCTGTTATCCAGAATACGAGGGACCTGGGGATTTCTGGATAAGGGATCTATTCAAAATTTGGATAACCATAACTTAAGTCTACAAGAAAATCATAAAAACAGGGTTGTTTGCCTTCAATAAGGTTAAATTTAATCTTAGTTGGGATCAAGCACAATGTACTGTTTAATTATTAAAGAGAAAAAAGGAAATCATTTAAAAAAAATAAAACTATTTCCTTAAAATGTGCTCTATGGGAGATGGCATGCCTGTAATTTTGTATCCTCTTGATAATGGGTTGCCGGATAATGGATCCAATACTTGGTAAGAAAGTAACATTTTTTCAGTATTTTATATGACACAATTTCTTATAGTGATATACACTGCCAGTGTTTAGTGGTGCATGTTTTCTTAAAAGTTGTATGACAAGATAGGCGGCCGTGTCTGATCCCCTCAGGACATTCTGTCATTCTTTGGTGCTCACAACTGATGCTTCCAGCAATATTTTACTTTAATTGCCAGTTACTTCTTTGTTTCTCCATATTTCTCTGTCTCTCTCCTGAAATACAGGTTTCATTTATTTCTTGTTATATCCATCTTTCTTTGGGGTCTGTGGTATTTTGCTGTACTTTTTCTTTTCTTCCCTGCTTTTCTCTGACCTATACTCTTTTTATCTCTTTGCACTGACCATGCTGTATCTGGCTAGGCACAGAGAAGAGCAAATTGCAGAATATGGGTTTCTGCAATGGATTATGTCCCCAAAATGTTAGGCACCCCCAAGTGACTTAAATCGCTTACCCCGTGCCCGGGGTACCTGTCGAGAGCGCTTCCTTCTTCCTATTCACGCTGCTGCCAATTGTCCCGGACAAACGCATGCGCAGTAGAGTGAAAAGCAGACTTCTCTGTTAAAGTTCGGCTTTTCACTCTACTGCGCATGCGCGTGTGGCGATACAGGAAGGAGGAAGCGCTCGCTGCTACCCCGGGCTGGTGCTGTTCTCTCTGTACAGGGGCACCAGCCCGGGGTAGAAGGTAAGCGATTAAAGTCACTTGGGGGTGCCTAACATTTTGGACGAAATGTTGGACGAAAAGAAGAGTAGCAGGACAGTGCAGAAATGGAGTGAGGTTTTTTTTTTTGTTTTTTTAAGGTGCCAAGCAGGTTTGGGGAGGCTTAGCCTCCCCTAGCCTTATTGAAAATCCTCCTATGACCCTTATAACAGTATATTTTGCTGAGAGGGTAGACTTTACCACGTGCTTAGAGAGAACCAACTACAGTATATCGCTCCATTCTGATTGTTCAAAGCATTGCATGCATGGTATTTCTTCTGGGGGGGGGGGGGCAAGGTGCTAAGTACAAATAACATGGTAGTTTGTATATGGTTTTGCATGCTGTACCTTGCACTGCAGTTGTAAATAAGCCCTATACATCCAGTCACAGAACTATACACATATGTAATTGGCCAATAACTACCTCTTGATCTATCAGCTGCTAATGCTACTGGAATGTTTATTCAAGCTTCTGTGTTGATGTAGGCTATATTTTATACTTATGAAAGGATGCAGCATCCATCTGTATTATCTGCTAATTTGTGGATCAGCTGGCAACTCTGCTTGGTCATTATCTTAATGTGCAATAGATTAATGAGCAATTACTTTCTAGAACTATACAGCATAGATGTTTCCTCTTTTGCAGACCTCCTGGGATCCTTCTAAAAATGGACACACAAAAATGCACATGTTGGATGGCTGATCCATAATGAGCAAATGCAATAAGCATCCCAACTGATAGCTACCTGCATCACGAAGAATACATATTGGTACAGATTTCAAGTATTGACGCATGATCTCTAGTATTAGCGTACTAATTATATCACTTCTTTCTGAGTGCAACTAGTAAAATCAAATCGCACTATGTTGTGGGTAGCATGTAGATGGACCCTTATTAGCATGCTATTCATTAGGCACCATAAGAGCCACTAAGTATGCAAGGAGTATACATGAGAATATTGCAATCTGCTTCTTTCATTAAATGGGCACAACCAGCACAGTGCACAGGGACAGGGTATGTGAACTGTGTGCTACTGTATATAAAGCTAATAAACTACCCCCTATTGTATAATATAAGGACTTTTTAAGACAAATGTATTTATAAAGGTCATGACAAGGGGACTCCTCAATTGACCCTTCGCCTTGAGGCACCCCACTGAACCCCCTTGTTACATATCTCAATGAAACACCAGGAGACAGAGATGGAGAAAATGGCTACAGCATTTATTCACATTTTATCAAATAAATAGGACCTTGCCAGCCTAACCCAAGGCAATATTCTAAAGCCATAATTCCATAAGAGGTCGCTACTATGCTCTGCCGTTCCTCGCTGAAGACTTGAATGAGTATTAGACTGCCTCTACCTACAGAGAGGATGGCCCCAAACTCTGCTACCAGCAGTAGCTGCATTACCAACCATGAGAGAAGTTCAGCAGCCCTGCTGCCGGTCCTGGATCTGCAGTGTCTTGATGATAGGAAATCCAAGCAGGCTGTCACCTAGCACAAGCAGTAGTAGCGTCTGTATCTATCAATCCACCGTGCAGTCACAGGAGAGAACCTCCTTTCTCCTTTTGCTAAAATGACCTGTGCAGTACTCTGGCAAGGTCTGTGTGCTACTGTATATAAAGCTAATAAACTACCCCCTATTGTATAATATAAGGACTTTTTAAGACAAATGTATTTATAAAGGTCATGAAACTCAAAGGTAACTTTTAATATTCTCATATTTCAACAGGGGGTACTTTATTTATTTTAATACACAAGTTTGAGTAAGTCATGTGAAACTATATCCCTAAGCACCAATTATAACTAATAAAATCACTATGCACTGTTTATAAGGATATAATTTACAGGATATTTATGGCTCTTGTGTATTATATATATATCTATATATATATCTCTCTATATATATATCTATATCTATATTTATATATATATATATATATATATATATACTGTATATATAGACACAAACACACACACTATAAAAGTATACTTTACTTATACTATGTAAGTGAAAAGGTTTACTTATTGATCTTGTCTATACAGTACAGGTATAGGATCCATTAAGTGGAATGCTTGTGACCTGGGGTTTTCAGGATCACCATACAGTAAGTCTACTAAAAACATTTAAATATTAAATATACCAATAGGATTGTTTTACCACCATTATGGATTCATGCAGCTTAGCTAGGATCAAGTACAGGTAATGTTTTATTACAGAGAAAAGGGAAATCATTTTTAAAAATGAGAATAATTTGAAATGAAATTAACTCTAGGAGATGGCCTTCCCGTAATTGCTTATTTTCCACAGGGAGCAAACACAGTTTAGAAAGATGTTCTGCATAAAGGAGAACTAAAGCCTAACTAAATACGTAAGGAAGAAATGTTGTACAGGTATGGGATCCCTTATCAGGAAACCAGTTATCCAGAAAGTTCTGAATTACGGAAAGGCCATCTCCCATAGACTTCATTATAAGCAAATAATTATAATTATTAAAATGATTTCCTTATAATGTAATAATAAAACAGATCCCAACTAAAATATAATTAATCCTTATTGGATGCAATACAAGCCTATTGGGTTTATTCAATATTTAAATGATTTTTAACAGACTTAAGTTAATGCGATCCAAATTAAGGAAAGATCCCTTATCCGGAAAACCCCAGGTCCTGAGCATTCTGGATAACAGGTGCCATACCTGTATATAATGTTTTGTGCTTCTGTACCAGCCAAGGGCAACCACAACCCTTTAGCAGGTAAGATCTGTGCCTCTGTATATGCCCCAGTAGCCCCCCATCTTCTTTTCTGCTGATTCCCTGCCCATGCTCTGTGCTGCTGTCACTTACTGAGCTTAGGGACCCACTCACAATATACTATATATACTGTATAGAATACAAATGTCACAGTAAGGCTGATTAGTAAATAATTCAGATTATGATTACTTGGCAACTTTGAAACCAGTGCAATTAACATCAGAATTTAATTATCAGCCCTGCAGAATCAGCATATATGACAGGTGAGCTTTTCTTTTCAGCGTGATGATTTGCAACAACCCCTAATCTTACCTTCTCAGAAGCTGCCCAGAGCACACTAAGCATGTGAGTGTCACTGGCACAAAATCCAACATGGAGAGCTCCTGTGACAACTTTGAAATCCTGAATTATTACTGCAATAGAGAAACTGAACCTTTAGTCAGGTGCAATAAGTTCACTATATAAAACATTTCTATTTCTGTATAAAATATTTCTATTTTTTTCATATTCATTTTTAGGGTTTAGTTCTCCTTTACCTAAAATGACTGTGGGTTTAATGTCTCCAGTATATCTTTTTAATATTCTGCACACATTTCTAGCCAATGGCAAAATGGGAAATTATGAGAATAAAAATGACTGGACTGACAGAAAAGAAGAATATTTTTTTGTCAATTCTGCCTGTTTTAGTATTTCTAAAGACATGTTAATTTATCTTAGAACCCATTCAGCTAAAGCAGGGATGACTTATCTGTGGCCTTTGGATGTTGAATGTTGGCTCTTGCTGAGAGCACCAGTTTAGAAAGAAGCTGTTGGCACATAAGAAAACATTACTAGCCTAGAGGCTTCAAAACAAGATGCAAACAATAGGAATGCTAATGAAAAAAGCAGATGAATGGATTCATGATTAATATGATTATTCATAGAGAATATTTGTCCTGATTTTCTCCAAAGGCAGCAAATGTATCTTTCAATTTATATATTCTTATTATGTACTTTGTCATGCTATCTGCTCCCCCTATAGCTGAGAAGCAGCCTTATTGTGAACATACCAGTCCCCAACCTGATTTATTGTCAGCGATAATAAAAAGATATCTTCTGCATGAAAACAGTGCTAAAATATTAATTTGTTAGTTCTTAGAAATTCATTTTGCAAAGACTTATGCAGAAAAGGCTAATGGTATTTCCATTAAATGTTTGTCTTACTTCATTCGAAACAGAGCCAATAACTGGAATTGGATGGAAGCCCCATTGTGATATATCAATCCTATTGGGTTCTTCAGCGGCTAAAAATGTATCAGTAAATGTAAGTTATGGTGATCCAGATTATAAACAAAACAAAGCAAACAAATGAAAAAAAACCTTATGTAGAAAACCCTGGGCCTTCTGAATAAAAGATCCTATACCTGTACCACATTTTACAGACATACTTAAAAGTGGTATATTTTTAGATGAAAAAGAAAACCTTTTCTAGCAAAAATGCACTTGTGACAACTGTGGTATCATTTCTTTCTATTATAATATTTATCATTTTATATTGGATCCCCATAGGAGCAGTGAGTAAGAGATGAGCACCAGAATTGTGACTGTAGTTCTCAGTGATATTCTTGATTTATAAGTCCTGCATACTGGTGCACACAATGAAATGAACAATCTTTTATGTTCTCTGAAAAACTGACATTAAATACATTCAAAGGGAAAACTTTGAATAAAGGAACAATTATTCACATTACACTTTTTTTATGACACAATTGTGCTTCAGTGACTGGCTGCATTAACAGTAGCACAATTTAACCAAATGTGTTTATTGAAAGACCAGATATTCTTCCTTTGCCTCTGGAAGCAATGATAAGTATACAGATTCCTGAGCACTTAAGTGTTTATATTGTGTTTATTTACTATATTTTATCCTTTTTGTAACAACAAAATAGTTTGGAGCTCAGTTAATCATACACATTAATTCCTTTGGCCTCCTATGCTCCTAGAAACAGAAAAAAAAAGAAAAAAAAATCATATTTACAGAATGTGCATGAATTATAGGGGCTACTTAGATGGCAATAGCAAAAATACAAAGAAATTATTTAAGCTGTAGCTACGATTTTAAGAAGAAAAGGGAAATATATTTTTTGAGACCCATGTAACTGGCTACTTCCTGTATAAAGTAAAATGCGGCAGTCCTGTAAGCCTTTATAGGTGACTTTTAGGGGCCCATTTAACCATCGATTTTTAATTTTAAACTCGATTCTAATTTTTTTTTAAAAAGTCACATCGAAAAACGCTGTGACTTTTCCGAGAGTTACTATGGGGCACATTTACTAATCCACGAACGCTCCGAAGGTGTCCAAATGCGTTTTTTCGTAATGATCAGTATTTTGCGATTTTTTCATAAATTGTCGCGACTTTTTCGTAGCCGTAACGACTTTTTCGTAAATTGACGCAAATTTTTCGTAGCCATTACGATTTGCACGAATTGTCGCGACTTTTTCGTAGCCGTCGCGCCGAGTACGAAAGTTTCGGATTCATTCAAGCTTCAGTATCGTGGCTTCCCTTGGGCCAGGTTGGAGCTGCAGAGTGCCATTGAGCCCTATGGGAAACTTTCCTTGGGCCAGGTTGGAGCTGCAGAGTGCCATTGAGCCCTATGGGAGACTTTCCTTGGGCCAGGTTGGAGCTGCAGAGTGCCATTGAGCCCTATGGGAAACTTTCCTTGGGCCAGGTTGGAGCTGCAGAGTGCCATTGAGCCCTATGGGAGACTTTCCTTGGGCCAGGTTGGAGCTGCAGAGTGCCATTGAGCCCTATGGGAGACTTTCCTTGGGCCAGGTTGGAGCTGCAGAGTGCCATTGAGCCCTATGGGAGACTTTCCTTGGGCCAGGTTGGAGCTGCAGAGTGCCATTGAGCCCTATGGGAGGCTTTCCTTGGGCCGGGTTGGAGCTGCAGAGTGCCATTGAGTCCTATGGGAGACTTTCCTTGGGCCAGGTTGGAGCTGCAGAGTGTCATTGAGCCCTATGGGAGACTTTCCTTGGGCCAGGTTGGAGCTGCAGAGTGCCATTGAGCCCTATGGGAGACTTTCCTTGGGCCAGGTTGGAGCTGCAGAGTGCCATTGAGCCCTATGGGAGACTTTCCTTGGGCCGGGTTGGAGCTGCAGAGTGCCATTGAGCCCTATGGGAGACTTTCCTTGGGCCAGGTTGGAGCTGCAGAGTGCCATTGAGTCCTATGGGAGGCTTCCAAAATCATGCAAAGTCTGAAAGGTTTGCCCGCCGTTTACGAGAGCTCAATATGAAGAAGTCGCGACAATATATACGAGCAAATCGTAACGGCTACAAAAAAGTCGCGACAATTTGCGCAAGTCGTAATGGTTACGAAAAAGTCGTAACAGCGACGAAAAAATCGCAAAAAATACAAAAAAAATCACAAAATGTTCGTTTTCCAATCCGAATTTTTCCCATTCGGATTCGTGGATTAGTAAATCAGCCCCTATGCGTCTAAACGCCTAAAAATACAAATTTAACAATTCGCCAGATTAAACTTGCCGAGTTCATGTAGAAGTCAATGGCAGAGATGCCTTTCCTTGAAGTTCTTTCTTTTGTCCAAAAATCCTGACTTTTTCAAATTGGCGAAGCAACCATTCAATAAAGTCGGGATTTATGCACGGACAATTCATAAAAGTCGAGTTTTTTTTACTTTTCTTGTAGCGACTTTTTTTTTAGTAAATTTCAGACAATGAAAACGAATTTAGTTGAGTTTGGAAAAAAAAAAGGCAAAGGGGCAGATTTATCAAAACATGAGTTTAGAGCAGTGGTTCTCAAACTTTGGGTCGGGACCCCTTTGGGGGTCGAACAACCCTTTCACAGGGGTCGCCTAAGACCATCGGAAAACACATATTTCTATTGTTCTTAGGAATAATTTTATGGTTGGGGGTCACCACAACATGAGGAACTGTATTAAAGGGTCGCGGCATTAGGGAAGTTGAGAACTACTGGTTTAGAGCTTAATACATAAAAACTCACCCACGTTCTAGTCATTAATATGGGATTTTTAGAAATGTATTTATCAAATGGTGAGTTCTAACTGATTGTATTAATCTGCCCCAGGTGTTTTAGTAATACTGCCGTATAGAGTCACAGTAGAGTTTAAAAATCCACTAAGAAACTAAAGCTGCAGAATGAGCATTTTTATTTACCCTTATTTACCCTGAAGTAGTAATAATGTTCCTTCCTCCAGATCAGCCAGATTGCAAACAATGTTCCTTGCATGACGCACCATCTGTTACTGGTATCCAGCATATTGGGGTATATCCAACCTCATGCACATTGACTGTTCTCATTCTAAAGGCAATAGAGCAGATTTATGCACTGTTTCCACTGTATTTAAGGGACATTTACAGTTGTTTTATATATTTAACTACAATATAATATATTTATTTCACACCCCAACTGTAAACAACTCATGTTGTTAGTTGCTACTCAATTTCACCTGCTTTAACTGGACAATCTCAGCATGAGTTGTTTGCAGTAGGAAAAAAAAAAGAATTATGCATTTACCACCACAGTCTGAATGCATGTTCATATCAATGACAGTTTTTACATATATGACCCTAATTCATCATGTGATACCCTTGCTGGTTATTAAGCATATATTGGGTGCATGTTTAGATTCAGCTCAACTGGTAAAGGATGTACAGACATGTATTATCTATACACATTTGGACTTGTTAATTCATTTTGGATCAGTGCAGGCTGAGGATAGCCCCAGCGTCAGAAGGCAAAGTTGCACACAAGTCATCAAAAATGGTGTGTGGATGCATTGGTACCATGTGGAAGTGCAGTAATGTGTTTGAATGTAAGCATTTTGAATGTAAGCACACACCAGTGATGCCTAAGCAAAGATTGGTGGCATCAAAAACACATTTTTCAAACACGTTTTTCAAATATTGGGAAGGCATACTGTTTTACTGTTATAGAGAAAAAGAAAATCATTGAAAAAAAAAAAAATCAACAATCTGGTTAAAATGAAGTCTTTGGGAGATGGCCTTTCCATAATTCAAAGCTTTCTGCATAACATCTTTTTGGATAACAGATCCCATACCTGTACAAATAAAGTACATGCTATGTGTATAATGTTGCAGTTCAATATGTATATTACCATGTGAACGGTACAATGCAAGAAGTGACACTATTTCCTTAAAATGAATAAACATACCGTGTAAAAACATTGTAACATAATAAGAAGTCATTCCAACAGATCAATAAAGCACTGTTAAAATTCAATATGTTTATTGGTACATATAAAATAAACAATGCCCCTATCAAAAGGCTCGAAAACTCAACTAAATATAAATAATACCAAACTGACACTGCCCCTGCTATTAGAGTAGTGCTTCTGATATAAGCATACCATAATATTATATGCCACATAGCTATATGTAAAAGGAAACCTTCTATTTCAATATCAACCCAATAGATGCTATGATTTGTCAGTCCATAATATAGCAACTTCAGCTGTTCAGATGCCAGAAGTGAAAATAGATGTCCATGGAGCACATCATGAGCATAGTCTTTATTTAGCAATATATATGGCTGAGGTCAGTTGTAAACGGAGTAAATTATCTCCAGAAATGTTTAGCAAATGTGTTATTTAAAGCTAACACCAACCTTTACACACGACTTTTACACTCTTATACAACATTAATTTTACAGCTATATAACTGTGATTTCACACAAATGCCATGATGTGCTGATGTATGGTGTTATTTTGTTTGTGATACATGTTCATTGAAATGCGCCTTAAGGCCTGAGGTCTTTATCATCGGTGTCAGGCTCCTGTTGAGGTCAATATTCCATAAACCATATCAAGGTCATAGAATTAGGCAATGGGGATTGTCAGTCTGTCTCTCATAGTTTTAGGAATAGCCAAGCCCCTAACAGGCCTTCAAGCCGAGCTTCCCATTCACTGCTTATTGGGCCTCTAGGGAAAACACTGCTTTAGGGTAATGCATGCAAACATCGGAATGACTGGGTTAATTGAACAGGACACATTTCATTTATGTTGCTACATAATCCCTTGTGTGTTCTTTACAGAGAAAGTCAAAAAATTCTGCTAAGGACAATAAAGAGATGTGAGTTAACCCTTAAATACATACACTTAGATGGATTAGACAGCTTTATTGAGAAGCACTGAATTTGAATACTGTGTATCTTCAGTTTGGAAGGATTTCCTATTAGTGATGAGCGAACTGTTTCACCAGGCATGTATGCACAGCGGATTTTCGTGTTTTGCAATTGGCGAATTGTTTCACGAAACTTTTGTGAAAATTTGCTATGGAAAAATACGTTGTGCAGAATTTTTTGTTGCGCGTCAAATCGGGTGCAGACATGTCAAAAAAGGGTGCGGATGCATCAAATTGGACGTGGTTGCGTCAAAAAAGTGTGGGTGACCAAAAAAAGACGCGGGATGATGAAAAAGATGCAGGCAAAAAAAAAAAATCCTGCGACAGATGCATTTCGGGACAGCTTTGCTCATCACTATTTCCTATCCAATTGCCATTCAGGATCAGGGAAAAAAAATCCTGCTCCTTTGAAGTTAAAACTTTGATCTGATTGATTGGTGTGGGGGCTGTATGGGAAGGAAGTGACAAAGGTGACAAAATGGGATGCACCAAATCCAGTATTTTGGGATTCAGCTGAACTGAATTCTAAAATGAGGAAATGGAGGGGTTAAAGACAACTGCGCTACCTACAAAAAAATTTCAACATGTTTATGTGATGAAAAGTCATGTGATTTTAAGGATTCAGATTCAGTTCAGTGAGGCACTTGGATTTGGCCGAATACGAATCCTACTGAAAAGGCTGAATCCTGGCTGAATCCCAAACCAAATCCTGGATTTGGTGCATCCCTAGTGACAAATGAAGAGCTGGAACATTTTATTCACTCTCACTATATTATGGTACTATGTCATGGTTTCCTTCAAAGGATTAACTGTCTTAAAGACATAGCCATTAGTGATGAGCGAATTTGTCCTGTTTTGCTTCGCCGAAAAATTTGCAAATCTTTCAAAAGATTTGCGAAACAGCGAAAAATTTGCAAAATGGCGAAAATGTTGCGTGTCAAAAAAAATTGTTGCCAGCGGCTATTCTTTTGTTGCGCGGCTATTATTTCGTCGCCCGCGGCTATTATTTCGTTGCGCGGCTATTATTTCGTCGCCCGCGGCTATTATTTCGTCGCACGCGGCTGTTATTTCGGCGCACGGCTATTATTTTGTCGCCCACGGCTATTATTTTGTCGCCCACGGCTATTATTTTGTCGCACGGCTATTATTAATTCGCATGGCTATTCTTTTGACGCTATTCTTTTGGACGCACTGGGAATTTTTCTGCTGCGAATTTTTGTCATCCGTTTCCCGAAACAATCTGCCAATGGTGAAACACGGAAATTCGCAGCAAATCCATGCCTTGCGAAACATTTCGCCCATCACTAATAGCCACCCAACGGATATCCTTTATGAAGAAGCTGATCATAAGTTCACAAGTCTCTACAAACAGTGTTTTCAACTTTCTCTATGCAGAAATGAATGCTTGGTACGTTCCGTCCACACGGTGGCTAATGAGAAAGATTTCTCGGTGAAGCTTATTCTTCCCTGGCCTTCCCTAGCAGCGAGGGGCAATGTGCAAGCTCTTCCCTCTTCTGTTGTCACTAGAGAGACTGCATCGTACTGGGTATCAATCTAATACACACCATAAACAGTTTCACAGTCTGCTGCTGTATCCTGTTGTCCGCATTGTATCCTATGTGATCAGCTTAATTCGCTATACCCAATCATCTTGGCACTTAAAACACAGACAAATTCACAGTGATTTAGAGTGCAGCATAATTTATGACTCTAAATAAAACGACAGTGGAAACAAGCCACAATGCATTAAAGGACTTATTAAAATTTGATGCACCAATTTAACACTTATTAGCAAGTGAGATGCCCTCTTTACACAGACGGGGAGAGTTGTAAATGGATACCCAAAGCGCCAATATGACTTTAAGTGGTTCTGTTTTTATTTTATTGTACCAATTAGAGAGATGTTAAGGCAAGCGAATAATACTTTCTAGTACGGGTAATGCCTATACTTTGTAACCACTGCAAACTGCAGCCAACAAGTTAAAGTATAAAAGGTTTTTATGGCTGAAACCCTGAGTCGTGTTGCTTCTTTGCCATCAAGATCAGACAATACAATGCAGACTGGCTGATTTTTCTTCCTTTTTTTTTTTTAAAGAATACTTCTCACTTAAGTTGTCAATCATTGATGATGTGATTTGCAGCAGAGACGCTACAGGAGCATAAAAAAGTTGTCATCTTCTTAGTGTCAATACTTTATCATGCTTATCACATTTGGCACTGGAAACACTGGGGTACATAATGTAAAACACTTGTGAACATCAGCATCCAATTACGCTGAAATTTCAAGCAAATTTCAAGAAAAAGAGGAATCAAGAGTGGCATGAAACAGATGTCATTTCCATAATTTGCATCGTGGCTGATTTGTGTTTATTTGTTGAGTACTTTGCTTTTGATTTAAAGGTATTTTGGTGTTAGGAAACTAGGCTGTAAACTCAAGGATCTGTGACGGATGTTACTTATCTTTTTTGTATGTTTGAGCTGTCATTTTACAGTAATATTCTCCTGTCTTGTTCTACAAATGCGATGGATAGGAATATTTCATTTCTATGGGTAGGCTTGCTATCTTTGATGAGAGAAATCATGGTTTTCTGACATATGGGGAATGCCAAGCACTAGCGATCAGAAAGTGTTCAGCGGGTTTTTAAATGTATATATAAAAAACATTTTTCTCAAATGGAATCCAGTAGCCAACCATTGGTAACCAGTGTTGCAGTGAGTGAAATGATGCTGGCATTCTGACAAAAGGAAACTGTGTTGTTGGTTAAAAAAAACAGTCTGGTTGTGCAGATTGCCCACAATTAGAACATTCTCTTAGGCTTTAGGCATACTGTATGTATGTACAACTTAATTTAAGTTCTACAAGAATTTGCTGCGCTATACAATTTTACTGTGTATAATAGTACACACAGGGAGGACATGTATTATTATAAATACAATGAATAAGTATAAATATACAGAGATTAAGTGACATGTGGTACTGTATAAGACACTGTAGGAAGAAGGTCCCTGTGCCATAGAGTTTTCAGTCTAAGTCAGTGGGTAACATACAGGCACAAATTGAATGGTAAATGGGCACAAGATGTGGTGCTTGGCTCTTAAGTGCAGGACTAGACAAAATGATGGTAGGAAGTAAGGGAGCGCGAACCAGGGGTAGGCAGGAGAGGTACCTGGCGCATCTCAAATCTTGTGCCCTAGGCAGGTGCCTCTTCTGCCTTCCCCTAGTTCCAGCCCTGATCATGGTATCCCTGCACTGGCTTCCCCTACCATCCAGGATAAAATTCAAGCTATTGACCCTCACATTTAAAGCAGTCCATAACTCTGCCCCACCCTACATCTCTGAACTCATCTCTAGGTACCATCCAACCCGCTTGTTACGCTCCTCTACTGACCTGCTCCTCAACTCCTCTCTCATTCCCTCATCACACGCTCGCATTCAAGACTTTGCAAGGGCTGCCCCCCTTCTCTGGAATTCGCTCCCACAAACTGTCAGACTTTCCACCAATCTCTCTGCCTTCAAGAAATCTCTAAAAACACATTTATTTAGAGAGGCTTACCCTAATCTAGTTTAGCAATACACTGTGCCCCACCTCTAACAACTCTGGTTATGCCCATTCCCACACCTTGTGTCTCAACCCTTTCTCCTTGTAGATTGTAAGCTCTTTTGGGCAGGGCCCTCTTCACCTCTTGTATCGGTTATTGATTGCTTTATATGTTACTCTGTATGTCCAATGTATGTAACCCACTTATTGTACAGCGCTGCGGAATATGTTGGCGCTTTATAAATAAATGTTAATGTAATGTAATGTAAAATGGTATGTAGCTGATCTTCTGCCACCAAAGTACCTCATTCTACTGGCTATCACCTTATGTAATAAAAGGCACAAAGTTTGCCCAGGTGGTGTGATCAGTAAATGCTACCTGCTGTACCAGTTGCTTTTGGTGATTAGACCAGTATCAAAGTTTGCATCTTTATCATATAACCCTCTAGGACTAAAATAGACTACCAGTTGCAATGCAGCATTTTTTTACTTTTTGATAACATTAGACAGCACTGCCAGAAATACACAGATACATTTGGAATGCTCAGGCTCAAATTCTGCAGGATTAAATCCTGGAAATATATAATACAAGTATCAACAATTGTACACAGTGTAATGACAGGTCATTTTTACATTTACTGCAGACATTTAATTCCCATAGGAGAGCTCATTGGCTGGGGCTTAGTGCCTTAGGATAAAAACTAACGCTGTCCAGGTCTAAAATGGGAAGCAGAAATAAATTGGCTAACCCTAGAAATCATTATTTGTTTTGTTAATTCTTCTGATGAGGTGGAGTGCTCCCAGACTGAGGCTAATAAAGCAACATATTGTGTGTGGTGGTGAATAAATCAAGCCTAAAATGATTGTAAAAAAGGTCTGAGATTGTCAACTATCACTGCTGTACTAAGATCTCCTTGTTAATTGCTTCAACCATACTTACTGAGAACGTGTATGTACCAGTCAGCAATTACAGGCAGGGAGGTTAGAACAGGACTATAGAAAATGAATCCTACTCTGAGAAGGACAGATTGTATGTGAAGGCAACATTCATGTGTGAACAAGTGTATGAGGAAATCTTGAATTTCACTGAAAAAGTGTTAAAGGTAAAACTACTCATCCCTAGTGGTTACTACTTTGCCTTATATATACAGTATATATATACAGGTATGGAATCTGTTAACCAGAAACCCATTATCTACAAAGCTTGGGATATGGAAAGGCCATCTCCCATAGACTCCATTATAATCAAATAATTACATTTTTTAAAACTGATTTCCTTTTTCTCTGTAATAATAAAACAGTACCTTGTACTTCATCCCCACTAAGAGATAATTAATCCTTATTGGAGGCAAAAATGTATTTAATGTTTAGGGGCTTATTTATTAGCCACTGATTTTTAATTTTAAACTCAATTTGCACTTTTTTTGAAAAGTTGCGGAGAAAAAACACTGTGATAAGATTTTTATGACTTTTCTTGTAACAACTTTTTTATCGGGAAAATGAGTTTAGTCGAATTTGAAGTTTGTTTGAAGTTTTTCTTAGTAAATCTTCCCCCTAAAGTATGGTAATCCAAATTACGGAAATAACCCTTACCTGGAAGACCCCAAGTTTCAAGCATTCTGGATAAAAGGTCCCATTTCTGTACTGCAAGCCTGAATGTTTAAGTCAGTATTACGGTAAATAGTGAACATGAATATATCAGATTGTACAACTCATACAATTAAATGAAATAATGAGGAAAGCCACACTAACTAATTCAGACATCTTTGATAATCAGCCACACTACTGTATCCCCAAGTACTACAAAAACAGGTTAAACATCTCATTATTGCTGATTTCTGAAAGGTCTCCTTTTTATTGACCTTGAACTGATGGAAGGCTGATTACATCTAATTCACAGTTTCACCAATGATTATGCAATTACACGCAGGTCATCAGAAAATAAAAAAAAGAAAAAAACCTAATGATAAAAGCAGCTGTCATGGCACTAAGACTGGAGCATGCTAAATCACAAGGCATAATATCAGCCATGAGATAACTCGTGCCTGCATTGAGACAGCGAGTAGACAGCTTACTGATATGCCCAGCTCAGAGCTGAGAACATTTTCAGTAAGAAAATGGGAAATGTGATCCACTATGGTGGCATTGTAAAGATTTCTTGATTGCCTATCTGCTATGTTTTCTTAATATGTTAAGGTTAATGATCCATATTTCAGAGAATGCAGTGTGTAACAGAGCAACCATTCATTTTATCTAATAAACAGTGACGTAAAAGCATATGACATTTACTTAGTGTGGGTGAACGTTCCCAAAGTCACAGACTAGCACCTTTCCATCATATTCAATTAGTCAATGCATGTACAGGTATATGGGGCAGGAGCCAAAATGTTGGTGAAATGTATGGAATAAAACACTTTGAGAAACATATAAAAGGCATATATAGGACAACCATTTGGGAGTTTTAACCCTGAAAGCAAACAAGTGGCAGGTAACTTAGTCCCTGTTAAAAATATATAATGAAGCTGTAGAATTCTTAACGAATCAGATGAAACCAGATGTAAGGACTGGCCAGACTGGGGATGACACCGTTGACCAGTTTAAATAAATTGCAATACATGTATGGGACCAATACTCAGGACCCAAATAAGGATTAATTATATCTTAGTTGGGATCAAGTACAAGGTACTGTTTTATTATTACAAAGAAAAAGGAAATTGATTTAAAAAAATTGGAATTATTTGCTTAAAATGGAGTCTATGGGAGATGGCCTTTCTGTAATTCGGAGCTTTCTGCATAACACATTTCCAGATAACTATATTTATCTATATATGGACAAACAAACCCTGTTTTGTTTAAAGGGGAGGGCATTTTTAGCTTGATGCACAGAATGTCTTAGGGAAGTTTTTTTGCACTAATATTCGAATTATTGTCTAGAAGCTCGAATGTCTGATATGTATTAAAAGAAAACCCCCCCAAAACTCCAATGTAAAGCTTGGGCATCTAAAAGCTTGCTATTTTATATCAAAATATCTTCTTATAGCTTTAATCTGATTTCTAGTATACTGATTCTTAAACATTTGCTTTTGATCTAACACAACATCTAAAGGTGATGACACACAGAGCTACTAGCAGCAGCTACTTGTTGTGGCTACAAAAATAGACAGTGCTGATTATTTACTGATAATTGTCTCTACATGTGTTTTAGCAGAGGCAATTCTCTGTATTGTCTATGGCAGTGTATTTTCTGGTATTTAGTAGCCGTAACAAATACCTACTAGCAGCTCTGTGTGTCTTCACCCTAAGTTAGTTACTTCATGTAGATCAGTTGGTACACTGTTGTTTCTCTCAGATCAGATTCAATTTGTTATATGCGCTCTGTCAATTGAAGGCTGAAGCATTTTTTTTTATTTTATTCTGTGTAATTGTTAATTTTTCATTTTTGTTTTCAATTGTTATTTTGGTCCACTTTTGACACCTCGTGACAACACTTGATTTTATTTGGTAGGAAATCACTTTGATGAGCCCACTGTTCCTTTCTCGCCAATTAATGTTTCTTAGGCTTATTGTGTAGTGTTTTTGCACTTTGATAAAGACCCTGGTTGGGTCAAACCATCAGTCCTCCCTAATAAAGTTTATTACAAGACCATGGGAAGTGCAGAGTCTTTTCATGGAATATATATATGTATACAAGCACACAAGCAAGATTGACCTTCCAAATGTATTGTGATAGAGAAAGCTAACTAGTCCTTATTAACACATAAATGACACCATGCTTCAACTTCTAGCAGAATATGTGTAGCTCCTGGACAATCATTTTTGAAAATCAAATAATCTTAAAAACAAGCAAAAACGAAACATATTTTCAGAATTATCTGACTTTTGGGAATATGTTAGTGCCTTGCATAAATTGTTAGAAACATTTCACTGTAAACTGGGAGAAGTGAGCTATGTGACACCTTAACTTCATTTTTATGGGCTATTGTTAGAGTTTATAGCAGATGATAGCTACCTGGGAAAGCCATAATGTAAAGAAAAAGAACAGTGGAGTATTTCTTATGCAAATGATAGGTGAGTTTAAAAAAATGTGTACAATAACAATCTCTTTAATATGCGGTCATCTAAGGTTTATAATTTGCAGCTGTAACTCTGTAAATCAGGTCTATGTCTCTAGTGACTGCTTTATGCCTTCGCTCCTGGAAGCAATAATCTAGTGTTTTCTGTGGGAATGGGTCCTCTATCTCCTTTATAAAATGGTAGTTGACTGCATCCAGGCTATACACCCCCATGTTGACTCTTTCCCGGTGTTGGTTATATGAAATGTGCACATTAGTGTCACTATAAAAATAACAAATTGCAAGTACAACGTGACTAAATCATATATTTCATTCACTATTTGCTCATATGGATGACTGGCAAGTTAAGCCTGCCTCTAGCTTGAAAATGAACAAAACCTAATTTATACAGTGAATTACTGTAAGTGTCACTGCCTAACTTGTATTCACTCATAGATCTTTAAGATATACATTTGATCTATAGCTCCATTCAACTTAGGAGCTAAACCTGTGACCAAGCTTGTGAAATACAACTCCCAGCAAACTCAATCAGCAGAAGACTGAATACTGATTTTAGGAACTGTTTGTAAGAGCTGGACAGCCGTGTGTTATATGCTCAAATGAAAATGTTCGGCCAAGTTAATGGGGCTCTAATCTTCCCTGTACAATAAATGTAAAATTGCTCAGAGTTCTCGCCAGACATATCTGTTTAATTTCATTGAATTATGCCAAATAGTAACTCTTAGGGGCCCATTCATGAAAGCACAAATTTTGGGTGGTTAAAAGCATGATTGGAAAAAATTTGGAGTAACTACGATAATTTCTGATATTCAAAAATCCGAAATTCACAAAATTCTTGGATCCAAATGATCGTAAACGGCACAAAAACCTTCCCTTCAATGCATGATTTTGGAAGCCTTCCATAGGACTCAATGGCAGTCTACAGCTCTAACCTGGCCAAAAGATAGTCACAATACTAAAGCGGTCATAGTCGTTGCGAAAAAGTTAAGTGAAAACCACAAAAAAGTTGTGCTATTTTAACGATATTATCGTGGTCATTATGAAAAGTTCTATAAATTAGAAAAAATACAATTTTGTCACCACAGTTTGCACCAACGGCATTATTAGAACTTGTCTATGCATTTTTTTTGCAGAAAAAATGTATATTATGTATGTTGCAAGAAGAAATCTCAGAGAAAAAATGCCCATTGATTTTAATGTCTTTGGCAAAATTCTGTAATTTCACAAGTTTTCCACAGTTTTTGCAAAATTTTCAGCAAATCTTGCAAATCCTTTTAGGGGGCTCCCTGCATCAGTAGGCTCACTTATGCATGATGGTTGGGCTCAATGGTGCTTGGTGCAATTGCATGTGAGGGAAGCATGTTTATGCATAACTACCTTTAATGAATAGGTCAATATGTGCAACATCTGTGTCCATTTAGGGTAAAGATACACAGAGCTACTAGTAGCAGCTACTTGTCATGGCTACTAAAATAGACAATGCTGATCATTTACTGATAATTGTCTCTCTGTGTGTTTAGCAGAGGCAATTCTCAGTATTGTCTATGGCAGGGTAATCTGGAGTTTAATAGCCGTGACAAGTAGCTGCTACTAAGTAGCTCCATGTGTCTTCGCCCTTAGTGTTATTGCAACTGCAGTTGCTGTTGCAGAGTGCAAAGTAGAAAAAACAAGAGCAAACCAAAACGTTTTTCACAGACTGCCCAGAATAAAGTGCAAGGACCTATGCTTTTTTGTACAGCATTATATTCATGAGGGGCAACATGGAAGAAGCATGTATGCATCCACCCATCCCAGAACTTAGGGTCAGAGTTACGGGGCACCGGCAGTAGCCTTGACCATGTAGAAATTACAGGGCTACCTTGCACCCACTGGCACTGCCCTCTGCACCTAGCATTTGCATTTGGGGCATTAATAAATTACCTCTCTCAAGTCTATTAGTGAAGCACAGAGATTTTTTTTATATCAGAAGCACATGCACTGATATTATAGTTTGACTTTAATATACTAATTAGAAGTGTTAGTTATACATGAGTTTTGAAGAAGCACAGATTCTTCAGTTGAGCATCTGCATGTTATCAAGGATAACCAGGGTGTTATTAAAAGGTGTTCCAGTAAACAGTTTTATACACACCTTGCAAAACCCTTAGGCCATATTACATTGCAGCCCTGTTTATAATTCTTTTGTACTGAAATGCAGAACTTGTATAAATAGGTCAATGAAAACAATACTCAATACATTTCTCTAAAGGAGAATAAATTCCATTTTAGAAATGTCTCTAAGACTAACGACTTTTGTACCTGTATTGTAATATAAGGCTTAAAGTATTAGCAAATGAAGCCTTTGCTGCCATCCCTTGCTGCCCTTTTTCTGATTGCCTGGTCAGTATTCAGAGGCATGCACACTTAGGGGCTGATTTACTAACCCACGAATCCGAATGGGAAAAATTCCGATTGGAAAACGAACATTTTGCGACTTTTTCATATTTTTTGTTGCGACTTTTTCGTAGCCGTTACGACTTGCGCGAAATGTTGCGACTTTTTTGTAGCCATAACGATTTGCTCGTATCTTGTCGCGACATTTTCGTATTGAGCGCTCGTAAACTGCGGGCAAAACTTTCAGACTTAGCATGATTTTGGAAGCCTCCCATAGGACTCAATGGCACTTTGCAGCTCCGACCTGGCCCAAGGAAACTCACGATACCGAAGTTCGAATGAATCCGAAACTTTCGTACTCTGCGCGATGGCTACGATAAAAGTTGCGACAATTTCCGAAAAAATCGTAACGGCTATGAAAAAGTTGCGACAATTTCTGAAAAAATCTCAAAATACCGATCATTACGAAAAAAACACATTCGGACGCTTTTCGGACATTCGTGGATTAGTAAATGTGCCCCTAAAGGTTGCAGGCAGGGTCAGAAACGAATGTGTGGATGCAAATACATTGTGTGTCATCAATTTGCTGTTTCCATGCCACCAATGAGAGCCATCTCTTTAAACTGGCATCTCTGACATGGTGGCCACTAATACATGAGTACTGACCACAAGGTGAGCTCTGTACTTAAAATGGTGTTTTGGCTTTAAACATTTCAGATTTGGGCTGCAGAAAGTTGTAGGATTAATAAGAAACATGCTTCCGACATGTGTTTTCCATTAACACAAATAAAAAGCAAGGAAAGATATACAGTATAGCAGGATGTTGGGCCCTTCCTCATGATGGGGAAAGCATACATATCTGCTCATTCGAGTGGACAAGCCATGGTCACTCACTCATTTTATACTTGGCCAATAATTATAGCACAATGGGACCAAGCAGATTTTCTGCCCAACCCAGTGCACCACAGGGCCCATTCACAAAGGTACAAAGGAACTGTAGGAGCACCAAGGACCTTAAGAATTGTGACCGTTAGACCTTTAGCATCTAGCTCTTCCGCTGTCTGCACTGTCAGACAAAAAGCAGCCCTATAATGCCATAATCAGGAATATTTATGACAACTATTAATTTCTAGACACATTTACATATTTTTCTAGAAACTATTTTCACTGGTATTATAATCTGTGAAACCCTTTAAGGTTATCTTACAGAAATAGCTCATTTCTTCCCTCAGACTATACCTTATATAAACTCTGTTTTCATTTGAGCAGTCCCACTAAAAGTCTTAAATTCTGCTCATAAAAGAGATCCGAGGAAGATCTACACAGATACCACTTTTAATTTGCTTTATTTCACAACAGCATCATCAATATCTAATTAAAATATATTTTAATTGTTGCAAGGCTAAAGCAGTGAAACATAATACATTATTTTCCTTTTATCTGATAAGTTAACAATGCCTATCTTAAACAGATGCCATTGACAGGCTTTTTAATTAATGAAATTTAAAATGAAATACCATGCATGACCAGAATGCTTACTTTTCAAACTGTGTTTGTTATCCCAAATCCATTTTGCCAGTTTATATGTCTCCTGAACTATCATCTGGAGTTTGAACGTTTTCAATTAGCAAGCTGTTCCTCAGTAATTCTTCCTGCAAATTTATGGTTCAGCTACTAAATGTCTACAAGCAGGGTTCCCCCACTCAGGAAGGCGGGGGGGCATAGAGCAATTGCAGTGGGGTGTCAGCCTGAAGGCCAGCTAGGGTAATATTTTTGGAGAAAAACTATTTGTTGTCCAGTTAAAAGCCCAACCTGAGTGCCAATAAGGGTGAGAGTTGTCCAAAAATTCCTAAAACTAGCAATGATTTCTACACTGATAATTTCCTATACACATTTATGTAACAAGCTAAAGGGGGCCCATGGCGAAAATTTGAACCGTCAAGGTATAATTAAAAAGTCTGATGCTGATCTAGAGGTTGTACATTGCTCCTTCCAAATATAAAATACAAAAACCGCACTACCACAACCCTCCTATGTGTCCATTCAGGGTTAGTTGGAACACTTCTTTGTTAGTTAACACTGTCAGTAATCACACAGTTAGTGGTTTATTTATTAACATTGGAGACAACATCATCAGTGATTTTGCTCATAGCAACCAATCAGATCTTTGCTTTTATTTCTACCTCACAATGTCTCCTCCGTAGCAGTTATTTTTGGTTTGCAGCAGCACACACCCACCAATGGCCCATATATGTGATAGTGGATGTGAGTTGCTGCAAACAAAAAATAATTGCTATAGAGGAGACGTTGTGAAATAGAGCAACTCAGGTGATTAACACTAATGGGCTTATTTATCAATTTTTTAGTTTGCGAATTTGAGTTTGTTTTTCTAAATCGAACAAACTCGCATATCAAATGCTCACTTATTTATTAATAAGGAAAACTTGTTTGAATAAAAAACTCGAATATCTCGAAAAAAATTTTTATCTCTTGAAAAATTTGAGTTTTAAAATATGGCTTGAGTTTTTGAACCATATACTATTTTGATTGATGGATGTGAATTCATATTAAACTTGCACACCGCTATAATAAATTAATTGTTTGTTTTATATTATTATTATTCATAACCCCGGATTTTATACGTATTTTTATCTATTAAAAAATACACCCTGACCAGGTCATTCCCTGTCAGATATTGTTAAGATATTAAGACATCTTTATTAACAGTTAACGATTGCTTTATGTAATAAAAAAAAGTTAAGGGAAAAATATGTTAGAATTCTCCCTTTGTGCAAACAATTTTAGGTAATAAAACTGTTATGTTAGAAGCAAAATAATAAACCACATTCAGTCAGGTCTTAAATACAGTATGTTCTATAGGCAATTAAAAGGTTCCTAATTATGGGATTTATTTTCTAATAAGAGATGTTATGGCAATGGTGATACTTAGGGGCACATTTACTAACCCACGAATCCAAATTGGAAAAATTCCGATCGGAAAACGAACATTTTGCGACTTTTTCGTATTTTTTGCGATTTTTTCGGCGCCTTTACAACTTTTCGGAAATTGTCGCGACTTTTTCGTTACCAATACGATTTGCGCGAAAAAAAGTGAGTTTTTCGTAGCCATTACGATGCGCTCGTATCTTGTCGCGACTTTTTAGTATTGAGCGCTCGTAAGCGGCAGGCGAAACTTTCAGACTTTGCATGATTTTGGAAGCCTCCCATAGGACTCAATGGCACCCTGCAGCTCCAACCTGGCCCAAGGAAAGTCTCCCATAGGGCTCAATGGCACTCTGCAGCTCCAACCCGGCCCAAGGAAAGTCTCCCATAGGGTTCAATGGCACTCTGCAGCTCCAACCTGGCCCAAGGAAAGTCTCCCATAGGGCTCAATGGCACTCTGCAGCTCCAACCTGGCCCAAGGAAAGTCTCCCATAGGGCTCAATGGCACTCTGCAGCTCCAACCCGGCCCAAGGAAAGTCTCCCATAGGGTTCAATGGCACTCTGCAGCTCCAACCTGGCCCAAGGAAAGTCTCCCATAGGGCTCAATGGCACTCTGCAGCTCCAACCCGGCCCAAGGAAAGTCTCCCATAGGGCTCAATGGCACTCTGCAGCTCCAACCCGGCCCAAGGAAAGTCTCCCATAGGGCTCAATGGCACTCTGCAGCTCCAACCCGGCCCAAGGAAAGTCTCCCATAGGGCTCAATGGCACTCTGCAGCTCCAACCTGGCCCAAGGAAAGTCTCCCATAGGGCTCAATGGCACTCTGCAGCTCCAACCCGGCCCAAGGAAAGTCTCCCATAGGGCTCAATGGCACTCTGCAGCTCCAACCTGGCCCAAGGAAAGTCTCCCATAGGACTCAATGGCACTCTGCAGCTCCAACCTGGCCCAAGGAAAGTCTCCCATAGGGCTCAATGGCACTCTGCAGCTCCAACCTGGCCCAAGGAAAGTTTCCCATAGGACTCAATGGCACTCTGCAGCTCCAACCCGGCCCAAGGAAAGTCACCATACTGAAGCTTGAATGAATCCGAATGTTTCGTACTCGGCGCGAAAGCTGCGAAAAAGGCACGACTTTTTAACGCTACGAAAAAATCGCAACATTTTGTGCAACTTTCGGAATGGCTACGAAAAAGGCGCAACTTTTCGCGCAAGTTTTAACGCTACGAAAAAATCACCAGATTTTGCGCAACTTTCGGAATGGCTACGAAAAAGTCGCGACAATTTTCCAAAAAATCGCAAAATACCAATCATTGCGAAAAAAACGCAATCGGACGCATTCGGCCCGTTTGTGGGTAAGTAAATGTGCCCCTTAGTGTGTAATACTGATATAACTTTCCTGGAAGAGTATATATGTGAACTAATTCAATCAAAGTATTGCCCATTGCACTAGCCAGAAAGCCAGGGAGAAAGCCAGAGCTAATTGAGGACGCCCTTGTTGTACATCCTGTCTTCTGCAATTCTTTGTACAATTCTGCTGAATGGTTTGAAAGGATATCTTACCTTAACAGATAAAACAAGAGAGATGACATACTGTTATAGATGTATTTCATCACCAGCCTTTGTGCAGAAAATGGGTTAAAGCTTTTAGAACAGTTGGGCTGGGAAAATATAAATACGGTGAGTCTATTATACTCCCATTTGCTCTACATTCAGGGCTAATCACTCACTTAATATCTTTTTACACTATATCATCCTAAATTGTTTACTAGTGACTGGTTTACTTGTTGTTGCCAATCTTCTGTTTTACTGCTTCTTATTTGCCCAGCAAACAGCCTGCATTACCAGAGTTAATGGACTCCTTGCTAAGGAGTCCAGAAGCAATCAAAAACGAGTTTCCCCGATATGTTCAATTCATCCTAACCAGTAATTTCAATTAAAGGGCCATTTCTGTGGAACCTTATACATTATAGCTTCCATTTGGCAGATGGAGCCTTTCCTTGAGTTTTGTTTTGTGGTTATCTCTTCCCAACTTAGCATCTCTCTAAAAGAAAGCAGCTTCAATTAACAAACTGGGATATTGATCAAGGCTAATAAAGAGTGGCATGAACTTAATTTATGTACTGCCGATCCTAAACATCGGTGAAGAAATCTTTAGCTTGTTTTGTGTTGCGTGGGATGCGCTATGAATTTCATTTCCAAGTAATAAAATGTACATTAAAAGATAGCATAAAGAGAATTTCATTCTTTATTTGTCTTATGCAAAAACAATTTCATGTTAAAGTTTGGGGAAGAGATGACAATTTGTCCTTGATTTGAATAATTGAATGAGTTGAAGATATTCATTCACTCTTATTACATTGCATATAATACAAAGTAATTCAAGCTTCATTCAGATTGGACTATAACAAAATATCTGCCAACAATATTATCACTCTATTATTTCTGCTTTCAGCTGATCCAGTTCAGGATATTTGAAGAGGTGAAATACTGCACGTGCTTGAAAGATATTGACATGTTTTTGGGAACTCTGTAATTATTACTTCAAACCAGCATGGACATTAACAGTTACAGAATAAAGACTATAAAATATTCATTCGCTATAATCGATGTACATCTATCAAAGGTATAACATATAGAAAAGTATAAAGAATATTAGAGTAAATGAATTCTAAAGTATTCTACTTAACTGAGAAGAAAAATCAGTTTAAATAGTAGATAATGCCTTTATAAGTACAGATCAGAAGCTTTACAATTTCTATACAGTAAATGAGAGCAGTAAATCTAATTTGTTTACTACGTATTTAAAATACAATATATATGGAGTTCACAACCGACCTGTTATCCAAAATGCTTGGGACCTAGGCTTTCCGAATAAGGGATCTTTCTGTAATCTGGATTACAATACCATAAATCTACTAAAAATCTATTAAACATTAAATAACCCCAATTGGATTGTTTTGCCTCCAATAAGGATTAATTATATTTTAGTTGGGGCCAAGTACAAGGTACTGTTTTATTATTACAGAGAAAAAGGAAATCTGTAGTTTGGAGCTTAATGGATAATGGGTATCTGGATAATAGATCCTATACCTGTATTAGGTTTAATAGTGAGCTGTGGATATCAAAACACAAAAAAGACCAACAGAGAACAACTTTCAATAACAGGGAAATGAAGAATAAAGGATAACTTTACACTAAAAATGTAAAAGGGTTTTACAGATAAGGGGGTCTTTCCATTTAGATCTCCTTAACTTATGTCTACTAAAAATCATTTAAACATTAAACAAACCCAATAGGATTGTTTTGCCTCCAATAAAGATTCCTTGGTACAAGTACAAGTACAAGGTACTGTTTTATTATTGCAGAGAAAATGTATTTTTTGATTATTTAATCAAAAACAATTTGATTAAAATGCAGTCTTTGGAACTTGGCCTTCCCATCATTTGGAGCTGTCTGGATAACAGGTTTCCAGGTAATGAATCCCATGCCTGTACTCCATCTATAGCAAAGTGTCATGAACTAATCTGCAATAGTCCAATAGAAGCATACCAGTAATCATCGAAACCATCTACAGTCCAAATTACCTGTACATAAAAACATTATTTCTGATATATTTAACTATATATCGGAGCCATCGTAATATGAATTCCAAATGCATGTTGCTGTATGCTCCTTCTGAGTGTGATTCTGACATATTACTGTAATTAAGTAGACAAAAACTGAATGGTGTTATATGAATGCAAATTTGCACCTAGCACTATGCTCACTAAGTTAATGAGGCCCAGTATATTTGCTGAAATTTCCCAGGCATCTGTTTCCATCCATACCCTGCAGTGTATTTATTTTAACAGTTCAGTTCCTCTAATCCCGTTTGTTATATAATCTGCCTCATAATTGTTGTTTTGCCCAACAAATCTATACTTAACCCATTAGGAAATTTCCCCTTCTCAGCACAATGTTTTTTCTCCTCTGCTTTAAAATTGTATTCATCCACTTCCTCCTAGTTGCATCATTGAAAGTATTTGCAAATAAGCTATACAATGGGTTTAGTTGCAGAGTTACTAAGGCTGCTTATGACCACCTATATTTAGGCAGGTATATTGGGTTCCATGGTTTCAGGATCTCTTAATATTATAAAGTACAAACAACTATAGAAGCTGGTTCAAAACATGAATCAATGGCAACTTTACAGTCCATGGAGCATATTTATACTGATTCAGAATACATACCAGTGTTAGCCAATGGTGTCACAACAAGGAACATGTATTCCTTCCCATTCCCAAAGGATAAGTCAAGTTTCTCTGTGGATCTATAATCAAATGTTTCCATTAAACCGTAACCTAGAACACCTTCAACACATTTATTAATTGCTTAATAGCATCTACAGAATTAACCGCTTTGATCCTGCAGTCCTGAGTTCCCTTGATAGGTCCTTGAACCGACCTTGGATTTAATTATACACATGAATCCTATATCCTTAAAATTGCATTTTCTCTGGACTAACAATAATAGCTGATAAAGAAATCTATGATGTTTAGCTTTCAACTGACCCTGTTTATACTGATCCAGAGTAAGGCAATCAAAAACCCTAATGAGGTATTAGCAAACTAGGCCAATAATAAGGAGAAATAAATCCCTTCTTAAGTCCAACATATCAATGATGTTTAAACCTGCTTTTGTCCATTCACAATACGTTACTTGTACTGTTCTTGGAATGATTGAGTTCCCCAGACAGATCTCCATACTGACCTTGGATATATTTATATATTACACAAGAGCCATGAATAACCTATAATATATATCCTTATAAACAGTGCTAATTGATGTCATCAGTTTTGGTGCTTAGCCCTGTCACCTTTGTCACCTAACTCACTGAAACTTGGGTAATCTAAAAAAAATAATTTTTCCATGTTGTAGAGTATGACAACATGAGAAGTCACCTTGGAGTTCTGTGACCTTATAAAGCACTCAGTCTGTGGCCTTATTCTTTATATGGCCATGGAACTCTTTAGTTACAATAGGGGATACATTATTCCTCATGTAACATACAAGAGCCATTAATTCATCTGTAAGTATATCATTAGAAGCAGTGTTTAGTATGGTCACATATTTTCTCATTATCCATAGGTTTTATGACAGAGGATACATTATTTCCTACATAAATTCATTCCATTTTTTTCAAAATAGCAAAACCAACTTGGAAAGAATCTCTTTAAAGTCATCCCTTCATTTTGTATGTACAGGTATGGAACCCATTATTCAGAATGCTCTATGTATCCTCTGTCATATCCTCTGATATACTTACAGATGAATTAATGGCTCTTGTATGTTACATGGGGAATAATGTATCCCCTATTGTAACTAAAGAGTTCCATGGCCATATAAAGAATAAGGCCACAGACTGAGTATTCCGGATAAGGGGTCTTTCCGTAATTTGGATCGCCATACCTTAAGTCTTCTAAAAAATCAATAAAACATTAATTAACCCCAATAGGATTGTTTTGCCTCCAATAAGGATTATTTATATCTTAGTTGGGATCAATTACAAGGTACTGTTTTATTACTACAGAGAAAAAGGAAATCAGTTTTAAAATTCTGAATTATTTGATTAAAATGGAGTCTATGGGAGACAGGCTTTCCGTAATTCGGAGCTTTCTGGATAACGGGTTTCCGGATAAGGGGTCCGATACCTGTACAGTTTTTGCATGTACAGGTCTCAAAAACAGAGTCTTTTAATATTTTTTTAATGTGACATCTTTTCTGGGAACAGGCATAAGAATATGATATTGTACTTATTTGCTCTTACTAGTGATGAGTGAATCTGTCCGAAAAATTCTCGAAACTATGAAAAAACTTGTGAAACAGTAAAAAAAATTATGAAATGCAGGGTGTGAGTTCTTGTAACACGACTGCACCTATTTTTTTACGCAACTGTGCCCCTTTTTTCGTGACCGCGAATGCCATGCATGGCGAAAAAATAGTAGGCAGGATATTTGCTTGTCACCTTTAGGATTGTTGTTGGGTTACTTTTTTTTGGCATGTTGACAACCTATACTGTAGCCAATAATACTGTTGTAAATAAATAAATAAACATAAATAGGGATAGCAAAAGTACTGTCAACTAAACGAATTCCCTGTAACACTTTCCAACTTAATAAAGATTCTGTGTATCAATGGAATAAGACCCATTTGAATGGTTATTTATCAGTATGTGGTTTGTTGCTTTCTTTGTTACCTGTTCATTTAGGAACACAAGTAAAGTTGTAAAGGCCCATACTTCTCCTTACAATTTCTACCTAGGTTCTATGCAATAATTCAGCCTGTTTTGAAGAATTTCCCTCAAAGTGCAAAGTACTAGGCACATTGGGACCCCTGGAACACCTACCCTAAGAAAGTGATATGTGCAGGGTCCCTTAGCATGCTGGGCGTACACATTCAACTGACTTGCACATTTCTGGTGTTACTGATGTCCCGCATATTTGTTATTCGCTAGCAAACTGACTACAAAAAGCTTGTACCACAACTTGTGTGTGATTGGAAAGTTGCACCCGAGTTGTAGTGCATGCTCTTCTGTAGGAGCCTAAGGCTGGAGTTATGAAAAATGCTCTTTTTTAATCTCAGAAAACTATCTTTCACCATATGTGACACAGAGGTACAGAGCATACCTACACTCTACCAATGTGTTTCATTGACTGAATAAATTCTGCTACTCTACATTTGACAAAAAGGGAGACACCGATGGAAATATTATACAAATGAAGGCAAGTACTACTGTATGATCCCTGGTTAGACAGTGCCAGTCACTGTATAGGGTAAGCCTACTATAGCACAGTACTGTCTTTAAAAAAATTTTAACTAGAGAGATGAAAATTTAATTTTGTCTCTTCATAGATGACATGATTACGCATTATAAATTATAGATCAACGTACCAGAGGCAACCCCTTTAGAATTGAGGTATTGCACTTTTATTCGAGGAGACAAAGGTGGGTCTTCACGCTGAGGACAGGTGATGATGGCAGATTCTATAAAGGGAACAATAATACCACAAAAATTAAAATGTATCAAAGTAATTAGAGTATAATGCACTGGTAAAAGTTGTGTGTTTGCTTTAGAAACACTACTATTGTTTATATAGATAGGCTGCTGTGTAGCTATGGAGGCAGCCATGCAAATTGAAATAGGGATAAATGTCATAGGTTACATAGCAGATAACAGATAAGCTCTATAAGGTTACAATGGTGTTTTACAGAGCTTATCTATGTAGCCTGTGCCTTTTTTCCAGCTTTAATGGCTGTCACTACACAGCAGCTTATTTATTTAAACTATAGTCATCTGTCCAAAGCACACACACCTGTTTTACTACTGCAGGGCAGTGCTCATCGCTAAAAAGAACATATATGTGTAATGCAGTAATAAATGTTCTACAGGAGAAAACATAGATGATATGTTACTCACTGTATCTGAGACTCATTATAATCGATTTAGAAGCAAAATTCAGCCAAAAAGAAGTAAAGTCAAAAATCCATCACAGAGTTAGTAAACAAAAACAAGCACTCCGATCATACATATATCTTTGTGAGAGAACTGCATTTTTCTCAGAAACTACCTCGGCAAGAAAGGCACATTATTCATTGTAAATTTCCTCAAGACCTTTGTATAAACTTGATCTATTGCACTAGAGACATTATATGGAGCTGAGTGAAAAAGCACCCTTTTCCCTTGCTTATTTCCCGTAGGTTTAAAAAGAAAAAAAAGCGGAGACTTTTATTCTCCATAAAGCACAGGGCCATATAAAGAAATGGCAGCTTTTTCCAAGGCAAGCAGAAGTTAGAATCTCAATGTAATATATTGCAGTTCATAATGGGCACACTATAGACCCATCACTTTTCAATAGAAACGCTATACAATAACTGTGCTACTGCCCATACTTACATTCTGAGATCTGCTTTGCTGAGCACCATTCAGCCAAAGAAGAAACTGAACAATGGACCATGTGCCCTATTAAAGGCAGTAAATGCTTCACAGTTAACCACAGCTACAGTTAAACAATTTTTTTCTGCAGCACTTGCTTGTCTGTTTCCCAATAAATCATCTAAAGTTAAATTATTAGGGGCTGGTCGTGTGTGCTAATATTTTTACTGCATCAACATTTCTATCTAATTCAATTAATTTAAATAAAAATGTCAGTGAGTATGTATTGTATGCATGCTTATTACATGTAGGTACCACCATGACAATCAGATATGCCTGAACTACTGCAAAACCAGATTGGGCTAATTCGATTGAATTAAAAGGGCGGATATAGGTGCCATCAGACTGAGGACCGCATCAACGAGCCGATGGGGTGCCAGATCCAATGGAAAATCAAACCTGCCCTATCGAGATCTAGCCAATTTTAGGCTAGACATCAGCCGTGTAGGCTCATCCCCCCAGAAATATGCCCATACACAGGCAGATAAACTCTGAAAGACTGAAATCAGCAGTTCAGTTGCCCACGATTGATCTCTACTATCGCGGGCAACTAACTGATCTGAAATGGCTTTCCACCAGCAACAATAGGAGTCACCGGTGGAAAGCCCTTTGTGTTGCTTTGTTTTCCGTAGTGGCGCAAGGTTGTCTGCATGAGGAAACTTTGAGCGACTTTGGATTACCAAATCGATGCAAAGGCCTTTCCACCGGCAACTCCTATTGTTGCTGGAGGAAAGCCATTTTGGATTGGTTAGTCGCCCTGTGATAGCAGAGATCTACCGCTGGCGACTGAACCGCTCCGTGGGTTCTTACCCATAGGCTAATGCCCAACAGAGAGATTAGTCAACCATGATAAATGTTTGCTACCATGGCTGACTAATCTCTCCAAAATGCTTTCCACTGGCAAAATGGAAAGGCTTATGTGTTGCTTTGTTTTCTGAAGTCGGGAAGTCTTCCAATAAGGGTCATGGCACACAGTGAGATTTGTGGCCTGCACTTAAATCCTGGCTACGGCAGGCAACAAATTTACAAAATGCTTTCCCACTGGCTATAAAGTGAATCACCAGTGGGAAAGCACCCATAGCACTGAATTTTTCTGCACAGGTAACTTTGGACATTGCTCCACATTTGCTCTCCCACCCGCAATTAATACTTTAGTGCTGGTTGGAAAGCGTTTCAGGAAGATTTCTTGCTCACGATAGTGGAGATTTAACCGAGGGCTCCAAATCTCCCCATGTGTACCATAAACCTTATTGGAAGAACTGTGATATAGAAAATGATACTTAGGGGCTTGTTTATGATTGATCAGGAAACCCCCTGTGAGTTTGCTAACATTATTGGTTTTGCAACCTTGGACCCTTGTCCGAGAAGACCAAAATTAACTTTGGCACATTTGTGCATTACACTGGGGTATAAACCCCCACCCCTGGCAAGCATTCCTACTCAGCTGTGACAAACAACTCATACTGAACTTTATCCCAACCATAGCTTTACCCAAAAACATGTGGTGTCCTATGTTCTGAGTATTTTCTTATTTTCTTTCAGCAATCCCAGGGTCTGGTTCAACTATCAATATGCAACTTGTTTTTTCTCATTGCAAAAACATTTGCCTAGTGTTATTTTACTTTGAAATGATATCTTCTTCTTAGAATAGCAGGCAGGGTTGGCCAGAGTACCAAAAGATCTTCCAGTGGGCCTAAGCCCTTGTGGATCCCATTCCAGGAAAATGTCTAAATGTCTAAAATGTTCATTGGCCCTTACATATTTCCACCATAAGGCAATAACCACTATTCAATTTAGCCCTGTCTCCATTAAATTGTTGAAAAACTGGTCCCTGAATATGAGTTTCTCTGGCAGGCCCTACAAGTCCCAGTTTTCCATTGCTGGTAGATGTACTTTAGACTGATGCAATTGTCTCATGTATGAAACTAGCTCACTATTATTTCATAGTAGGTACTATCAATGCTATCATAGTTGTTAGGACTGCAGGCAAGAAATTACTGTTTTTGGCATCAGGGGTCAGTATGACTTGCGGCTTAAATGCCAGTTTCCGCCACCCAGTATTTCTTGTGACTACTTGTGTTTCCTTTTCACATTTTTATTTTTAAATAAGCTACTTAAGAGATATGTATTCTATTATTTGCTAAGGGCTATCAACATTTATTGAAAACACAACACTTCTATTCATTAGCATTCACTGAGTTAATGCAGAAATATGAAATTATTATAAGACCTCTGTTTGTTATTAATTAATGCAAAGCGCTGAGTAACTTGCTGGCGCTGTATAAATAAATGATGTTAATGACCATGATGATGAGAAGTATTTGACTGCCGCCTCAAAACTGGAGACAGGATAATTTCATATTGATGACAGTCATAATCTAAACATTAGAAAAGGCAGCAGACCATCATTTACGTGTCCAGCAATAAAAACAGTTTCTGCCATAGGGACACAATTCTAGGTTCTCCGGGAATCTAAAATACAGTATTTAAGATGAAAATGTTGTGAAGGTATATTTGCAAAGGACTGGCCAAACATTACTGAAAAACAATGACTAATGAAGGATCAACTGTAAATAACTAAGCACAGGGTACAGTAGCAGATAATATGCCTTATGTATAGCTTTCTATATCTCAAATTATCTCTGTAAAATGCATTTTTCATAGAACATAATGCTCCCATGTAGTTATAATTCAGGGTAGCCAAGCTGTCCCCAGATTAATAAAGGACTTGCCAGCTTCATCCATAATTAGCAATTAACGTAGATGTTCATCTTGGCAGCACTGATATCTATGCAGCTATGCAGTATGTTGCTACTTAAAAGACTGGCAATGCATCTCTTTATATTTATGAATATATCTAATCCTGGTTGGCTTGTGTACATTTCTATACAGTTATGAAAATTTCAGGCCACAGAAATAAAAGGGATAAGGTGAAGTACATGGAGAATAGTTTCCCATTATTGCAGTTGCATATAAAGTCCATATGGCCTATGAATGCTCCAAAACATGCTACATGCCTGATTGGAAGCTTCAACCTGAATCTCAACTGACTGCTAATTGACCCTTAAAAATGTGTTTCTCCTGTGTAAGGAGGTCAGCTCTGCATTGAGAATGTGAGCCTGGTCTCACAAGTCCTTATATTGTATATAGCAGTAAGAAATGAGGTGCTGCTTAATTCTTAATGCTATACTCTATGTCAGGGATCCCCAACCTTTCTTACTAGCGAGCCACAGTCAAATGTAAAAAGACTCGGGGAGCAACACAAGCATCATAAAAGTTCATGGAGGAGCCAAATAAGGGCTAAGATTGGCTATTAGGCAGCCTCTATGCACACTATCAGCTTACAGGGGCTTTATTTGGTAGGACATCTTGTTTTTATTCAACCAAAACTTGCCCCCAAGTCAGGAATTCAAAAATAACCACTTTCTTCTTGTGACACAGGGAGCAACAGCCAAGAGGTTGGGGATCAACATGTTGCTCATGCGCCACTGGTTGGGGATCACTGCTCTGTGTGGTAAGATGTGAAAGGAAGCTCAAGCTTCAACTGCAAGATCCATCTGGCATTTGGTGGTGTCTGCAATGCAACTACTAGGGGCTTTTAGATTTTACATGAGGCTGGTTAGCACTTAGGGGCAAAGAGGGATCACTTTGTACAGCACTGGGACAAAGTCATACCATGTGTGCCTTAGTCCTAACTAGGGTTGCCACCTTTTTACCAAAAGGATACTGGCAGATTGGAGGGGTAGATCTGGCAGGGGCAGACGTGATGTAAATGGGAGTGGCAGTTCACAGGGCGGAATTGTGACATCAAAGGGGTAGAGCTGGATCATCATGCACTAAATCAGGATGGGATTTGGTGAGTGTGGAAGCAGAAGGGGGCAGATTGGAGGCTGGCTGGGGAGGATTGACTAGATATTAAATATTTACCTAAAAGTACATTGCCAGTAAATTTGTAATATTGACCCCGGCATTGGCTGGTGTTTTACTGGCTGGGCCAGGTGGCAATCATAGTCAATAGGCAATCATAGGGTTTTTTTCAGAATTGTGATACCATATCATAGGGAAATATATATACTAAAATATATTAATGCTACCTCTGCCCACGGTATGAAAAGTTGCCCCTGCCATCTATGGTACTGTTTGGCTGGCCATGCCTACTTTTAATTTTAATGGGATTATAACATAAAGGAGAAAGTTTTAGAGCCCCCTGGTCGGCCAGGTAAAGGCTGCTTAGATAAAGCTAAAACTGGAAGATGAGCTAATAGAACCTTCATTGGGACTAATTTTATAAAGCAAATCCATTATAAATTCAATAATATTTATGCATAGTTCTTATATTCTATTATACAATCAATGGGGAAATAAAAAATACAGTAGCCTTTTAATCACGGTAAGCTTTAATATAAAAATAGAGTGGAAGCATTTTGAATGATATAAAGGCACTACATTTCTTATATAAGCTACAACATATATACACAAATCTAAATAGACAGCCTTGAGTATTATAAGATATAGCTTAAAAAGTGCCTCATAATCACTAATCATTGTTAAAAAAATCAAAATAGTTCATCAGATTATCCTAAAATTATATTTAAAAATCAATTATGGCTGTGCTTCAGATGTAATAAAAAATGCAGTTTGTGCAAATGATTGACAGTCAAAGAGTAAAACAAGGAAGGGTGCAGAATTATTGAGACTTCAATTACCAAAACTCAGCATAAAAGTAATGACGAGGCTGGCCAAACTGCACGCTCTCCATTAGGTCAAGAGAGCAAGAGCCAAAAGAATCGATAGCAAACCAGCAATAATGTGATCAGCTGCAGTCCCAATAGCATTCTGATTTTATTATTATGTTTTCAGCACAAACAGTACATTTACCACAACTGTGCAGTGGATTGGTTTAAAAGGATATCCACATTTAGCGAGTTGGTTCCTGTACCAAGGCATAATGATAAATGCTTCATGGAAGACAATCCTTAACTCTTTCAGATCCAGGCACATCTTTTAACTCTTGATTAACAACATAAGTTGTACAAAAAATGAAATGAAAGAATGACTTTGTTGCTTTGTTTTGATTCTCACAGCCCTCCGGCTGCTTCTTTTATTAAGCTTGGGGCTACACTAAGGGGTATATTTATCATGCTGTGTAAAAAGAGGATTCAAGCATTACTGGAGATATTGCCTAGGGCAACAAATCAGCAATTAGATTTCAACAGAAAACCAAAGTAAAGCATCTGATTGGCTGCTATGAGCAACATCACCGGTAATGTTTTTCTCCACTTTTTGCACAGCATGATAAATATACCCCTAAGAATTTCCTTAAAGGTACAGTAGCACCAAAAAATAAAAGTGTATTACAGTGATTAGACTATAATGTACTATTTCCCTACACTGGTAAAAGTTGTGTATTTGCATCAGAAACACTACTATAGTTTATATAAGCAGCTGAGGGCAGCTACTCAAACTGAAATAGGGCTTAATGGCACAGGTTACATCACAGATAACAGATAAGCTCTGTAAAACACAATTGTATTATACAGAGCCTGTTATCTGCTATTTAACCTGTGCTTGTCCTCTTTTTTTACCCAGCTAAAATGGCTGCCCCCCATGGTTACACAGTAGCTTATTTTACCAGTTCAGGGCAACAGTAAATTATATTTTAATTACTACAAAACTTTAATTTTTGGCATTATTACTTCTTTAAGTACTTCTAAATATTGCCCAAGAGCTTTTAAAATGCATTTATAGCCTATTTGAAATTTGACTTGTCGAGTAAGGCAAGATACAGGAAAGTTGCCTGAGCAGGAAGTAAGCGTATGACAGAAAAAGTCCCAGGGAGCCTATTACTATACCTTAGGAGACAGAGTAAAGACATTCTTTTTGATGAAAAAATGGTTTCATCTGCATCAGTGGGAAGGGTACACCTGCCTTTAAAAGACCTCTTTAAGTGAACTACAATTATTACAAAGTGTAGTAGTGTACATGTTATTTCTTGATCCAGAGACTGGTACAAAACTGGTGCAAGAAATAATTTTTCCCTTTTCCTCACAGCAATGAGATAAGCATTTACTTTAGCCTACGAGGCATTAGGTCTAATATGGTTTTTTTCCACTAATGCGATATCAAAGTGCCCTAGACAACCCTGTGAGAGAATTACCTGAAAAGCATAAATGCTGTCACTTTCAGATGATTTCTACTGAACACAACAAGTGACGAGTGCTTAAGACTGACCCCAGCGCAAAGACCTCTACATTAGACCAGAATTAAAGGAGAATGCAAGACAAAATTTAAAAAGCATACTGCCCAATAGTAGTGATGAGCGAATCTGTTCTGTTCCATTTCACTATTCTTTTGTCGCCCGCGGCTATTATTTCGTCGCAGGGCTATTCTTTTGTCGCCCACGGCTATAATTTTATTGCGCGGCTATTCTTTTGACGCCCACGACACAATTTTTTCATCCGTTTTGCGAAACAATCCGCCAATGGCGAAATGCGGAAATTCGCCGCAAATCCATGCCTGCCGAAACATTTCGCCCATCACTACCCAATAGTCCTCCTATTGTTTAGTAAAAACGCCACACTTTTGGCTCACCTAATCAAATATTTACTCAGTCACACTTACTTCACATTTTCTAGAACAGGCAGCCATCTCTAAAAAGGTATTCTCCCTTCCTTTCCCTCCTTGCTTCATACTGCACATGTGTTTCATTCCCTCCCCCCCTCCCCTCTGCCAGATCTGCTTCTGATTGGCTGGTGGACATGTGTAGCTCAGAACAGGAGACAGGATCAAGTTACACACATGCTCAGAGAATAGGAAGGCTACTGCCGCTGGCACCTACAGGAAGGGGAGAGAGATTTCAGTGATGTCACTGTAGCCTTCACACTGCTGTAGGCTGCCAGCACCATATCTCAGAGAAGCAAGCAGGGATCTGGGAATTTAGATATGCAGTAAGTACTTAAAAAGAATGCCTTTAGACTTACTTTTAATTTATATTAACCTTTCATTGTCCTTTAAGGTCAGACTGACAATTTATATTGAATTGCTGTAACAATAGGCCCAGGGTATCAGGTTCTATGGTGGCCTGACACTACCCAGGATTTATAGATTGGTAAAGTTATAAAGTAATATTCACTGGTGTAAAGTTATATTCACTGGTGGGTGCCAAAGCTGGGGCTCCTGTCTGCTAAAAAGTGGACCAGTCAGAACTATTCCATTAGTGTTGCACCAACATTATTTCCCAGTGCCCCATCATCTTGTGTCTTAGACAGTTTCAACTTTAAGAGACAGCACTGGAGCATGGAGTAATCATCGTGGTGCAGCGCTCATGGAATAGTACCCTGGGGGGCCCTTTCTTTGCACACAGGAGCGTCAGTCTGGGGTGTAAGGTTAGCTATTACATTCATTCAATGTGAATTCACTGTACGAGATATTCTCATAATCTGAATGAAATGTCTTTATGTTGTTTTCCATAAAAACTGTTAAGTGTTTCTTCCAGTTTGTCATCTATTCTATTTCACTATTAAGAACTAGCTTACCTTTACACTTGCATTAGTTAAAAACGTTATCCTTTGGTTTGTCTGTAAATTTTATCCCTAGTAATTCTCGAGGGTGAAAGAGATTGCAAAACGGCTGTAAAAATAATATTCACATGAACAAAATACAATAAAAATAATTATACAAAAGAACTAGCTTACCTATAGTCTGCCTAGCTTTCATTATACCACGCTTTCTTCTCTTACTTGTGCTCTTTCTCTTTCATTTTGTGTCTTTCCATTCTTTTTAATGCCAGCTTTCATTCTATCATTTATTAATCTATCTGTTATTTTGTATTTCTATCCCTTTTTCATTATACTCAAACCCATTTCATTGTATGCTCTTCTATATAGTGAGAGCCTTTTTCATCTTTTTTAACGGCTTTCCCTTCTATAGCAGCCAGTCTATGTATAACCAGCACAGCTAGCTGATTCCACACACCATGAAACTAACCCCACCACACAAGACAGAGCAAAAGAACAATATTTAATACACCCAGGCACACAGCCAAAGCTGGAGCCAGATACAGAGCACAAAGAATATGCTCCCAGCAGAGTCTTCTATATTCGTTCCTCTATGTTCCTTCCTTCTCTATAAATGCTGCCCCCTCCCATGCTTGTCCCCATCCTGAGGGAGATGGACCTTCCTCACAGTTTTGGAAATACTGGTACCAGTGTAAAGAAATCAGTTGTGCAGTGGTTCTTCAATTAATACTAAATGATGGACAATGTTAAGCATTATTTGCTTACCCTTTATGCTATGCCTTCCCTAGTGTTCTATCACAGTCTCTGCTGTTGTAATTACTTATGTGACATCATCAGTTGTGTCATTATATCATTACAGTATGAATGGTGTCATCAGCCCAGGTTTCTGTGCTTTGGGTTTCAGCATTTTGGCACATAATGAGTCCTTTCTCAGGTTTTTTTTTTATGGACACTGAATAAACTACTTTTATTTTGGACCTTGCCAGTATATATATATATATATCTTGAGAAAGTTCCTAAGTTGTGACTGAGACATTGATTTTTGCACATTTAAGAATATTTTGCTTTTTCACCTAGACGAGTGCTGAGTCCTCTGTTCTCTCTCCCTCTCTCTCTCTCTCTATATATATATTTATCTCAAGGATTCTTGCTTAGTATTTCTGTATAACTGTAATACATTGGTTTCATAACTGCTTTAAATGCAGTTTTCTTTTAATGCATATAGGCTGACATTCCATGGGTGAGTGGCCGCCATGCTGGGAGAGTCGTGACTCTCTTGTACTTAGTTTAATACTTTCATAAACTTTTTCTACTTTGTCCTCAAGGAGAACACAAAATAATTGTATTTGTTAGCTGAACAATAGGGACTGATAAGGAATAAAGTGTGCACTACATTTTTACAATACCGAGAATGGTAAACTGCCATAGAGCCTGAGTAATTCATTATATAAACTGTCATCTGTTGTCCAGCAGATAACAGTCCCTTTAGACTTATATTTTAAAAATTTAAATATTCATAATTAATCAATCAAATATTCCATTACAGGGATAATCAGTTTGGCTCAGCCCTGATCTATAGTTATATCTCAACAGAGACTTTGAAATTGATTCTCGATGAAGTTCTAATTGACTCTAAGCTCATAAAAGGGAATCTGTTTGAGCAGATTGAATCCCAGCTCTGGCCATGAAGCTCCAACCATCCCAGGAGACACCTGATTTATTCTGCATTTATCCTTTCATTTTGTGTTAAAAGATATTGTTAATGTCCCAGTAGTAATAGAAAGTGAAATGTAATGGTAGCAATATTCTGAGCTCAAAGGCCAGAGAGTTTCTCTAAAATTATAATGGCATGTGACTTTTATGTAACATATAGTGGGTTTTACTGGACTGGATTTTACAATGTATTATGATATAAATATATAGAGAGAGATTGAAAATAACCATACAAAGAAATCTCTGTATCACGTATCCCCAAATGTGTCCATAACCCTAATTCTTTACAGTATAAACACACAGAACATCCTCTAATATGAAAGAAAAAACCCAGGCCAGTGGTTCTCCTATCATGAAGCCAGAAGAACAAGCAAAACTAAGATGGATATGGCTCAAAGCATCCAAAATCTAAGGGCACAGTATATTTCTAAAGCTGTGCATTTCTCCTTACCTGTGATTTCATGCTATTCACAGCAATCCCTGAAATCATCCATTAAAGAATATTGGTCATATATTAATAAAGGTGTGTGTTTCCTTTAATGCTGCCCAATCACTGTAGTTTACATTTATTATGATTTTACACCATTTGAGACATGACATATTTTACATAAGTCAGTTAGAAAAATACGGGTTTCATGGAAATTGTGGCGCGTGAATCAGATTAAAATACATGGTGAAACTTTACACAGGGCTATGTCATCTCACAAAATCGACACACAGCTTAATAAAGATGCAGAATTTAATGCAGCAATTACTGACATTTAGACATCAATGTGTGGCGTATTTGCTGGCAAAAAGAGCCCAAAACCTGATTTTTAAATGTAAATTTCAGCTCCTCTAGTGCAGAGAGCACCTCAGGGCCCAAACACACCTGATTGTAAGACCCCTGTTTGTTTAAAGCGCTGGATTACTTGCTGGTACTATATGAATAAATGATGATGATGTACAGTAAATTTACCATCAACAAGATTTGTAATCTCTTTGAAGTTTAATATCTCTGAATATGATTTAACAGAACAATGATTTATTTAACTGTAAAATACCTTATTTTATATACCCATTGTTTATTTAGAAAAAAAACATCAAAGACAAATGTAATTTTGCTCCTCTAAACCTTATCATTAAAACTCAATAAATGGCGTTTCATGTTTTTGGACACATTTTCATACCCTGAGGTAAACAATACCTAAATAATAGTTTAAAAAGTTTGGTTAGAACATCAGAACAAGCCCTATTCATTACCTTCTTTGTGTACTGCCACTTTAAAGAGAGTGGGGCAGACCATTGCTCCACTAGGAGCCAAACAGAAACTAGCAAGCTAGACTGGCTGAGGCAATATTAGAATTTAAAGACAAACCACATAATATAAAAATCAACATACTTTCTGGTACATTCTGGGATGTTTTTACCCAAGATAATCATCCCTTAGAGAATGTGTCTGCTAAGTGGTCTGTTTATCTACAACACTCTATATCCCCTTCGCAATTGGTTAAGTCTATGCATGAATTCAACAATCTGATTTTTGCTGAAAGCTGGAGGATTCAGCAATTCAAACTTGTCCATTTAGGATATGGAAAACTTTTTGTTCTTAATAAGTGCTTTAAAACAAACTCTTATTGCCCTAAATATAACAAAACTGGTGTTAATTTATTCCACTACCTATGGTCTTGTCCAAAGATTGGTAACTTCTGGAACATGGTGGAAAGATTCTTGAACCACAGGTTAAATTTAAATATAAAGTTATCACCTAGTTTCGCTCTATTACACATTAAAGTGGACCTGTCACCCAGACATAAAAATCTGTATAATAAAAGCCCTTTTCAAACTAAACATGTAACCCAAAGTTATTTTTTATTAACACATCTATACTCATTATATAAGCATTTAGAAGTCCCAGTTGCCAATCATATATTGCCTGACCCGCCTCTATGCCTTAGGGATAGGGGTGGGGCAGACAGTTACTTTCACTTTCAGCTCAGAACTCCTTAGATGTCACTGCCTTCCTCACATTCCCCCTCCCTCCTCACCATCTAATTGTGTAACCAGTGCATGGATATGAGTATCAGGTCCCCCCATACTGGCACATACACAAGATTTTAGCAGGATGCACAGCTTGCCTTAATAACAGTGTCCACAAAATGGAGCCTGCCTGTTTTCTGCAATGGTGAATTCCAGTGCTAAAGGAAAATGTAAAAATGTATATAGTGTAATTGAAGTTTATTTTGCTTGACAAACACAATAGAAAACAATTTGTAATTATTCCTTAGGGTGACAGGTCCACTTTAAAAAAGAGGAGGTGTTATCAAACATTTTACCAGTCTCCTTAGCACAAAAAATTGATAAATTATTATTTTTGTTTATGGCTGCCTCTAAAAAAGCATTATTTTATTATTAGTTAAAAGAGGAAACCCCTCCTATAACAGAAATTATTTCTTATCTTAATCAGCTTAGCTGGCAAGAGGCCATCAAAGCAAAAACAAGTGAAGCTAAATCCAGGATTCCTTTTAAAAATACATGGTCATTTTTCTTAATGCTATAGATATAAGAAATAAGGATCAGATTTATAAAATGCTGCATATATAGATTTATTTCAATAATTCACGAATAGTGATGAGCGAATCTGTTCCGTTTCTTTCAAAAGATCCGCGAAACGGTGAAAAATTCGCGAAACGGCGAAAATGTTGCACGACAAAAAAAATTTGTCGCCCGCGGCTATTATTTTGTCGCGCGGCTATTCTTTTGTCGCCCGCGGCTATTCTTTTGTTGCGCGGCTATTGTTTCGTCGCCCGCGGCTATTGTTTTGTCGCGCGGTTATTGTTTCGTCGCCCGCGGCTATTGTTTTGTCGCGTGGCTATTGTTTTGTCGCCCGCGGCTATTGTTTTGTCGCACGGCTATTGTTTCGTCGCCCGCGGCTATTGTTTTGTCGAGTGGCTATTGTTTCATCGCCTGCGGCTATTGTTTTGTCGCGCGGCTATTGTTTCGACGTGCGGCTATTATTTTGTCGCACGGCTATTGTTTCGTCGCCTGTGGCTATTATTTTGATGCCTGCGACTATTCTTTTTTTTTACGCCCGCGACAATTTTTTGACGTGCGGCGAATTTTTCAGCGGCAAATTTTTTCATCCGTTTCGCGAAACAATCCGCCAATGGCGAAACGCGGAAATTCGCCGCGAATCCATGCCTGGCGAAATATTTCGCCCATCACTATTCACGAACATATAAGCAAAATTATCCTTGATTTTGCTCTCTAGGAAACTTTTCTTTCCTTTTCTTTTTATAGTTTATCCACTGGGCAAAGTTAGTTAATTTGTTTTCGTTTTGTTTTTCTCTATTTAAATCACTTATTTTGTTTCTCTGTAAGTATTCTATTTTCTTAATTTCTTATCTTTTTGAAAGACAAACTGTCGAATGTGACTATTGTTGTACAACCTATGTTTAAATAATTTGTCATTATTCATCTTACATGTTTATTGCAAAACTTCAATAAAATGTTTAAAAAAAAAAAAAAAAAAAAAAAAGAAACTAGCAAGCAAGGCAAATTTAGGTTGTTTTACAGTTGTTTTAAGAAGTATCTTATTTAGAATTAGGTTGATTTATTAACTATTATAGATTTCTGCACATTTGTTGTGATTGTCACAATGACAATTATTAATTTTTTGTTTTTTAAAAAAAAAATATATATATAAAGCTTGGCATATTTTAGGTGGAAAGCTTTTCATTTTTTTTGCTGATTGACAATTGTTGCAGAAAAATCTTACTATATAGTTAAATAGTAATGAGTTAATCTATCCCATTTCACTTAGCTAAAAAATTCTTGAAACTACGGAAAAATCCTTGAAACACATTGAAGTCAATGGCCGGTTTTTTTTTGCATAGAATGCATTGAAGTCAATGGGCGTTTTTACTCAAGTTTTTCTCACTCAAAATAGTCAGTGGGCATTTTTTTCTCATGTCAAATGCATTGCAGTCAATACGAGATTTTTCTCTCTTCAAATGCATTAAAAACAATGGGAGTTTTTTACTCAAGCCAAATGCATTAGTCAATTGAATGTTTTTATTTCTTAAAATTTTTACCCACTCCAAAAGCATTAAAGTAAATGGGCTTTTTTCACAGGTTTTTTATCTTTCTTCAAATGCATTGAAGTGAATGGGCATTTTTTTTGCTGCGTTTTTGCCATTGTTTGCAAATTAAGGTGGCCATACACGTCAAGATCTTCTCCCGATATCCCCACCGATGGGTGGGCGATATTGGGGGAATTTAGGCTAATTCGGTCATTTGGCCCTGGGGCCAAACAATCAAATTATAACGATGGTAATGGGCACAGTCGGTTCAGGGACCGCATCAACAAGCCGATGCGGTCCCCAATCCGACTGAATTTTTTAACAGCCTGTTTGTAAGAAGGTGAAAAATGTGTGTTAATATGTATGTGGGAATGGGGTAAAGTGTTGTTACTTTGTTTGACCACTAGGTGGCAGCATAGGTACTTAGAAAAGTTGAGTGTAATGTAGTCCCCTGGCCACCAGAGGGCAGTGCAGGCAGGAGGGAATAAAAGGAGCAGACACACCCGGGTTCACGGTCTTTGACAGATGGGTGGGGTCAAATCAACATCCATCAACAGGAGGTGAGTCAGGACCTGGGCAGTAGAGAGGAATAGCTAGCAGAGGTTAGAGGGGTGTAATAGCGAGCATTATATGCACAAGGCAGTCAGGGTAGATAGAACGGGCAGCCTCCGCCCCAACCAGGAAAAAGAGGAACCAGGTTCCAACGGGTACCCCGTTAGTTAGGGAATCCAGTGCCCATATAGGAACAGCTAGAAACAGTGCGGAAGGCTTCTGGCCAGAATCCAAAGGGAAAAGGCCTATCCTGGAAGAGTGCAGGGGTATCACTGCAGAGTACCGGACAACTAAAGAGAGTGGAGGGGTACTATAGTGGATACCGGACCACTAGCCGGGTAGGTGGGACTAGGTCCATGATACCGGAATGGGAAAAGTGAATGTGCTGAAACTGTGTAACTGGACTGGGAGTTGTGTAAAAAGAGAAGAATTGTATGTATCATTTTGAAATGCTCCAGTGCCTGCCTTCATGAAGAGAAAAGTGATCATTGGTTGTAATAAAAGTTATTTTGCATGAGGACAAGTCTGGCTGCTTTCTTCCTAACGGAGTTGGCCTATCGAGTAAAGGTAAGGGCGCTGTCCCTTTAAGGAACTATCACCCCCATTGCTCCTATATGTTGTTGTTGCCCCTGCACGGGCCGATAAGCTGCTGAATTGGTCTAAGGGACCGATATCGGCAGCTACAGTCGGCCCGTGTATGGCCACCGTAATGAACTTGTCACTAGTTAATAAATCAGCTCATAAGAGTTATAAGCAAGGCATGTCCCACTGTAATGTGGAAAAGCTATTCCTGCAGATTGCATTTTAGTTGTTCATTTAATGTAGAGCAGCAGATCTAGTGCGTGCTTGTAACTAGCAATAAGGCTAAAATGTTTCGAACATCTTCAAATCTATTGACTCCTTCATACATTTACAGTTTGGCATAAAAGGCAAGGTCAGGTTTCATGAAACAGACAGAAATACTATGATCTTTGTTGCCTCGTTCATTGTTTCCCAAAAGAGCTATAAAAGTAGAAAAGGAATAACAGGAGGATTACCAAGGGAATTTTTAAAATATTGATTTTAAAGTTTTACTGTCTGCCTGTTTTATTGTTTGGATTATTGAAATGCATTTTGGCTGTTTGCTGGAAATACCTCATCTGCATTTATATGGAGCTCCAGGTGAGTCACTGATGCGTACAAGTAATAATTTTCCAGAGTGGGCAGCCGGTGTATAATTGTACATAGTAGTTTTATGGTCAATGTAAAAGTATCCTAATGGTAATAAAACAAATTTAAAGTTGACTCAGAATTTTATCTGGAAAGGAGCTTAGGATTCCCCCCTCCCTCCGGCAACTACTGACCTCAGCTTCTGAAAAAGATCCAGTCTTTTCTCCTGTAGACACGTGTGTATGTGTGTGTTAGTTTGGCTTGAAGATCATTTGTTTTCTGTGCCAAAAAAAGCTATAAAGGGGTCCAACTAACAAAGAACAGAAAATGTGTGTATATCAGAATTCTCCAAGGTAAAAACTCCAATCTCTTCCCACTGACTTGACCCTTCACACATGTAAAGATTAGGATGTACTTTTCTTTTAGGCTGGATTTAAACTCTATTCATGCACAATAAATCTAAAAATGCAGCTCCTTGAAGCAAAACAGGATAGTCATGTATCCACAACATAGTTGCTGTTGCCCAAATGTTCTTTATAAAAATGAATAAATTCAATGGATATGGAAGCGGTCTCTGCTGAAACCAAGCTTTGGTCATTTTAATACATTTTCTTTGTACAATGCATTCATTTAAGGTTCTGTTTATGTTGTTCTAAGGGCTCTGGCACACGGGGAGGTTAGTTGCCCGCGAACAGAGATTTGTCGCGGGCGACTAATCTCCCCGAATTGCCATCCCACCGGCAATTCCGGTGGGATGGCATACGCGGCGGCGCGATTTCAGTGAAATCGCAGAAGTTGCCTTGAGAGGAAACTTCCGCAATTTCACTGAAATCCCGCCACCGTGTATGCCATCCCTGGTGGGATGGCAATTCGGGGAGATTAGTCGTGGGCGACTAATCTCCCCATGTGCCAGAGCCCTAAGGAATTCATCTACACCTGACCGGCCACTATCTTATCTATAGTCTGAAGGATGGAGAACACATGTTGTGATTCTGCTTCCAAGTCTGATATTGGGTGCAAAGTTTGTACAAATAGTTAAAATTGCTTTGATGCCATACACAAAGGTACTTTCGCCCATTCATGCATCCACCCAACCTTTTCTGACAAAGTACACACACACACATGGAAAGGGAATCCTGGAATAACTGTCAGCTTGGATATGGCAGTAGTACCAGGGCTCCACTAGAGGATTCCACAATAATTGCTGCTGACTTGTGACCATACAAATCAGAAATAAATGGTATTATTGCCTATATGGCTATTGTACTAGATCAATGCATAGAATGAAGTACATTGAAGTGTTTTACAGACCTTAAAACCTTTAAAAACTTTGGACATGTTTATATTTTAGTTAGAACAGTGCATACCATTTTAGATGTAATTATCTAGATTCATACTACTAATTAGCTAGTCACCTAGCTGCCAGAATATTTATATTTCAAATTATTATACATTTCATTCTCCATTGAAACAATCTAAGGTCACTATCAGAGCCACACATTTGGATCAGTTTTATCAGTGGGCCAAGTAACCTACCTGTATAGGAGGGAAACACACAAACTCCTTGCAGATAGCACTCACCATGGCACTTGTAATGCTGGCAGTTAAAAATAAATGGGATTTATATACTGGCGTAATTACAGGGGAAGCAGATCCAGCAGTCACGGGGGGTTGGCAGGAGGGCCAAGACTGTGGGGTCTGCTTCCTCTGTAGTAAAGAAAATCCCCAGTGGATGGGGAAGGGATATCTGTGCATCCCAGGCCCCTTCAAGGACCTATTTGAGGGAAAGGGGGGGGGGGGGGGAATTAATAGTTGCACCACTGGTTAAATATAATCATTTTATACAAGGTGTTGAATGAAACCAGGAAATCGTCCCAGAAACTATTTATTTAAGACAATGTTTACCTTTTTTTTTCTTTTTAACTTTCCTTTTAACTGTCTCAGAAAACAGATCATTTGCTTGCAAAAGTATTTATCTATAGTTTGCTTTTTGCTTTTCATATGGATTTCAGATTACTCTGAATAAGTCACATAAGGTGCTTTAGCACTTTCACCTGAGGTTATAGTAAATGGGCCCTATAGTCCTGCCATATAATACGTACTACAATGGGATCCGTTATCTGGAAGCCTGTGATCCAGAAGGCTCCGACTTGCAGGAAGCCCATCTCCTATAGATAATTCACATTTGTAAAAATTATTTCCATTTTCTCTGTAATAATAAAACAGTACCTTGTACTTGATCCCTACTAAGATATAATGAATCCTTAACAATCCTATTGAGTTTATTTAATGTTGACATAATTTTTTAATAGACTTAAGGTCCATACTAGTGATGAGCGAATCTGTTCTGTTTCGCTTCGCCGAAAAATTCGCGAATCTTTGAAAAGATCCGCGAAATGGCGAAAAATTCGCAAAACGGCGAAATGACGTGCAACAAAAAAAATTGTTGCCCGCGGCTTTTAGTTTGTCGCAAGGCTATTCTTTTGTCGCCCACAGCTATTATTTTGTCACCCGCGGCTATTATTTTGTCGCCCACAGCTATTATTCCGTTGCACAGCTATTATTTTGTCGCCCACAGCTATTATTCCGTTGCACGGCTATTATTTTGTCGCCCGCGGCTGTTATTTTGTCGCCCGCGGCTATTATTTCGTCACATGGCTGTTATTTTGTCGCCCGCGGCTATTATTTCGTTGCACGGCTATTATTTCATCGCACAGCTATTATTTAGTCGCCCGGCTATTCTTTTGACACCCGCGACTATTCTTTTTTGACACTGCAAATTTTTTCATCCGTTTCGCGAAACAATCCGCCAATGGCGAAATGCGTAAATTCGCCACGAATCCATGCCTGGCGAAACATTTCGCCCATCACTAGTCCATACCTTAAGTCTATTAAGAAATAATGTCAACATTAAATAAACTCAATTATTCTAAATTATGGAATGATCCTTTATCCAGAAAAACCTAGGTCCCAAATATTCTGGAAAACAGGTCCCATTTCTGTACAGTATTTGCCCCTTTGGTTACAGAGAGCATAATGATAATGTGACCCCCTTGAACTACATTTTCACTATCACTCCTGATAGTATTCCTTTCATTAATGGTTTCAGTGGCTGGCATACAGAATATATTATATTAAAGCAGTTTAAGGACTCTATTCTCATGTAATAAAATATTTTTCTATGAAAATAGATAATTTCACAAAATCAGCTGTTCCCATCTCATTATCTTTCGTCATTATCTGAGTATTTTAAGAACTTGTGGCTACAATGTCTGACTTATCTTTAGAAACATGTTTATTCATTTCTCTGAATGCCGTACATTCAAAGGTTCCTCGGCACCCAAGTGGCAAATTGCTAACACACAGCTGCAGCCCACAAGTGATTTTCAAGGAAGATTTCAGATTATTTTTGTCTTTTCTGAATGGGTCCTTGGTTAATGATGGTATTAAAACTGAGGAATGCAAGATGCCGTACAATGTTGTTGATGCAGCAGAACTCGGGATCAGACTTCAGGCAATTATTTGTTTTGGGAAGTCATATCAAAGCAGCTGCGAAGCCGCTTCCTCTGCACTGACCATGTTTCCATTTGTAATGCTATGTTTTATTGCGGATATCAAGTAAGATAACATCTGTGTGTTTTTAAGAGTTTGTTGAAAGTAAAGCAGTGTACAAGGGCAGGGATCATGCTAAATTGCATGCATTTCAACTTCATTCACAAAACTACTTGGGCCTCTATTTGCTTCTCACAAGTGCTTCTGCCTTGAGAAGGTTTTACTTTTTATCTTTGTATGTTACATCTACTCACATAACTGAATGGCAGCACCATTTCTGCCCCCACATGCATCTTCAAGCTAAAAAATAATCCATTGGCATCCGGATTCACTCCTTTTAATGTTGAGGACAGTAATTAGTACTGCATTAGTAAACTGTGCACCAGTTAAGGCAAACACTGGTATGGGGAAAGTCACTGCATTGTGAGTAAGAATAGTGAGAAAACATGGTGCTTTGTCTGCTGTTCAGTCTTTTGGACATAACACTTGTGTAAGTACAGTAAATGAGCCCTGGCGTGTATAAATTACTGTGTAGATAGAATTTCATATTTTCATGTCTAAAATAAAAGTCTTTGGTCCTGTGCTATGCTAGGTTATGGGGTGCTACTATGCAAGGCTGAATTCCTAGTTTCTAATCTGGGCATCAGAGCCATAACTAGGGGTAGGCAGAAGAGGCAGCTGCCTAGAGTGCAATGATTGGGGGGCGCCAGGCAGGTGCCACTCCTGCCCACCCTTAGTCATCCTCATTTGTCATTGCCCCCGCTGCTTGTCATTAGCGGTGGAGGCAAAAATCCTTCGCATCGTACCCCCCCCCCCAGAACTGCCAATGGGGGGGGTTGCGATGCGATAGGTCATTGCAGGTGCAGGGGCGAGCTGGCCTACTTTCAGATTTTTACTAAAGGCCTAGCACTTGCAATTCTGCCTATCCCTGGGGCTTTACAGCAAACCTACAAGGAATACTACAAGACAGCTACTAATTTGAATTAGCTGTATTCAGTTAGCTTTCATTGTTAGAAGATATATTGTACAGGTACAGTTTTCTTGGCAAAGGATTATGTCAGTCATGACTCACCAGATTTTGTAGCAAAATAAGATCAGGGATCCGAGTTAAGTTCTCACTTGTGTATTACTGATGAGCAAATCTGTCCTGTTTCGCTTCACTGTTAAATTCTGAAAACACGGCGAAATGAAATTTCGCTCATCACTATTGTGTACAGTACCTAAGGGCTGTGACAGATGGGGAGATTAGACTAATCTACCCAAAATGCCATCCCACCAGCTAGAATGTAAATCACTGGTGGGATGGCATACGCAGCGTTGATTTGCCGAAATGGGCGAAGTTGCCTTGAGAGGTAACTTTAGTGATTTCGGCACCGCGTATGCGTATGCATTTCGGGGAGATTAGTCACCCGTAACAAGGGAGATTTGTCCCGCGGTGACTAATCTCCCAGTCTGTCACAGCCTTAATAGTTATGGGAATAGTCCTCTTATTTGATAACCCCAGCATTCTGGATAATGGATCCAATACCTGTTATGGCATTCTTATGTCATCAAATCAAGTAATCACAATACTACAATAATTCTTGATTTGAAGTACTAGCAACTCTACCTACACAATCATGGTAACACAATTCCAGTTGCACACACTCTCTTTGGCAGTACACCTGTTTTTTATTCAGCCCAAACTTGCCTTCAATACAGTAATTCAAAAATAAGCACCCTACCCCCCGGGGTAGAACAATTACTTACTTAAGAGTGCACAAATACATAGTACAAACAATAATAATTTGTATTTCAGTATGAGCAGCTCTGTAGGGGCCAGATGCATTTGCCTAGTGTATTATATTACTCTAATTACTAATTCTACAGCTGTAAGGTATTATAAAAAGAAACTAGTGTGCGCGATACTGTAATACAAAGCATCAAAAGAATAATCTCTCTAGAATATTTCCCTCAGCCCTCAATCACTTCATTCTGGCTCTGGTTTAATCATTTTAACTTATATTCCTTTGCATCTGCCACAGCCCAAAGCCATTTTGCTATACATGTTTTCAAAGAGGTACTGTATAGAGGGCTGTACCAGTTAACATTGTTATCCAGAGTCTCCAGATGATACAAAACCACGTGAGGTTGGTGATTATTGGGACGACGGAAGCAAAGAACGAGTGCATCAAAAAGCAAAATGAATACGTTCCAGAAGAAGGGGAATGCAGCATGAATATGTTAAACGCTAAACATGACCTAGCCGTGTCATTTTAGCTATCAAAGGAAACTTTGGTATTATTGCTGCACATTGTTGAGGCATGAAAAGAAGCTTTTTATCATACAGCCCAGTGGTTTCCCAGTATGAAGTATTATGTCTGAGAGGAAGCCATTAAAATACCACATTATAAAGCCTTTAAAAAACAGATTTCATTCAGTTGTGTAGTATGTCAAAAGCCATAGCTTAGCTAGCAACACTTTCATGGAGGCAAATAAAGTGATTATGGTAATTTTACAGCTAGCTATTAGTTACTTCCTGGTCACCACCTATTCATAGCAAGAATGACTGACAAGCAGTATTAAGTGTGCCATTTCCCCTTCATACTGTGACATATTAATTAACAAAACTACCTACAATAAACGCAAGTCGTGCAGTGCATATTTTTAACTTAGTAAGGCACTTTACTTTTAGCAACATGCATAATCATTTTGAAATCTTTCAGTTTGTATTATTTTATATGTTACTGTTTACTACTACTATTTATCCCTTATAATTAACAACTGGGGGGGGGGGGTAGGTCTTTTGAGATTAAAGACTTTCTAACCATTTATTGCTCATTACTCAGAAGTCATAGCTTTGTCAATCCAGATGGAAGACGTTGCAAATGGTTCAGATTTTGGCCTCTAAAACTACGGTCCCCTCAATTCAAAGTGTGAATTTTTCTCTTTTACTACTTTAGATAATAATCTAATAAATAAAACTTTAATCCAAATCAATAATCTAATAAAAAGTAAGCAGAGGAAGGAGGCAGTATTCTTTTGGCTAGGGTCTTGTAGACAACTTTAGATGTTGGAATTGACCTTATCTGATACATGGTAAAAGTGCTGGGCCAAAAATCAGTCTTCTACCCCCAGTACCACAGAGAACTCTGAGTTCTACACTGTGTAAAGGTTACAGAACTGAAAGCCTTACATGACCATAATAATATGATCACATGAAAGAGAATCTAATACATCTTACAAAGGAAGACTAGAAACAATGTAACTGAGTGGGCTAAAGTTAATAATAATTATCAGATGTAGCTGCAGATATACAATATATACTTCAGTATCCACCATGCCAAGCAGAGCAGAATGGCTGATCTATTGCATAGCTACTTAGGGAAGTATGAAAATCAAGTTCTGCCAATGTGCAATATTTGTGATCACATGAATGATTGATCATAAAAAATCATTAAGGTTTATCATAGACTAATAGAAATAGCACTGACCTCAAGACCTTTCTGCTATAATGAGATGCTCACGGACACAGGTAAATTAAGAAGTCACTGTGTTCTGTTTGGGTTGCACAAACCTCTGTTCAAAGCTTCAAAGGCCTGTAATCTCTTCCTAAAGGCATGACCAAACCACCTGAAATCGTCTATTCTCAGGGCTCAGTAATACAGAAAGCATTGTAGCAAATCCTCTTGCAAGATGATTCAAGGGAGCTTAAAAAAATAAAGCTCTAAAAGCATTTTAAAGTAAGGAAATCACTGGAAAAATGGATACACCTTGGGACTTAATGGGATTTACAGCAGGAAAGAGGGGGCGTCCCATGAGATATTTTACCACCGGTTTGTGGACCACCATGCTTTCGTCTGAAATTTTCATCAAGACCATTTTACCGCTCTACCACAAACTGCACAAACTGAGAGTCCTCAGTTGATTGGCTTGCAGCCTTATTAAACAATCATACAGAACATCAAACCAAAGGGAGTTCAGAGAGGGGATTTATCATCAGAGGGTGGGGGAGAAAGAAATAAAGCTAACTCTGTACATAGTGCCTGTGTATTACAGACTATCCTTCTGCTAAAACAAAAAGAAAACAAATAAAAATAAGGAAAATATTTATCTTGGGAATATATCCTTTCAGCTATGCTTGTTTTATTTCTTGTTCATGTCTAATGTCCTGTGAATAACTGTACGATGCCAAAATACATCTGGATGTTGAGTATGTATAAGATATGACCATATGCTGTAAATCTATTACCTAAAAAAAAAACAAAGGGGAAAAACATATGAGATTGGCTGCGTTTTCCAGTTAGGATCCAGTATTGTTTATATAACCTGGTAAGTACATTTACAATATAATCTAATGACACATCATCCATGTCCTAGGTCTTTGCCTATGGGAGAGAATGGTACTATAACAGCCCAATGTAACAGCAGCTCTGATGTATGCTCCAGTTCTCAATCTACAGCAACCAATCAGATGTTTGGTTTTGAACAAAAAGAACAGAAATTACTTAATCATAATCTTAAGATGTAGTGATGAGCAGCGAATTTCCGCATTTCGCCATTGGTGAATTGTTTCGCGAAACTTCGTGAAAATTTGCCACGGAAAAATTGATTGCGCAGAAATTTTTTGCCGCACGTCAAATTGGACACGGTTGTGTCAAATCGGGCGCAGTTGCATCAAATCGGGTGCGGTCATGTAAAAAGGGGTGCAGACTCGTCAAATCGGGCACGGCAACAAAAATAGACGTGGGTGACAAAAAAAATAGACGCGGGCAACAAAAAAACCGTGCGGCAAATGAGAATTTTTCACCATTTCACAAATTTTCTTGGCAAAGCGAAAAAGTGATTTTTTACAATGCATAGTGAAATACTAACTATTTATGGTGTTGATGTTAATATTGGGCAGTAATATAGGAGGTTATACTTTGTTTTAGAGGTACAGAGGCAATAAAAATTGGAGGAAGTATGTATCTGTTTGCTAACCAGGATTTACCTGTAAAAGCAAACATAAAGGAGGAAGTAATGATGGTAAATGAGGGAGCTGAAGCCTTATGGGTTGAGCTCTTCACAGATAGTAAAGTGTAGGGGTACGTTATGGACCCCCTAATGTATATTGACTGGAGCAATAGTACTGCAAGGACAGTAAAGGGGAACAAGTTTTTGAACTTGTTCCGCGACAACTTTTTGTCAAAGGTTGATGAGGAGCCAACAAGTTACCATATTGTTATTTCATTAAATGTATGGTGCAAAAAACACTGAATTTTAAGCAAACTTCTGAGCAATGACTTCACATGCAGCTCAATGTGAAGAGTGAAGTTCCAATAGGCACTTAAGGAGTGCCAAGAGTTGCACCTCAACATGCAACATAACTGGCTAAACAGGTTGCTTTGCACCATTTCTGTTTATCTTTTACCCTACCAATACTTTGTACATTAGGCCCAGAATGTCCTACACTCTATAACATAACAAAGCCACTCTAACTTGAGCTTCACATTATCTTCACTATCACTAAGGCATTTGATGCAAGATGTGCTGCTCTTTACTACGCACCTTTTTCACTCACACCATAGGCTTAACATGTTTAATGGCTTCATACCACTTTCTCAGTATTAGCTTCTGAGTGAAGACATAAATTGCATTAAGCCTATGGTATGAGTGTCTGTGATATGGATGTTTTTTACGATGGCAATAAAAGTGATTTTTTTTTACTTATAAAGTGATGTATTCGGTGCTCCGCAACTTCATAGTTTACTTTGGATATACTCCAGGTAAAATGGCTTTGTTTGCGCAGGTATGATGTTCAAATTGGGCAGATGATACAGTGCTTTTTACAATAACTTGTCCAGGGGGACAAGGTGAGTGAGGCTTGCAAATTATTGCATACAGAGCTGTAGGAGACCCAAGGTGTTAGTTTCCCAACTGGCAGTAGCTGTAATCCATGGCCTTGGGGTTGGATCTGTTCCCAAAGGTCTAGGTGTAGTGTGAGTTGTTCCTGTCCTATATAAGGGGAGGCATTACATTACTCTTCCTCATTGGACTCCACCTGATGCCAGGGGTGGATGTGCTGGGGTGTGTGGAGCAAATGGCCCCAGTAAGAAGACATGTGCCCTAAGGGAAGTCAACTCCTTTGTGAAGCTGGGGAAACAAGGACCTTGTAAAGACATGTAGAAAGTGGATAGCAGTTTATTATCTCACACACTCCTGGGGTTGTGAACTAGACAAGGTAGATAGAAAGAACCAGCACAATCGAAGTGAAGTAGTTTGGAGATTGTTTCTCCTGGTCAATACTTTGCGTAAATTGAAAGAACACTCATTTGGAGAAGGACTTTAGAAGGACATCACACTACTTTTACAGGCAATTGATCCAATGTATTTGTTCTATTGCTATACTACTCATTGGTTATTGACTCACCATGTGTTGGACCCAAGGGAGTACCTGCTGATACCTGCTAATAAACCCATTTGATGTTCAAGACATGAACAACTGCATGTGTTGAGAGTTACAGTCAACAACTTACAACCCTTTATTTCAGAAAGGGTTACAGAGTCATATAAAGTAACTAGGATACTGTACCACAAAACAAACACAATTATAAAACCTAGTTTTTAGGTTCTACTCTGTTGAGTTACTAACTGCACAAAGAGTAAAGGATATCAATGACCTGACACGGTTAAATGATTATCCATATACCCGCTGGACCACTTGATGTCAAACTGATTTAAAGTCACACAGATCAATTATTCATTACTCAGTTCAAACAAACATATTTGTTAGGGCAAATCCTCTAGATTTATTCCAGCTGACTGGCTCATTTCTAGGTGTATTTCTGTCACAAATGGTTTGCATAATGTAGATGATAAGATAATGTCAACTTCAACCTTGGTCTGTCATTTCCAAGAATTTTCCAAGAAATTAATTAATTCATGGCTGATGTGCCACTCTTTGCACCAGTCAGGGCATTTACGGAGACATATCATGTCAAAATTAAGAAATGTACCCGTGCATTATACTTTCTAAATATAAAAGGGATTGTGCTTAAACCCTTCTAGTCCCACCCATCTGTTCCACTTCCTGCTGGCTGTATTCTCTGGATGTGCAGGGGAGTCAGTGGCACTCAGTACGCTGCACTATAAGATAGGAACCAATCAGCAGCTAGGCTGACCTGACAGGGAACCGAAGCCTGTCTTTCCTGTGATTGGCTTACCCCCTCCTACTGACCTGATAGGATCTATAGGGGGCTCCAATAAAGGGGCCATTTTTACAGACAGTATTTTAGAGCAAAGTAAAACCAGCACCATATATTATTTAGAATTGCCTACAAGATTAGTTTTTTTTTTTATTTATCCAATATATTTATTTAATGCAATGACAGTAAAGAATAAAGCATAATGATGATGGTGGCACAATGTGCACTAATTTGTAGAAAAGAACCCAAGGGACCCAATAGGGTAAGGGTCTTCAATGGAGTTGGGAGTGGGTACCAAGATACCTAGTTTTTACTTACTAATTTAAAGACTGTACTGACCATCTTAAAAACCTATAACAATACTGGGAGATTCAATGCCCACAATGTCTTTTCACACTGTATTAGAGGTATATTATTCGTATAGTATGTATGTATGTATGTATAACTTTATTTATAAAGCGCCACAAGGGTACGCAGCGCTGTACAATCTTACAATATACACAATTACAGACAGGGAGGACAAATGATATATATATATAAATGCACAGGGAATAAGTGCCATGTGGTATGAGACACAGTAGGAAGGAGGCCACTGCTCCGTAGAGCTTACAATCTAAGTGTATTTATCTTTTTTAATTTCAGAGAGAGTGTGTAGCTAATTTGGAGTTAAAAGCATGATTTTTAGGGGACACATAAATAACTCTCAGTGGAAAAATGATTTGAACTTGACCTTGAAGTGTGACTTCAGTAACCAGCAGTATAATTTGCAACCTTATTACAAAATTAATTACCAATGTATATTTATCTGTTTATGTGGGAAGACCAAAATACCATTAAAAGAAAAGTTGATATCATGAATTATCTGAGTTAATAAGAGAAAATAAAATGCTTAGAAGATGATTAATTATGAAGGAAATTATAATACTGTATATGGTACTACTAGAGTTTCCTAGAGTTTCCTCTGTGTTCTCATTATTTCCTAACAATAATGTCATTCAGAATCTGAATATATGGGCATAGCATGGCATGTGAGAAGTTGGTAGTGGGAAAGATATATTGGCTCAAGAATCAAAGATGAATATAAGGCCTAATGGAGCTTGTTTGCTATAAACTTGTCTGACAGGACACATCACGCATGCCATAGCATGAAATTAAACTTCTTCAAGGGCATCGTTTTCAAACCAGTGCTTAGTGTTCCTTGTTATTGTAGGCCAGTTACAAGAAATGAAACTACAACATCTTTTACACCCTTTTATATTAAATGCGCAGATACAGCCATACTTCTGGTGCAGAGCCATAGAAATAGAATGCATTGGGACTGCGCCTAATACCTAATATTGGTTGCTTCCACCCTACCACAGTCACCCAAAGAACCAAAGAAAGGCTGCCATAAGAGATCTGATTGGTACTCAGGGTGTAAAGCTATTAGTCTGCGACCTTAAGGGCATTGTTACTTGCATTTAGCGGCTCTGTTAGCATGTGGCAAAAAGCCCTAGAGTGCTTTCCATTCATCTCAAAAAAATCGGATTCAAACTGTGACCATGGGGGACAGATTACCATTGCTTAAAAATGCTGACATTTTCAAGTGACAATTGCATGACCTGCAGATGCACCATGCTGCTCCAGCAGATTGCCAGTGAGATGAATGGGAAGCAATTCCAGGTGTTTAAACACTTGTCCCTAGAGACTGATAATAAAATAGAGGCAGAGGAACTGCACAAGAAACCGGGGAGAGGGGATAGATCATAACTGCAACTATTGAACTTTCTTTTTTATCATAATTTTATTTTTTCTTTTAGGACCAGGGCTAGACTGAACATCATTTAAATGGCTTATTAGTCTAGTGCCATTATTGTTTTTTAATTTTTTTTTTTGCATTTTTAGTTGTTTAATATACACTATTTTACATCACCTTCTCTCCTCTAATAACTGTATAAGCAATGGATAGTAGTGAAAGTTTGAGTAGTGGCTGCATGATCAGGCTCATTCTCTTTCTCATTCTGTGGGGATAGGACAGTTTAAGTTGCAAAGGGACTGGGTTATATAAAAGTGGGAGGGGTGGGAGTTGTTGTAACGAAGAGGCACCTTCCACATTTTTTTGGAGGAAAGCTAACAGAAAGATCCCCACCCATTCTCCCTAGAATATTCAGGGGGGATAGTTTTGCTGTTTTCCATCTCTGAGCCCAACCACTTGAGCCACTATACAAGTAGCATCGACACCGCAGGGTACTAACCCACTAACCCTTTCTAATTCTTGTTGGAGCCTCAGGCTGTTCTACTAACTACCCTGGTTCTGCCTAGAGTGACCCATTACATATCTTTCTTAGCACTTACTACTCCTACTGGGCCTACCTCCACCCAGGCCTATCAGTACATCACCTATTCCAGCAAAAGGGGAACAACCAAAACAGAACATGTGATTGTTTCCCCTTTTAAAGACTAGGAACCAGGATGGTATGTGAAAGGATGCAAGCTGTGCTGGTTTAACCCCTAAGGTGGGTGACCATTGGTGAGTGGATTAAGGTGATAGGCATCCCCTGAAAGTGTTGGTGTGCCCTTGCAATGTTTGCAGTACTACAGATGCCATCCAAAAGTGCTGGCGGCCGTGACATGCTTACTTAAATTAGAGCAGTGAATAATGGGTGACAACCTATAGAAAGTTGACACATTTCATACCTAACAACAGAAACTCAGAACTCACACCACAGCATGACTAGAAGATCTGATGTTCTAGATTGCTGCTTTAGGTATGTTGAAGTGCCAGACTCATCCAGTAATTCTTGGCTGTGGGTTTTCATAAAATAATAGTGGGGTACTCCTGTGTTAGTGCTATTGACATGATTCTTACCCATGAATGGAACATGCCAGAGTAACAATAAGTTTGTGGTAAAATACAAAGCCATTCTGCAAGAATTCATTTCTCCAGTTCTGTATGAAAAAGGGAAAAGCTATAGTGCACTCAAAACTACTTATAATGGTTGGATAATGTTTATATCTGGGAGCTATTTACATTTTCCAACAAAGCCACTCCTGGATTTGGAGTTGTGTGTATTGGGAAATTATTACCTTAGAATGCTTTAACATAATAACTAAACCATGTTTGTACCATAAGGTGCATCTGGTTCTCTATAATGGCCTCATATTCCTTGTTCATTACATTGCCATAAAGACTAATCATCATACCTAATGACTCCCATGACATAACTGTCTGTATCATTATGGATCCACCTTCATGTATAATAATTTGCAACAGTAATCTGAAGGCAACCAGTGGCTTTCTGTAATTGTAAATGCATTTAAGTAAGGGAAAAATTAAAAGATTATATTACTTTTTAACTGCTCAGGAGACACTTTTGTGTTCCTTATTCCAGGTTATGTGCCAAAGCTCAGTACAAAGAGCAACGGCAAGACACCCAACAAAGTCCCCAATGTGGGTTGTTAGTCCTGCGGTAGGTTAGGGGATGTCTAAGTGCCCCCCCAGCCCAATTCTATTGTATCCTGCATTGCTCACTTTGATGATGACCGAACGCAGAGAGAAAGGTGGGAAAAAAAAGAAGCTGATTGCATGTATGTGAATTTGGAAAATGTTGTAGGATTGTGTGTCTATGTGTCAGTGAGAGTTTGTGTGTTTGGATAAATAGAATAAATGCTTCTTCGGGTATATTTACATGCTCTGTTTTTAACTACTTTATATATTGAGAAACATCATTCATGGGATGTGGTTGCTAGCAAGATCTGCTAAATCAATGCCCAACCCAAGCCTGTTTAAATAAATCTATAAATATATTCCCGTCATATTTGTAGTAATTTAGAAGAAAAAGACATTGATAAAAATGTCAACCACAGGGAATCTAGTGTGCTCAAATGTCAGATTGACAGTTTTGTGGCCTAAATGGAGTCAGTGAAGGGTAAGAATACTATCGGGGCACCGTTTTAAAGGGCAGACAGGCCAGGCTGGAGGAAAATTAGATGTGCAGACTAATGCATTCATTTATTACACAATCTTGCCCTGAGGTCAGCAACCTAAGTAATGTTTACGACAAAGTGTCTTGATAGATAAAAAATAACAATACATATTTCTCATTGTATTGTAAAAAAAAAAAAAGCAGATTGTGTTGGGTAGTACCAGATAAAATAACTTCTGTGCCATTTAGTGCAGAGAGGGCTGCCATAATACACTAATCTAGGCAAGACAGTTTAGTGCTGCATGACTTTCACTGTAGGACCATCTGCTAGCAAAACATTCAAATGTATAGTCATCTCACCAGCATGCCTTCTGAACATCCGGCATGTATGAGCAAAATGGGCTAGCAAGGCTTGGAATGCCATTCAAAAATCTGTGAAATATTTAAAGGAGGACTATTGATTTGCTCCACAACGTATGAGCTCCTGGCATTTTGTCACACTCACAGGCATTTTCTCACATACACGGGCCAATAAAAGCCACCGGCCATGCACGTGGGTGGCCAAATTGGCACAACTTTAGCCCAGCCTAGAGCTAAAATACAGTTGCTAAGAATGGGAAATGAAAATGGTTTTTGGATAGGCAGGCAAGCATTTTTAGATGAAAAATATGAACTTGCTTTACTTAAAACTTGAAATAACGTTGCAAATGGTGTTGAATAATGTTCTGTTCTGCAAGGTTGAGCACTTTATACTGACTGTGCCCTAGTTAATAATGAAGAAAGGAAGAGCTGCAGATTTGTAATTTTACTGTCTGCATTAACCTAAAAAACTACACGCATCTATCCGAGTCATATTCCTTTGTGGATGAACTCTAGCAAATCTCTTTTGTTTCTAATCAACGTGGCTTTTTCTTTTTATTTGGAATTAATTACTAAATTATGTCTCCTTATGGCATCCTGCAACAAATCATCAGACAACAAAAAAGCCACTTAAAGGAGAAGGAAAGGTAAAAACTAAGTAAGCTTTATCAGAAAGGTCTATGTAATTACAGCCATAAGCACTCACAGAAACGCTGCACTGACTTCTCTTTCAAAAGATACAGGATTTCTTGTCTGTTTGTTTTCCTGTGCCAGAGACACGCAGCTCTCTCCTGCTCCCCCTCCCTCAAGAATGCTAACAACTCCCCCCCCTTAGGAATGTGGATCTGAGCCAATCAGCTTCCTCATATTCTTACTAACTGAGCATGTACACGGGTCTTGGTCTCGGTGCAGGAGCGAGGCATTATGGGAACTTTCCTTACAGAGCTCAGCAATTTTTTTTTCCTATGAGGCTTCTGATCATCTGAAAGGGAGAAATATGGGGAGACTTAAGGGCACTATTGAGATTACTGAAGGTATGCCTGCAGCTTGAGGTTAACTCTGTATTTCTGTATCTCCTTTAAGACAAGGTTTCCATAGCCTTTTTAGCATCCAGTATCCAGAAAATATCTCCATAGACTCCATTTGAATCACATAATTCACATTTTTAAAAATAATTTCCTTTTTCTCTGTAATAAAAAAACAATACCTTGTACTTGATCCCAACTGAGATTAAGACACAGTGATCCAAAGGAAAGAAAGATCCTTTATCTGGAAAACCCAGGTACTGAGCATACTGGATAACATCTCCCATATCTGTAATAACAAAATGTTTAGTAATTAGTGGTAATGAAATACTGATGGGAAGATTGACTGTATTGGATGGATCCAACTGTTTGCAAAGGCAGTGAGATGGAGATTAGTTAGAATGTAATATGAATGTCTATGCTGCTCTCCTTCACATCACTAGTGAATGATTCACTTTTGAATGGTTCCCCCAAAGAAATAATATCATTACTGTCTGGAAAGACAGGCTGATATCAATGTTGATATCAATCAAAAACTTTTCGAAGAGGCTAGAAGAACCCCTCGGACAGCCAGGAAGTCCGAGGTGTTCTTCTAGCCTCTTCAAAAAGTTTTTGATTGATTTCCTCAGGCTACGGGTTCGGGGCATTGAGCACCCAGACCACTCAGCGACGGTGAGCACCCAGCGGCAGGCCCGGGGTATATACACCCGGGTCACTAAAACCTTTAGGTATTGATTTCAATTAATGTTGGGGTGTTATGTACATACTTTAATTTGGTATGCTTAGTTATACATATACTTTTACTTTTGTTTATTTAGTATTTTTGAATTTTTTGTGCTTTAATGAATGTTGATATACAATAGTGTGGTGTCAGGCAAATCAAAATAGCAAAAGTATATATTATTTTGTTTTACTTATTTATACCACTGACACTCTAGGTTCTGCAACACATATTCACTAACAAACCTTGCCATGTAGCATTATGGGACTTTTGCCAGGCATGGATTCGCTGCGAAAATCTGCATTTCCTGCTTTCAGGAAAACCTATTCTAAACCAACTTTAAAGAAACTGCTTTAAATGTTTTCCTGTGCAGGAAACCACAAAGAGGTCATTAGACATCATGGTACACCCTGTATGGCTGAAGTTAAACATGAGTTCTACAGCTATGCTAAAACTCCTACTGTAATAGCAGTACTGGATTCCTGACCTTAAAATACCCTTTAGGATAATGGAACATATTTATAATATTATATCATTTTTTTCTGGTGTATTTATGATGGCAGAGAAACACTCAATACACCTCTATTCCACTTGTCATAGACAGAAATGAAAACTGCCTGTCAGCTTATAGTATCATTATATTGTTGGCACTGGTTACAGTAGAGAACTATGGACCAGAATTAATTTGATGAGAAAAACTCATAGCATTATGAGTTTATCAAGTGAAATTATTGAGGTAAACTGTAATTGAATTAGGAAAAAATTATTTCTCAATTACAGTCATGGGATCTGTTATCCAGAAACCTGATATTTTCCACTTATAAGAAGACCATCTCCCATAAAGTCCATTTAAAGGGAATAATTCAAGTGAGTTCATTTTTCTCTGTGATAATAAAACAGTAACTTGTATTTAGTGGTAACTAAGCTGCATGAATCCATATTGGTGGCAAAACAATCGTATTAGGTTTATTTTATGTTTAAAAGTATTTTAGAAGACATAAGGTATAGAGATTCAAATTACAGAAAAAAAGCCTCCTCTGGAAAACACTGTTCCCAAGCCTTTTGTATAACAGATTTCAGACCTGTCATTGAATTAGGGCAAATATGTTTTTAAAGTATCATGTCAGGCAATGCAGATTTAAAACAGGCAGATAAGAAACCATAAGCTGTGACTTTAAAGGAGAAGTATATTAGCTACTGATACTGAGATAGGCCATCAGGACAGAGCTTACGTAAAATAGCAGGTCTATTAAACTAGCCAAGGACCGCGGTAAGAAGAAGGTAAAAGACTAAAGGACTCTGGGGCTGCGGCCACAGGGGCCCCGTACCCTCCAAGGTGCCCCCATCAGCCATGCCCCATAACACCCTGCACCCTGCACCCGACATCCTCCCTTGGACATGATTAAGTGAAATGTGGAGGATATTGGGCGGCCGGGGGAGCGACAACAGGCATAAGGTCTGTGTCACTGGGTGGCCCAGTCCGACCCTGAGTGCATTGATTAGTGTAAAACTGTTTTGAAAGGGCATCAGATGCAAATCACAGAGTGCAGCATACTAGGGCACAAGGGAGCTCAGCCTAGGATAGATGGTAACTACAGGGTTACTGATGTGCCTTGAGATTATATATTATCCAGTTTGTGTCTTTGGAATAGCATAAGAGTTAGGAAAGCCTTGGATATGTCCCCACCAACTTCACAACATACATACACAACAGGTGCAAAGTTCTGCAACTGCAGAATCAGAAGCAAAGTGATGTGCCTGATAGCAATTGCCATACACTGCAAAGTTAGAGATGACTATATGGCCTGCCTAGTTTGACACCTTAGGGTGTCCTGAAGGTACTCACATGTTATACACAGAGGTGCTATTTTTATGTTTATGGATAAATACATTGATGTGGTAAAAAAAAAAAAAATGAATCCCAATATTGGTGCCCCACACACAAAATGTAAGGTTTTGGTGGAGGTGCAAATGTTCCCTGGGTGGCTTGACTGCCCTAAAAGTTATTCTTATGTTGCACTACCTGTGGTCAGTAAAATTGTGTTACATGTCTCTTCAACAGCAAGCTGTGTGCGCAGTTCCTGCTTTGCAATTTGCATGACTGTAGTGATACATTCTTTTATTTTGCAAAGATATTTGGTGTTACTGGTCTCTCTCTCTCTCGCCCTCTCTTTCCCTCCATCTCTCTCCCTCTCTCTCTCTTTCCTTTTGGGCAAAAATAACAAACTCTCACTGCTCTCAAGGGTAGAACATTGTTACAGTGAAACTCCTTACCTCAGCTGGGACCTCATAAAAGTATTGGGAGAAGGAACTGTATTATTCAGATCTTGTGCCAACGGTTCTTTTCAGGGAACTGTATTAATAGATATATTTCACAGAAAAGTACTTCCTTTGTACACCAAAAATTTAAGGCCATCACAAACCAAGCTCACAATGGGTATTACACCACAGGTGTCTGTTTTCAATGTACCAGAAACTTTACAGTGTGATTGGAGGGATTTCACTAATACTGCTAAGTCCTGTCAATTGAACAGTCTGGCTGATATTGCCTGGGAGGTTACCCTACACTACAGTATCTTGAATGAAGCATAAATTACTTTACTAACTCTGTTTAAAAGGATTCGGTAGGAATTTTTATGGTATAGTCTTATTTACTAAATTACACTGTTTAAATTGTAAATAATTCATTCTATCATAAAATGTTTATATATGTATTATTTTAGTTGTAATATTTGTGTGTAGGTAGCTTTCAGAAGGAGCCAGCACTACACAATGGAACTGCTTTCTGGTAACCTATTGTTTCTCCTCCTCAGTGTAGCTAGAGGAGTCATGGCTGGACTTTTTACTATTGAGTGCTATTCTTAGATCTACCACTAGGTGGGGCATGGGAGCATTTTAAACAATAAAGATGTAAGGGACCCTAAGAACCCGTACATAAGATGACCAGATTATACAGTGGATGTCAGTATAAGATGGCATAAAGTTGAGGGCACTAAAATTGCCAACCATTTATTGATCTTGCTAACAATAACAACCAAAAAAGTAATCACATTTTTCTTTCCCCACAAGTCTAAATAGCTAAGCCATTGATGAGAAGAAATAGTATTCAATCACATATGACCGGCTAAGCTACTGTTTGCTGGCATTTCTTTTGGTCTATCAGTCATAACGAGATTGGTTGCTAATCGTGCATTGTAAATTCACTTTTTTAAATAGCAATAACCTGACAAATAACTTAAATTAAAAAGCTTTCATACACTTATTGTGAAACCTGCATCATATTCTGTGTAAATAAAGCATTTTACTAAAGGGCATGCAGTAAATTACACTGGCAAAACGGCGCTTAAAAAGCAGTTGCTTTAGTATATAGTATATCTTTTTTCATCTAATGCCAATTATTGAAACAAAGGAAGACTTTCGGACTTGCATATCTCTATGCAAATCAATGCCAAACATGGCACCTTTGGAATATGGTGTTAATAGCAGGCGCAGATATTCACACATTTGCCACTTAAATTAGTATCTGCCTTGCTGAGTAAATTAGTGTGGGAGCACCTAAATCTGCTCTCTGTTCTTGTCACAGCACACAATGACTGTCTGTTCTCCAACAACTTAATCATGTATTTTCCTAGTGCCATAACAGCAAGTTGGTTTATTTTATTTGATTTTTTTTCTAAATTGACCAAACCACCCCCTGAAGCCAACTTGAATTGGTTGGTTCTGTTACTGAGGAGTAACAGGAACATAATTAACAATTTTCATCTATTTCCTTGGCTGTCACAGATGACTTCTCCTGTCATTAATGTTGCAAAATCTGTCGCTATAATCTTGTATCTTTGTTGAGACTTTCAAAACAGTGTCATCTCGGCCAAGTGTACAAATCATTTCCCGCAGAGCAGCAGCAAGCTTTGAAAATCTCTTTAGTCCGGTCTTTTTAACTAAAAGGAGATTTTTTATATACCCTTGTCACAGCCAGCAACAGAATGGGAATTGCAAGCTGAACTACTAGACTCAGAAACCTGTAACGCATTGCTTTAGTTTAGCTAATCATATAAATCAGTCATGAGTTTCTCCGTGACACACATAGAAAGTCTTTAGCCTTGGTCTTTACATGTGCTGCTTCATTATAAATAATATATTTAAAGGAACAGTAACATCAAAAAATTAAAGCGTTTTAAAGTAATTAAAATATAATGTGCTGTTGCTCTGCAAAAAACTGGTGTTTTTGCTACAGAAAAGCTACAATATAAATAAGCTGCTGTGTAGCCATGGGCGCAGGCATTCAAACTGGAAAAAAGGAGAAAAGGCACAGGTTACATAGCAGATAACTAGTAGATAAGCTCCATATAATGGGGGTTTATCTGTTAACTGCTAAGTAACCTGTGCCTTTTCTCCTTTAAATGGCTGCCCCCATGGCTACACAGCAGCTAACTTATATAAACTATAGCAGTCTTTCTGAGGCAAACACACCAGTTGTAGCAATGCAGGGCAACAGTACATTATATTGTAATTACTTTTATACACTTTCATTTTTTGGTGGTACTGTTCCTTTAAGATGGGACAGCCCAGAGCAGCAACTGCTGCATTAGGAATCATGACCAGGCGAGAACATTCAACCAGGTAGGGGCCAAGTAGTGGGTTTAGTGACATGGTAAGAGAAGGGTGCAATTTAAGAGATTTGCAATGTTTAGTTAGGCAAGGCATCCAATTTGGATACTGGTTGCTGCATATTTACTCCTTGAAATGCTTTTTCTTCCTATCTTGCTACAAAATCCTGCATTTCATGAATGCATGTTTGTGCCTAATCCAGAAGTCCATGGAACTACCATAGTGTCATTTGATTCTCGCTCAGGAAGTGTCCAGATGTTCCTCCTATGAATCTAGCATTCACTTTTCTTGTGCTGCTGTGGAAGGGTATGTGGGCATGTACTTTCAAGACTGTGGTCCCTGGCAATGGAGATACAGTCTTGCAATGCCTAGTTTAGCGAGGCATTTTATTCAGTATTACCTGCCTTTTTTGTTATTGTTGTTGTTTATCAGTTTATTTTATGTATTGTATCTATAATGTTAGGTCAGTTGATAAAGTTTATTATTTTTGGTGGAATTGTAAATTATTTCTAGGCCTTTGGTTTAATGGGGAGGGCAGGCATTTGCCCCGTTTGTCATGTGACTTTTCATGTGTCACAGTGACTTTTCATGCAGGTTTTGAAACTATATGTTAGGGAGGAATTGTTCATGCACCACTAAAGGGTGCATAGTATCAATAGTAACAGTGGTAATAGTACCAATGTGTAGACTGTCTCCAGTGCCGGATTTCTTAAACGGGAGCCCCGAGGGCGAACCCCCCCCCCAATCCCCCCGCGTGGAGCATTTGCAACAGTATCCATTTAAACTTGCATACAGAGCAGTGGGAGCAAAATATCGGCGTGGCGGCATGCTGCCCCTAAATTTGTGCTGCCCTAGGGTTTTTATCCCTTTACAGTTCTCACCTGCCTAACAACAGAAAAACAATAAAACTGCAGTTTAATTACTATGGGTTATTATACCATAGGAAAATGTCACCAATATTTGTTATAACGCCCCCAATTGGGCAGTGCTGCATTAATCAAAACATAAGTTGGACGATGCCTGTATTCGTTATAGTGCTCTGAATATAAACCAAGCTTTTTGTTTTTATGTTGCCTCCAGAGCCCAGTATCAAGCACAAGCTCTGAAGTTCAGTGCTCGGTCTGTAAAACCAATTTCCTGCAAAGATTTTAATTGTTTTTAACCTTACAACAGGTAACGTGGAGCAGCAGTGTGACTTTTGGAGCTAAGTGGGGCATTGATTGGGAAGTTACAGAGCTGTAATGAAGCATTGATCAATTCTCTAACGCAAAGTTTCCCTGCTAGTTAATTAAGGTCACACAAAATAAGAGTTTTGAACATTTGCAGAACTGTAAATTACTTTGAGTTTAGGTCTGTCTGGAAAACGTTTAAACAGCTCAGGCACAAAGCATTTCCAAGACACATATCCGATAGAAAACACTTGTTAGCCAAGAATAATTACCATGTTCTTAGTGTCACATAATTCAAATTTAGGATGATAAATTTAATGGTACGGGTATTGAATCCATTATCCGGAAATCCATTATCCAGAAAGTTTCGAATTAGGAGAAGGCCATCTCCAATAAATTCCATTATAAGCAAATAATTCTCATTTCCTTTTTCTCTGTAATAATAAAACAGTACCTTGTCTTTGATCCCAACTAAGATATAATTAATACTTATTTTAGATAAAACAATCCTATTGTGTTTAATTAGTGTTTAAATGGTTTTTCAGTAGATATGAAGATCAAAATGATGGTTCAACCCTTTATCCGGAAGGCCCGAGCATCCTGCATAACAGGTTCTATACCTGTTTTTTTTTTGTATTATGTCATTTTTAGCTATATGGTGGTCAAGATTTCATTTTCTTGTATCTGTCTATAGCAATATAGAAAACTCCCATCAGCCTCAGCTGTAGGATGAGGGCTTTACAGTGTTAGTTGAGAGAAAGCGCCATACTGCTCTATCTTTTTGCTTATTTGCTGTGCACAGGTTGAGACAAGATGAGTCTGCAGACAAGCTCTAGCCCAGAATGAGGTGCTAAGTATAGTGCACCCTGTGGAAGCTCACATTTCAATTTCCGGCAGCAGCAAATACAATAAACTTGTATATAATGGTATCTGAAAGCTTGGTGTCAGATTGAAAGACAACCTTCCTTCTTTTATTCATTCATTCTACCCTTCCTTCCTCTTGTGTGTGAGTTTCATTCCTGGCAGTAGCACACAGCTGTTCCGCTGCAGATGAGAAGGGAAGGCAGCGCCTCTAGACGGAAAGCTCTGCGTGAGTGACATGGAGAATAGTTCCTCCAAGTCTACATTGTGCTTTCAGTTTTGTGATTGCTTCTGCTCAGCATCATCTTCCCCAGTATCTCTATTAGCAGAAGGAAAGGGGCCGTGTCCTTTCAAGTGTTCTATAAAGCTCCTAATCCAGCACCTGTAGGGCAAAAGAATTAAATCTCTTGAATGCCTTAATGGTCACCAACAAGAGAAAATATCTTATTCACATTTAAAAGCTATATAAGTACCTGTAGCATAAGAAATGTTGCTCTGCTACTATATAGGAGAACAACATTTATTTATTGTACAGTTCTGCGGAATATGTTTGGGCTTTATAAATACATGTAATAATAATAATTTAGCTGTGTACAGAGCCAAGGATGGCTTTTTTTTTTACCTCTGTTGAACTATACTTATATATTTTACTCTATAGGTGCTGCATTGAAAGAATATTGGCATGCTGAAAACTGGCATACAACCATAACCTATGCCATGTGTAATTTTTAAAGAGATACAGACACCAGAAAATAAATCCTTTTTTTACAATTATTATAAGACACTGGGCCTGATTCACTAAAGGGCGATAAAAATGATTGCACGCTTTTTCGCGTTAAAAAACGCAAAATAACTTGCGCGCGATTCACCATAGTATTATCGCGTGCAAAAAATCGCCATTTTCGCATGGGGTATTTCTCGCACTAGTTTTACCGTTTTGCGTTAATTTCCGCGCTGAAAAGAATACGATCGCATGATTCACTATAACTTTTGCGCGCTAAATATCGCATTCGGCTATGCGAAAATTAACACCTACTACAGGCAGGCGAAAAATTATACAAAAGTACAGTAAATGATTTTTTGCAATAAAATATGGACTTACAGTGTTATTTATTCAAGTCTGTGTTTCCCCCAGAGTGACGCAGCCGCCAGTTTGCAGCGAAATGTTCATTTTTAATACAGTAATTTTCTGCAAGTATTGGCGTGTATGGCTAACATGGCGTGCGTTCATTTGCGCGACTATTTCTATTTGGCTACAAGTGATGAAATGTTTCGCCAGGCATGGATTCGCAGCAAATTTTTGGACGTGCGTTGAATTTTTTTCGCGGCGGATTTTTTCATGCGTTTCTCAAAACAATCCGCCAATGGCAAACGCATGAAAAAATTTGCCACGCAAAAATTCACCGCACATCCAAAAATTGATACAAGCGTCAAAAAATAATAGTCACAGCAACAATTTTTTTGCCCGCACAACATTTTTGCCGTTTCGTGGATCTTTCGAAAGATTTGCTAATTTTTCACTAAAGAAACCAGAACACATTTGCTCATCACTAGTGGCTACTATTTATAAGCATCTACTATTTATATGATACCATTTATATGCTACCATTTATATGTGGCTAATATTTATATACACCATTGATATGCGGCGACAATTTTTATACACTATTTCTATGCTACCATTCATATGCGGTGATTATTCGCGTAATTTAGCGCATGTACCGGCAAATACCGCATTGAAATAGTCTTTCGCGAGTTAAATAACAATTGCAATATCGCGCGTAAAAAAGCGCGAGTATGCTTATAGTGAATCGTGCGAAAAATCGCCAAAATTAAGCGGCGGTAAAAATTTTAGCGCACAATAAGAATAGCGCACGTTTTATCGCCCTTTAGTGAATCAGGCCCACTGTCTTTGCATGCTCTTTACAATTTTTCCATAAATGTTTTTGCCCAATGCTTTTACATTACACGTCCAATGCCTATGATCCTCTAAAATGTGGCTGCCATATTTGTGCAGCATTAGAAGCTGTAACTAACATGATAAGAAGTGACAGTCAGGTTGTCAAAACAGAACTTCAAATAACAATTGCTTACAAAAGAAGCCCTATGAGCGAAAAACAATCAACATGACCTATAGGTAAAATTTTACGTACATTTATATTTTGAAGAGTAGTTCTTTAGTATCAGTATCACAACTGATCTGTTGTCCTATCTGTTGACAAGACCTCTTTGTCTTCTGTATGAAAGGAAAGCTATACCCCCAGAATGAATCTTTAACCAACAGATAGTTTATATAATGTTATGTGACCTATTAAAGAATCTCGCCAAACTGGAATATATATCAGTAAATATTGCCCTTTTACATCCTTTCCCTTGATCCACCATTTAGTGATGGGCTGTGTGCTCCCTCAGAGATCACCTGACAGGAAAAAATGCAGCTCTAACTGTAACAGGAAGTAGTGTGGAAGCAAAAGGCAGAACTTTGCCCATTAATTGGCTGATGTGCCCTAACATGTATGTGTGCCTTGGCTTGTTTGTGTGCACTGTGAATCCTATGATCCCAGGAGGTGGCCCTTAATTTTTAAATGTCAGTTTTCTATTTAGGATTACCCAATAGCACATTCTACTAAAAAGTATATTTTTATAAAAATGGTTTATCCAGATGAAGCAGGGTTTTACATATGTGCTTGGTTATGCAATATATTTTTATAAAGACCTACATGGGGTATAGTTTTCCTTTAGTCAGCATTTGTATATAAATTGTATATTTTATTTATACACCTCTACAACACTGTGGAATATAAATAGTGAAATGTAGGTCCTTCAACCCTATCTGAACATGAATGGCAGACCTCGTGGCTATATTGTAGCTTGTAAGTGTTATAGCCTCTGAAGCAAATATATACATACTGTATACACAGAAGCCTGTCATTGTTTGGTGTTACTGGGCCTTTAAAAGGCTCAAACATGTCACCCGCCACTTATGGGTCTCTCTTTTCTTAATCTAGTTTTATCCGTTCTTTCAAGGTTTCAGTGATTGCTACAGTGACGCTGCTTTAATCAAGACCTTCGTCACCATGGCAACTGAGGTATACGGCTCAGGTTTAGCTTTGTGAGTGCTACAAATCAGGGAATAGCCAAATGGCTAACATAAAATATGAGATCAATCTTCTTCAATGAACAGTACTGCTTATTGTAATGTTTATTATAACTAATTTTGTTAATATTTGCATTATGTTATATGGTCTGTTTTATAAGCAGTAAGTACCAGTATCTGAATTTATCAACTTTCTACCTTGACTAAAGCACTTATCATCTTTCTTTCTTCTATTCTACAATCTATCTATCTATCTATCTATCTATCTATCATCTATCTATCTCTGATCAACTCTTTTATCTAAATAACATTGTTAATATCAGAGGAGCTCTTTGATCAGTTCTTGGTCAAAAAGCTAAATTGAGTACTAACACAATTTTTCATGTTTATATCAATGAATTTCAGATCCCTATCAAGCTCATTGCTTAAGTGAGAAAGGTGGAGCAAATGTTTTAGTCGTAAATATAGTATATGTTTTTTAGCAGCTGTGCCTTCATACCCTTCAACTTCTAGTGTAGTCTTTGTTCATCTCATTGTGAAGCTTGGGAAACGTCACCATATCACCCTAGTGATATTATCTGTACAAGGTGAAACAAGAAGCCCTAAATCCTTTTTTTTAGTAGTACATCTATACTTGCAACATAACATGTGTACTCTGTATCTTACCTAATGTATTTACATTTCTGCCTGAAGAATCAATATATTACTCTTTCTTTGGAAAGAATATCTCTGATACCTTTTATGATCCAAAGTTTTAATCTTAAAAATCAGTAGAATGTATTTGTTTATATGTGGTCAAAATATTTAGGCAGATTCTCTCTCTCTCTTTTCTGTCCTTTTTAGAAAGCACTTCTCTGTCTATTCCAGCATATTTGTGGTGATTATATAAAGTTCAGTGGCGTGTCATTTTAGATTTATAGTTATCCATTGTTCCCATATTATTGGCTCTTCAATAAACTTGATAATGTATGTAAGTCACCAGTGGACATCAGTCTTGTGGGGATCTATTGCATGTAATCTGCTCAATAACATCTGTCAAATATCAGTCTATAAGAATTTTATGACATTACAATAAGGGGCAGATTTATTATGTGGTGTAAAAACAATGACAACGTTTGCCATACATCATTAGGCTCCGCCATGTTAATTTTTTAATGTATTTTTTTCTCAGAGAGACTTCCCCCAGAAATAATAGCATCAAATCTGGCTTTTGGGCAGCATAAAATAAAACACACCTTCATAAATTTGCCATTTATTGTACATAGCTTTTTACACTGTTTTTTGTTGAATTTAATTTTACACAAGATAATTAATAGGCCCTAAGTATTCAAAGTAGAACACATGAAGTGGAATTCTATTCAGGTGAACACATGGCCATAATGGTACATAGGAGCTTAAACCTGAATATACGAGTGAGCTCTGCCTGATATTCCCTTTTACTGAGCTTTGAGACCTGCTGCTTTGTACTAGGGCAGAGATAAATAATTCTCATGATATCTGGTTTTAAACTGAGATAATAAGGCTGGAGATGGGCAGGTGATGCTATGCATACCAACGGGGCTGTTTCTAATTAGAACATAATGATTCATAAAAAGACAATAACAAGCTAAAATACTGTCCATTTATTCCATTATGATTTAATATACTATCTTTAAAACTGATTATTAAGGACATTTGAGTTATATAATGACTAATTAATACTGGTAATAGGATCAATATATCTGCAGTGTGTACACCAGTGTTCCCACTATAAAGAGAATACTGACACTCTTGATGTATATAGACTGCCCTACCATTGCCAGACAACACAACAGGCTCATGTTTTAGAAATGCCCAATGCCACAGTCTTATATCTATATATATCTATATCTATATATATATATATATATATATATATATATATATATATATATATATATATATATATATATATATATATACAAGGAACTCTTCAAAATGTCAACAGGAACTTTCTCTTCTACACTTCTGTTCCGACCCATTACACAGGTTCCATTTAGCCAAAACTTTTCAGACTCCATAAGGAGAGACATATTTGTTTGTGTTCTACCTCATTTAGCAGAAGAGTATAGTTGCTTGGACATTATAAAAAAAAGTAAAAAACTGGAGTAATTTTTCCTTTAGAATGGGCATGAAGTGCACTGACTGATTCACTGGTACCAGCTAATATTAAACTAGCAGTGTCACCTAGAAAGCAACTCAACTCTTGGCTCTGGGCTTATGCTTGTGGCTATGGAATAAATAGAAAAGTATCTTCATACAGTATCTTTATATATACAGTATAAACTTGAGAGTCAACATTGTATTAATTCATGTTAATTCCAAATGCTTGATCCAAGGAATTTTCAAAACAGTGGATATATGATAATGTATTTAAGTTTTATTTGCCACAGCAGTGGTAGGACCTTGCCAGAATACTGCACAGGGAATTTTAGCTGAGGAAATAAATGCTGTAGCCTTTTACCCCATCTCTGTCTCCTGGTGTTTCATTAAGGTATGTAAAAAGGGCGTTCAGTGGGCTCAAGGTGAAGGGTCAATTGAGGAGTCCCCTGGTCATGAAGCTTGCATTGCCATTGTTAATTTTGTAAAGGGAAACCTGAGCATAAATCACATTAAGCTTGTGTAAGAAAAACCATGGGAAAGTCAGTAACTAAGTCATGGACTATTGCATCCTGTCAATCATTCTGTTACTCTTCTATTTTCCAAACAAAATAATTAGAATATTGAGCCATATGATACTGGGTAAAAATAATTATTGTTTACAACAGTAAATAAGTCATTTACTATGTCCCTGGGGGAAATGTTATGCCACTGAGGGCACATTGTGGGGCACTGTGGGGCAAAAGATTGCCCACAATGGTCAGTTGAAAAGCAATTGCATGTGGGGTCTGGCTGCAGGATTGAAAATCAGTAGCCATGGGGCAGGCAGTAAGTGCAGGGCTCCATTGTGGCTTGCACCCACCAGTGCTCATGACTTTCACAATTGAAAGTAAGAGGACAGGTAAGGGGTTGGATAGGGGCGGCCCCTATGTGCCTCCCCCAAATAGATATAGCACCACCACAAATTCAGATGGGGCACAAAGTTGTACTGCGATTTAGACAAGTACAGGGCACAAGTAGAAAACTTGACTGTTCTTTGCACATGTCACACCATTCATTCAATGGAGAAGTTGATGTGACTCAGTTCAGCTTCCTCAATCTGTAGATTACATAAAGAATAATTAAATATCAAGCACAATATCTAAAATACATAACATAAACGGCAACATTTGCAATATTACCGTTACAGATCATTACTGCATTTATACAAAGAAGAACTGTATAATTCTCAATAATGTGCAAATGAAATAGCTTCTACCTGCAATCAAAACATGGCACGACTAAAGAGAAATTGTGATGCGCCCGGTAACAATAAACAATTGCAGAGTCTAGACAACTAGGTTATGTGAGGTTAATAGCGATCATGGCTGATACCTATCTGCTAAAATATCCTTAGCTTTCTCCATGATTCCATCAGTTATCCTAGCATCTTTAGAAGACAGAAGGGTAGCCAAAATTACCTTTACTGTACTTAGTACAGCAGGCAAGCACAAAAAGCATAAGCCTGGAATACCATTGATATTTTGCTGTCTATTTTTCTACCAGAAATTATTTCTACAGCATGAGTCTGCTGTAGCAAGCACTGAATAATTCAGTTTGGAGATTGAGCACTATCTGACCTCATTAGTAACCCTGAGGTGAGAGGAGCCCATTAGACTAACCACTAAAATGTCACAGAAGATAAAACCTCAGGGCATTAAAATGTATTAAAGTACTCGAACACCAAGTACTGCATGACTTAAAAATCACTGCTAAACCTCCCCACTAAAACACAACTCCAGTAAATGAGCAAATGGGAAACAATCCATTGTTTTATTTTAGGCATTATTTTAGATGTTTTTGAATATCTGTTAAGGTGTAAGGGGCACCTTTTTTTCCTCTTTGCAAACTACTTTTAGTATAAACCAACAGCCTGGCATAAACATCCTGGACAAAATTCTGGAATTCTCCTGCATTGCATTCTGCAAAACCCCTTCATGCCAGAGAATAAAATGACCTAAGAAGTCTCTTAAAAATAAAATCTGAATGGAGTTAATTGCTTTTATAATAATAACAGGTGCTATACCTGTATTATCCAGAATACTTGGGACCTGGGGATCTTTAGATAAGGGATCTTTCTGTAATTTGGATACTTAAATCTTAAAATCTGCTATACATAGTTACAGTACATAGTTACATAGTTAAGTTGGGTTGAAAAAAGTCCATCAAGTTCAACCCTTCCAAGCAAACCCAGCATGCACACATAGACCCATTCAAACCTATCTATACACTCACATACATAAACCATTTATACCAACATCACTACTAACTGTAGATTTTAATATCACAACACTATAATTTAAACATGAAATAAACCCAATAGGATGGGTTTTCCACCAATATGGATTCATATAGCTAAGTTACAAGGTGAATAAAAAGTAAAGCATTTTTAATTGGAAATATTAGCTTAAAACTGAGTTTATGGGAGATGGCCTTCAAAGAATTCAGAGCTTTCTGGATTATGGGTTTCCAGAAATGGAAATAAAGGAGCTTATACCTGTATATCATTAGGCTAGGAGCTCCCTTGAGTCTTTACCATGACCTGAGTGTGACACAATACCCACTGGATTCTATACTAACAAGCACAAGTTCATTGCTTTCCAAAATATGTTTTATGTAGCATTTCAGAGAACAGTTAAGAAGGCAAGTCATTTATATTTATTACAAGACTTATTAGAAAATAGTAATGCAGTTTTAAGTAAGTAAACAGTCCAAGTTAGGGTTTTCCTAAAGCATTTAAACTGAGATACATGACATATAAAGGAAAGCTGAGAAAACAGCTATCTGCTATATGTGAGGCACTGACTTCTGTAAGTAAGTGAATAAAATAAGATCAACATAGGAACCCCGTACCCCAAATGGTGGGACTGCACTTACTTTGTCCTTACTCCCACCATCATGTTTAATTGATACTTATCTGTGCCATGTACCTTAGGATTATGGCAGATGGTGCACATTGGAAAGATTATTTAATGAAATCTTAGATCATGTTATAACTGCTCAAAACACAGGTAAAGAGTTTTTTATGATTCCAATAATTGTGCTCCTTTGTTTTTGTACTGAATACAGATCATTCAGTGATTCTTTGTACAGTATATATATGTGATGGAACACAATGCAATTCTATAAGGCACTTCTATTAAGGAACCCTAAAATGATCATTTACTATGTAACCCAAACCCAAATTCCCATTACATCATTTCATGAGAAGAGGGAGCCAATCATATTGCATTTTACTCGTTTCATGTGGCTTAATCTGTCAATCAGAGGCATGTTCATATCTTCCATTTCTGCTTTTAATTTCCACTAATTAATTGCTGGGCTAAAAGTGTGGTTTGTAAATAGATGAGATTATGCATTATATGATTATTCCTGCCAAGCGCCTGGAGCTCAAATGTTGTTTTTTTAGTAAGGATTTAATAAAATGAGCTTCTGCTTTCTTAAAGAACTAAAGTCTGAAAAAGAATATGGCTAGAAATGCTGTACTTTATATACCACATTTACTTTGCCAGTCTAGAGGTTTACCAACCTATGTTGCAATGGTCCTATCCTTCAAAGTTGACTGCAGTAGATCCCTATTTTCTGATCTTGTTAGTCTATAAATTGAGATCCAGAAGCACTGCATATGCTTGGGCTGCTGCTAAGGAGGTAAGTTTAGGCTTTGCCAGAAATCATTGTCAGTTCTTATGTTCCATTTCCAATATGTTTTTAAAATCAACAGAAAAGTAGATGGAAACTAATAGTGGAATATTTTCTTGCACTGATCATCATTGCCAAAGGCCCGTGGTTGCCTCGTGCTGGCGTAAAAGCCCAAAACATATGTTTTTTTTTAGCCAAATTCTTTGTATAATTTTAGTTTTACTTTTATCAATATTGTATACTTAACATTGCTTTTAGGGTTTCTGTGAACCTCAACACAATTGTATTGCTTTGTTTGCAGGCATGGAAAGCTAAATAGACTTATCAGCTCATGACTAATTGCCAAACATTAGCATCTCTTTCTAGTCTGCCAATACCAACCACCTCTATTGAGAGTCCAATGTAGACATTGATGAATTCCCTGTCTAGTCTTATTGTGATTCAGTAGAACTGGATACTAGACTTTAGAGGGTCTTGTTTTGTGGTTTGTGATATGGGGAAACTTGATTGTTTGACATGAATATAATATATGAAGATTTTTCTTACTATAATAAAACTTGACCTTAATCAATCTCTGCAGCAACAGTTTTACTTCATTCCTTTATAAATGATTTTACTAGGAATAAACATATCTAGACTACTCTTAATTAAAGGACCAGTAACACCAAAAAATAAAAGTGGTTTAAATTATTTAACTTTAACATGTTGTTGCCCTGCTCTCGTAAAACTGGTGTACAGTATTTGCTTAAGTTTATATACAAAAGTTGTTGTGTAGCCATGGGGGACGCTTTTAAGCTGAATATGACAAAAGGCTTATATTTACATGGCGTAAAGCTGATAAACTGTGCAGAATACAATAGATTTCGTTTTTGCACAGAAAGATAAAGGGGCCAAATGCCATTAACGTCTCTCTACAGGACTACATAAAAAAGGAACATATAAAATAGAGATTTGCTGCCAAGAAATAGTTTATTGTAGGTGGCAAATCAACAAATACAAACTATAAATGTATCTGTATTTTTACGTTTCGATCTTACTGGTCCTTTAAAGAGGCCTTGCATAATGAAACTGTAATTCTAAGCAGCTTTCCAAAAGAAAGTCATCAAACGTATTTAACATTACCTCCATTGCAGGTCTGTGTAATCTACCTTTAGGGTAATGTCACATGTGGAGATTAGTCGCCTGTGGATAATCTCGCCTACCATGGATGACTAATCTCCCCAAAATTTGTTTCCACCACCAATAAAGTGAACTCTCCATTGGACTCTTATCCGAAGTGGTTGGTATTGTCAATGGGAAGACATTTCAGAGAGATTAGTTGCCCACAGTAGCTGAGGGACATCAGCCTTACACTGCCCACATTTACATCCATGAAATAAAGAAACCTTTTTACCTACCCAAAGAAAATAGGAAACAATTGCAAGTGCCCAGGTCCAGCCTATGCAAATATTTCAGAAAATGAGGAGTTTGTTTGATACTTTGGCAGCAATTTGCAAACTTGTGTGTCACATCACCGCCCCACATTATACATCTGCCTTACGCTATTTATTGGTGCACTAAAACTTACGGTGCATTTAAATTCATTAATCCACCAGTAACAACATGCAATAATGTGCAAATATGCAGTAGAACCATGATCATTTAACCTTTACTTGGGTGCTTTAGTGAAACAAGCATGGAAACTTTATCTAATTAAAATACACCCATGAGGCCTAAAGGCTTAAATAGCAGCTAGAAGCACTATTAGGCTACAATTTGTACTTGATGAACCATGCACTTAAAACTAAAGGGGCTAATAAGACTGTGCATAAACAGAGGCAATAAAAGTCTAAACGCTGAATTAATAGAACAATGTTATTAAACAAGGGTTATTCTTGTAGGTATCATTTGGAAATGTGTTTGCTGTCAGGGTTGGACTGGCCTACCAAAGCACCAAAGAATCTCTTGGAGGTTCCACGTAGTAAAAATTTGTATTCCCCCATAAGCTCATACAACAAATAACATTAATACCATTTAGCACTTACTACATCTAAGATTTTTGAGAACAGACCCTAACTATGAGTTGTTCTTATGAGCCCTGTTGGCTTCACCATTCTGATAATATTTAAGCAGTTGGAGGACTTTAGATTGTACATTTCTTCTATTACTAATGTCCACCTTATTACATCTGGGCACACTGACTTTGTGCTTAAATAATAACACACACAGTTAAAATGGAAACAAAAATCAATTATAAGTGGACACATTGCAATGATAGTAAATCAAATATAAAGTTTAAACAAATATAAAGTTTATAACCATACCATATAGCCATGTTTCAGTCTTCATATGCAAATAACATTATAAGAATAGGGTAATTATATATATTGCTTTTTCTAAATGTACTTTTATTAATAGATAAACTACCTTCTGCTGAGATAAGGTCATTAAAAGTGATGGATGGTCTATGAAGGACAGTCTATAAGAGTAATCAACATGCAGCAGTCATTATATATTTTTTACACCCTTAAAATTGCTGTATATGATCCTCAACCAGTGGCTCAGGAGCAACATACTGCCCAACAACCCTGTGTTGCCCCCAGTGGCCTCAAAGCAGGGGCTTATTTTTGTATTCCTGGCTTGGAGGAAAGCTAAAGTTGCATACAACCAGGTGTACTGCCAAACAGAGCCTCCTGTAGGCTGCCAGTGCACATAGGGGCTACCAAATAACCAATCACAGTACCTATTTGGTACACTCAGGTGCATTTTTCATGCTTGTGTTGCTCCCCAACTCTTTTTACATTTGAATGTGGCTCATGGTAAAAAAAAGTTCAGAGACCCTCGATCTACCCTATGTATTTGTAATTGTTTTTCTGTGCTAGGCTTATCACATACATTGGAAGGCCGTATTCTTCTAACTCTCAAACCACCTTCCTTTTCCCTTACTAATTGTATATATAAGTACAGTAAATTGCAGTCTCACTTGTGAAGCCAATTTGTTTTAATGTATACCATAGCCATATAGCCTCAGTATCCCTGTATTTAATGCTTGGTATAGCCTGGAAGCTCAAATACATACACAGCCAAACAGCAATCCTTCAGCTGGAGAGGCTAAAACAGATGTATTGTGCACACTGCCGGCCATCTGCCACAACCATTTTATGATAATTAGGAAATAATTAGTGGCTCATTGATGCATTTCACTGATGGTAATGCTGAGAGTTGTAGGTTGGTGAGTCTCAGCAGTGTTAGTTCTTGAATGGGAGACAAAGGGAATTTTGTGACATAACATATTGCTCCCTACACCTCAGACCTTAATGGCTACTAAAAAAAAAAAAATGTTGTGATGCACCAAATAATTTGCGAAATGCGTAAAATGATGTGCATTAAAAAAATTCTCTCACACGGCAACAAAAATTACGTGCGTAACAATTTTTTTGCATGGCGGATTTTTTTTTTTGCCAATAGCAAAACGCAGAAATTTGCCACACATCCATGCCTGCCAAAATATTTTGCTCATCACTAATTGTGATAAACCAAAGGGCTCACCTGGTATACTGACACACGTAACAATGGTCCTTCCAGTTGTTCCTCCTCCCCATGAGCATCTTATTGGTTGCTATGGGTTACTGCTCCTGGGCAAACTTAGTGCCTTTTATTACATATAGGGATATGGTTGCCTTTTCTCTCCTTTTATGCTTCAATAAATTCTTACGACTATGATCAAAGAAGAACTGTTTCATTTCAAATAGATTTTAGAATGTCTTTCACATTGGCAGGGGTGTTCCTTGGTGTGATGTAAAGTCACCTAAAGTGATATTGGCCTTACAGAGTTTGATGATAAAAGAATAATTACTGCTAACAAACAACTTATAAAAGGGAATGGGTAGCAAGAAAAACATTTTAGGCAGAAATTATGAAAATGTTGCTGCATTTAATATATTTCTTGTAATTTTGATGCAAAGTTAAACTTTTTCTTTGTTTGTGTTGTACAGTTAAAGAAAATGTTAACTGAAATTTGTCTAGTATAAATAAATCTAAAGCAACTGGACTTGTTCACTGAAGAACTGAAGAAGCTGCTCGGATGAGTAGTAAAATGTTTTCATTGATTACTTAACAAGTCCAGTTGCTTTAAATTTATTTATACTAGATATACCATGACCTGGATGAATGAAAATCTTCATAGTCATATCTGAAATTTGGTTTTCCATATATGAGGTCTTTCCCTAATTTGGAGTACTGTGCCTTAAGGCACCTAAAAACATTTTAGTATTAAAACAATAGTACTATTTGCCATCAGTTTGGATTTATTGTAGTTATCATCATGGGAAAGGTATTGTCTAATTATGACAAAGAAAAAGCATACATAGGAAATGCATAATAGTTTACTGCAAATACCTATTAAAAGATCAGGTGTCATTGTTGATACCATTTTAAAAAATGTTGCCATAAGTTTAATATACCTAATTTACTAATTACATTTGTCTTTTACAATAGATCTTCCTAGAAGTTTTAAAAATAATATATATTAAAGGAGTTCAGGGAAACCCTAGAAAATTATTTAAATGCCATATTACATTATTTGCCTGTTTATTTTTCGGTTAATCATGGAAAATGATATTTCAATAACAGAATACACCAGTTCTAAATCGATCGCATGGTCCCTGCAGTATTGTTCAAGGTGACTTTGTCTGTTAATGAATAGATATCATTTTAAACAGTGGTGGAAACTGTTCATCTAAAGTGTATATAAAACTATACGATACTGCCACTGAGTATTTGATTGATAGAATAGGGTATCATTTAACCTACCCAAGCATATATGATGTAGCCAGCTGTTCTTGCTCAATAATAAGTTATTATGTTCTAATAGTAAATGCTATAAAAGGGTTCTTTCATGCTAGACTCACTGCATGAGTATCCTAATCCAACCATGGCGAGGAAATAAGATCACTCCATCTATAGCTAATAGATACAAAGGGATCCCAGAGCACTTTCTACAGATCCCACCTACTGCATATAATCTGTTGTGTTAAATTTACCCTGCATATTTAGTGCAGGAATACAACGTTCATAAAAAGAAAGTACAGCACTTTCATAGTTTTCCTAGAATTTTCATTTAAGTAACCGCCAATCTTACAGCCATCATGGATTTTAAGACTCTTACTGCCATCAATTAGATATTGATTGAAACTCGTCTGTAGAAGACAAAGATGGTTTTTAAAACCATCATCTCCAATAGTGGCTTTTTTTTTACGATAATGCACAAATGAAACCTATAAATTTGCAGGACAAGAGATGGTTTGCTTCTCAAAAAGGAAATGCTGACCACTAGGAAAACAAAATAAAGTCCAAACATTATAAAACCCAAAGTCTTGTTCATCTTCCATTTGCACCAATCGATAAACTGGGTTTTGTGAGGTAGAAAAGTCGGAATCCAAAATATTAAGATCTCTATAAAACATAAGCATGCACCATTGGTGAGATCTTTTATCTCACCAATTCCTCCAAGTTCCTTTGTTTCCAGATAGATAGGCTATGGGGCATATATATTATGCTGTGTAAAAAAAACTGTGAGGAAATTCACGCACACATCACCAGGCTTTGCCGTGTAAAAACCGGCGTAAAATCTGCCTAATTTTTTACGCATATTTTTTGCTTTTATTTTCTAATTGGTGCTAGAGTAGTGAAAACTAGGTGCTGAATCATTGCTATGAGCAACTGCACTAATGCAATTTAGCACCCATATTAGCAATGAGCCCTACTGATTTTTTGCTAGCAACGCTTTTCCCATATAAATCTCTTTCAGATTTTGCAAACAGTTACCAATAATTTCTTTTACTCTTTTCAGCAATTAAGTTACTGGCATAGGAAGGAATGTAATATGTTTTCATGTACCAATTTGATTATTTACACCCATGCACTAGGGCATGCTATATGTTTGCACATCTATGCACCCAACATTCCGGATACCTTACCAGGATGCCAAGTAATGGTAATTAATCAGTAGGTTATCTTGGTCTTTTATGGGTAGTTCTTTTAATACCATATTATCTTAAAGATTTCCCTCCAGTTTTGTCTTGGAACCCCAACTACCTTGACAGGTCTTCCCAGTTTTATTTTTTCTCTTTATTTTACCCACTCCACATTTGTAACCTTGGCTTCCACAAGAGGTTTGCTGACTAAACCCCCAACCTTTCTTTATTTGCTTTCCTGATCTGCAAAGCAAAACCCAGTGCTAGATAAAGCTATTCAAGCCCTCTATACCATTGCTCTGCACTGCATGGTATATTTTATAGAATACTGAAACATTTAAGTATTGGCCTGCGCATCACAGAAGACATAAACTAACCCCCATTTCCTGAGAGGTATAATGATCCAGTCTTCAAAATCTAATTCCTCTTTAAACTAATGGTAGCATGTAATAAGGATTCAAAGACACCCTCAGAGGGTCATTATCATCCTAATGACATGAGCATAGTCGGCGTCTCTCTCTCGATATCTACATATCTAGATTCATATCTATGTTGGAAGAAATATATTTGATATGGAACAACAGCCTTACACAGTACATTTGACATAAGTGTATGGATCTTGAGCAGAATGTTGTAGCGTATGTTTTGATAAACATATAAATCAGAATTCTGTCATTGCGACAGCGTGATTCCATTTGTAATGAAGCTTTGATTGAAAATATTACAACGGCAAAGATGCAGTAAAGACGTAAATCAGCGGGCTACATTTTACACAGTTACATTTCCATTCAGAATTGTCAAAATCAGTTATTACAGTGTATTTAATGCTTCAGCAGAACAGCCGGAATAATATTTTTTGCCTGAAAATAGTTTGCAGCTTTGAACTGGCAACAAGCAAACAACAAGAAAACGACATCTAGAAAGCTATAGAACCCCCTCCAGAGAATAATATATTGGTTAGGGAAGCAGTTGGTGCCTTTCAGTTCTCTCGCAAGAGATTTGAAATTTGGCAGGTGCTAATGGTGCTCAGAGAAAGTGGAACCCCTACAGCTTTGTCAATTTGGGGGATGTCCAACAGAGTGCATTGTATGTTGCTATGGCAATTGTAATATTGCTCAGCACTATAGAAACACAAGCTTAGATGTGAAGCTTTACTGTGATTTAGTTGCCTTTAACTGCAATGAAGTCAAATCTTTTGATGTTATTGCAGCCCACAATACTTGTGAATCCACTCATAAGCAAGATATATGGTTGCTGGGATTAGTTAATAGTAGAGAAAATGCTATTTTTCTGGCTGGGATCTGTGAGACATGGATGAGATATACTTTTGCAACCTGCTTAGCTAACAGCCTATGTCCTTAATATGGTTGTAGGGAAATGTAACCATGTCCTTCAAATCACGCAAATCTCTTTATAGCCAGGTGCACAACTGCAATGCATTTTACTAATTATATTTGGCTCTCGCAAGCTCTCGCTCCCTGTTAATGGAGGTGTCTTAATCACTAATTTAGACTAATTACAACATACCAAATGCCCTGTGTAATCAGATTCTATATAGGGCTGTATGTATTTGCATTTAATCTAGCTGTTGAGATTGTTGTGGCCACAGGGTAATTTAAAGAAATGACTAAAATGGCTTCATACTAAACTGTTGTGGTAACATTTCATAGAACAGGTATAGGACCCGTTATCCAGAATGTTTAGGACCAAGGTATTCTGGATAAGGGGTCTTTCTGTAATTTGGATCTCCATACCTTAAGTCTGCTAAAAAATCAATAAACATTAATTAACCCCAATAGGATTGTTTTGCATCCAATAAGGAGTATTTATATCTTAGTTGGGATCAATTATAAGGTACTGTTTTATTACCACAGAGAAAAGGGAAATCAATTTAAAAATTCTGAATTATTTAATTAAAATGGAGTCTATGGGAGATGGGCTTTCCGTAATTCGGAGCTTTCTGGATAATGAGTTTCCAGATAAGGGATCCGATACCTGTACTCTGGCCACCGGGGGCATGCTTTACTTGTAGTCTTTAGAAAATGAGTATTTTCAGTTCCACTCATAGCAATATATATGGATATGTAAATGACCTACTTATATATAGATGATGCCGAGACTTTGCTATATAATGAGGAGCTTTACAAATAGAATTTGTATCTGTGTTTGCCATGCACAAACAGCAACATTGATTATAGCCTTTTCTATCGTGTTGTACCCATAGGACCACACTTACAGACTGAACATGGATAAAACTGGACACGTTTAACTGGATGTGTTTCACGTTACAGCAACACAGGAGTTAATTGATTTCAGTCTACCCTAGGTTTCTGTACCCAAGGGAATGCAGCAGGCTGATAAATTTGGACATCTGCGTTCAGCATATATCAGCCTGCAGCGTTCCTTTGGGTGCAGACTCATAGGGGAAGCTGAAATCCATTAACCGTTGCTGGAGAATGCACAAAAATCAACCGCAAGGCAAAACCAAGTACAAATGCCCACGGTTAAGGACCTTTAATGTTTAATGTGACCCTCAGTTTTAATGGGCTAGTTTTAATTGCTAAAAACTATGAAAGTCCAATCTGCATCTGTTTTTTTTTTTAATTTAAAACATCTTTAAAGTCAATTATGGCATAACAAATTGACTTTTTAAAGTTTTTTTTCTTTAACAGTTATAACCCAAACTACTGAAAAGTTTTAAATTATACTCACCATGCTTTTAGCCCTAAGAGTAGAGGACACTCTTTTTTTGCTGTTTTTGGTAAGTTTTTGCTTATAAACTAAAACTCAGTATTAATGTCTTTGTTAGATCGGCAGCTTGATACTTTTATTAACATTGTCCACAGACAGGCTTAGAATGAATCAGTTAACCAGGTAAGGGTACAATGAATGAAGGAAAACACCCCCAATCAAATGTTTATTTGGACTAAAATGGCTAAAAAGGCCTATATATTTAACAATATCAGTATAAACACATATAGGTTTCTGCAACTTTTTAGCCTCTTTGAAAAGGCAACATTTCCTTGGTTCCCCTCCTTGTACTTACTTCTAGGCCAGTTATGCTGAATGAGACTTCCTGGCTGTTACAAGGTGGAGCTCGTATACTAAAGAATCATAAAGTGCAAACAAATACTAGTTCAGTGCAACATGTTCTTTATCCCCAATGCAATATCCGTTCTCAGAATTCTAGTGTAATTTTGTTCTCCATGGTCAGAGTCTAAAGTTTGCCCTTGATTCTGCGGACACAATGATTTGAATGGCAAGGCACTTAGATGCCCTTCAGTTGCATGCAATTCAACTGGCACATCAGGCAATGGGAACCCTGTACATACAGCCTGGTCAATGCAGATGTTAGATCCAGGGCTCATTTGCACTGGCAGTTGCTGCAATGTGTATCTCATGGACCAGAGTAGGCAGCAATTAGTTGCTCAGTATTAGTATAGATAAGTGACAGTTGGATCATGTGTGATGTGTGTGGCATTTAGTAGACAAGCGATATTTGTTCTGTGTGTATTATATTATATATTATAATGTATTATATAATATATAATACATCTTGTTGAGTTGGTGTGTCTATTTCCCCTGTCTTTACTAATAATAATCTTAAAAGGCAGTAAACTGTGTTCACAAGTATTTCTATGTAAATATAATATACATGCATACATACAAGGTGCTATTACCTAATGCTATGGAATCCTTCTGTTTGGTCTCTGCTGACCTAAACCACTTCTCAATATTAATATGGAATACCTCCTCAGTACAGAACTTCCCATGCTCCCATATCCCAAGGCTACTAAAAGTAATAACAAAAAGTGAATAATCACATTATGAGAAATTTAAAGGGATGAAATAACATTTGTGAGCCGAGTTACTTGGCATGCACAGCAAGTCCGCCTCACAGTACTCTATAATACTTACAGTAAAAATAATAATAATGAAATACAATTGATATTTTTGTTATTGATTATAAAGAAAATCTCAATAAGATTTCTGCTACACCTTAAGTGAAAGAAACCATTGGGTTGAAAATCCATTCAGTGTGACAAAGAAGATTTGTGATTTTGTTATTCTTATATTGAAGGACTGGAAATTAAATAAAGGAGAGAAATAAATCAAGAGTATACACAAAAAGGAATAGAGTTCTGAAAATAACAGAAAATTGAGCTGCTTATACCAACGGGACTTCTAACCCTGGTCGCTCTGTGGCTGCAGGTGGAGACTTGGAAACTTCAGAGGAAGGATACAGTGCAATGGGAATAATTCATCCCCATCCCATTAGGGCTTTTGGGACAAAACAGAATTGTTTCTCTTATTAAAGCATTTGTTGTCAAACTTTTTCAGTTCAAGACCTACTTGATTGACCATCCTTTAGCAAGTACCACCTTGAATGTCCAAGTCAGGCAAATATTTAGGACAGCAAATATAGATTTATATATATGCCATAAAAAAAATCCCAGGAGAGCAGATGGCATGATGGTTGTAAGTCATGGCGCTAATGTCAGGAACTATTGGGATTCGAACCCTGGACTTTGTGCGGAACTCCGGGTGCACATGCGCATGCTTACTGAGGGCTCTTTGACCTACATGGGATCGGTTGCTCTAATGTCCTTTCTGCCTTTCCACCAGTTTCACTGTCTATATTGGTCATCACATGTGTGGCTGCTTTGTTAATCACCAGACTATATAAACCCTCTCCGGGCTAGACACAGTGTTCGATCATCGTTCCCGCTGAGCCTGGTCTTGCCACCTCTGATACCTGATTCCTGTGTTCCCTGCCTTGTTCCTGTTTGGTTTTGTGATATTGACTTCTGCCCGACTTTCTGGATTTGCTTGAACTCTGCCCGGACTGACCCCTGCCTGACTAACGGATCTGATAGAACTCTGCCTGAATCGACCCTTGCCTGATTATTGGACTTGCTAGAACACTGCCTGGACTGACCCCTGCCTGCCTTTGGATTCACCTGTTACCGGACTCTGTATTATCACAGGCTTGTACATTACTTTTATTTCCATTCTGTTTGTTTTCATTAAAACTCCTTTGTTCATCTAACTTGGCTGTCTGGCCCTTTAAGGGAGTTCTGGGTTATCTGCACATAGGCTCCTACCTGCCAGCCACTCACCTGTGGCTGCCCCTGACAGCTAATGAGGGCATGTTCAGTTAAACAGGTCCTTAATGGAAGTTTTGACCCAGTCAACACACTGGGTATTATTATAGCCTGTACAAAGACTTATCATCATATTGTGCTGGCAAATAGTGTAAAGAATAGCAGATAGGTAGAATATTGTAGTTAAGATCAAAACTGGATTAGGGGATTCAAGGGGAATTTGACCTATAATTATACAGTATAATTAGCAGGCCATTTACTAAGCATCAGTTTTTTTTCTCTGATTCTGTTCTTTTAGCACTAAAAGTCATAAAAAGAAAGTTGCGACTTTACAAATTAGCGATGAATGAATCTCATTCATGCACATCTTTTTTTGTTTTGCTGCAACATTGCCCAGTTTGAAACATCCAATTTGATGCAACCACTCCCAATTTGAAGTGACTGCGACTTTTTGTGACCGCAACTTTTCACGAAAAAAACATTCCCAATGGCGAAATGCAAAAATTCATTTTTTTAAGTCAAAAAATTTTCGTGACTTTTGTGCGACTTTTCCCACACAGACCTTTTCAGTTCAGACTTTTAACTAAATGTCATACATTAGTGGAAATTAGTTTATTTGAATTTATAAGAATAAAGGAATGAGAAATGTTAGCGTTTTAGTAAATCCGTCCCCACATGTTTGATTCAAGCAACATAACAATTGCTTTTTATATGTCTGCCATTCAGACCACTAACACTTTGCTAGGGTCAGTGACCTGGTGTTTTATTAATCAATGAACAAGACAGCTTCATAGAATGTTCTTTGGCTTGAATCGGAATGAAACCGAGGAGCTGTTTTAGTCATTTTCATGCATTTTCCCCTTAAATCATCAACAGCAATAAAACAAATAAACAAGATGGGTACCTTGCTATAAACCAGTAGATCCCTTTATCTGTTGATATTGGGAGAACAGTGGGAAACTCACTTTATGCTGGAGGTATATAAAAGACAAATAATACTAGAGCAGGTAGAAACCCCACTGCTTACACACTTTATTTAATAATCCCATCACAATTAAACAGGGAAATACGTTCTGTCCAGTCAGGGAACCCAATGCATAGCAAAAAAAAATAAAAATTAGAAGTAAAAAAGAGAATACAACAAATGAATTTACTTTTCAAGTGGGGTTAATTTTTAATGGAACCAGCTATCTTTTCTTTTTTCTCTTTTACTGCCAACCACTCTGCTGCTCGTGTTGACTTAATGGGTTTTGGCAGCTGAGAGCTGGTGTAATAACTTTCCCTGATATAGATGTGAATATGAAAATACCCACTCACTTTGGGACTTTCTAAATATGCAGAGTCTATTCAGTGAAAAGATTTGTATCCAAAAAATAAACATAATTAGAACATTATCCAGAGTTAGATAAATACACACCGTAAAAACTATTTACACTGTTATAGCATTAATAGCCGAAGCCATCTGAAATCAGAAAACATTTTTGATCCATGATGTGTCAGAATCCCCTTTCGAAGTTGTCCAATAAAATGTGGGGGTGGGGCTGTAGAATTATTTTATTACCCCAATATATGCACATGATATTACTCCAGGCTACCAAAATGTTTAATAGTTCTGCTTACAGGTGACTTCAATGACCATCAAGAGGCCTCAGTGGGTCCTTGTATTTGACACTGGAATCAGTAGGGTTCAGTAGGAGTTTTGGTTGTGTTGTCGCCTGCTGCAGAGCTACAGTATTTAATGATTGGGCACCAAAATACATGGAATAAATTGCCATTGTGGACAAGGATGGACAAGGAAAGCCATCTTCACTGGAGGGTGACAATTTGTAAGGCACACCCCAGTGAATCCAGTCATTTACAATGTTTTTTTTTTTCTTGGCTGGTGTTCACTTTTAGGAAAAAAACAGGGGTAAGAATTAACCAAACACTCTACTTGTACAAGCCCAAGCAAGGGGTGTCTGGATAAGGTAATTAAAATGGAGGAGACGCATTCTGCTAGGTTTTTCCATGGCTGGTGCATTTTTCTTTCCAAAAAGGAGCACCTGCCCCGTAAGAAAAACATATTATTAGTATTAACATGTATTTATAAAGCGCCAACATATTCCGCAGCGCTGTACAATAAGTGGGTTTTTATACATTGGACATACAGAGTTACATATAAAGCAACCAATAACTGATACAAAAGGTTAAGAGGGCCCAGCCCAAAAGAGCTTACAATCTATAATGTAGCAATTGATTTATTTTGTGTGTGACTACAATTTGAAACAGCCCCTGGGAAGTAACCTTTCCTTTTTCTTTAAATACTGTGATGATTGTTCTCACAATTAAAAATCTTCATCTTGCTCCAGGAAAAAAACTGCATCTTACAACAAAAAATATATATTTACATTATTGTTATCATATATATATATATTTATATATCTCAATTATACTGACCTTATAAGCATTTAATTTATTATTATCATTATTATTAATTATTTTAGTTATCATTCTGAACCTATGCTATTATCTCTACAATATTTTGAAATTGTGCCCCAATTTGCACCTCATACTTAAGGTGTGGCCTAGCCACATGTATTTACATAGGCTAGGCATTATGCTAGTCACACACAGACCAAGTCAGAATGGGCGAAGTAGGTTCATTGTCTCAGAAAGACGTCTCTCGAAGCACCACTGACATCCAGAGAGTAGAATAAATTTTCGATACTTTATTCACATCCTTTTAAAAACAGAACGCCTGACGCGTTTCGTGCATTTATGACTATGATTAAGTGCATAAATGCACGAAACGCATCAGGCATACTGTTTTTAAAAGGATGTGAGTATCGAAATTTTATTCTACTCTCTTGCTGTCCATGGTGCTTCAAGAGTCGCTTTCTGAGATTTGGAATTACTCCTTTGGACTACGGGTTCAGGGCTCTAAGCACCCGAACCAAACTCCAGTGTCGGTGAGTTGCTATCCACTTTCATTGTTGGTGTGCCGGCTTATTGAAACTTATAGCGGAGGACCTGGGGTATATATATATACCCGGGTCAACGTTTATTTTAGGTATATTTGGGGCCTTTGGTTATGGGCTTGCCAATAGCTTTTTTATATAATTATGTCAGCACATTATATGTAAAAATGTGTTCTGAGGTTTAGGAGTAGGTTCATTGGCCTTGCTACTAAAGCTGATATCACCATGGAGAATTACTGCTTACTTGTAGTAAATAAAGAATACATTTTAAAATTCCAATAATGTGGTCTTTTTCCTTTATTCATAATTATTTTAAAATTATTGTGCTAGAATATTTCTTGCTGGTGTTGCATCTCTGCGCTATTGATTCTTTGCTGGTGTTGCATGTTTGATTGATTGGCCATAACAACAGATCTACTTCATATTAAGTTTTCAGTGCCCTTTCTTTAGATTTTCACTATATGCAATAATTTATGGCTGACATTTGGAACAATAACTGTAAAATGTCAGGATCGGGCCAGTTTAGTTAGATGAGCATACAGATATCAAGGAATTCAAGCCAATGTACAAAAGTCCACCTCCATTTTTCAGACTACATGGCTTCATCTGATCATCTACTTTGTTATTATATGAAGCTATTAAATCAAATGTAGAAAGTTCTGTTAACTGCATTTTCAGCTTTGGACAGAATTAATGCATTTAGCAGAAATCAATTTGCACAATATATTAGTTTACCAGCGTAGCAGCTACCCAGCAAGCCAAAATAGTTGTTGGTAGATAACAAAACTTGCCAACTGGCAATGCAACTAGAGGGAAAAACTTAAACTGCAGTAACACATAATAGTAATAGGTTAATTAGTACATTTGCATTGAAAGACAAATTAAGGGTTAGAATGTCACTGTGGTCCAAATTGCCAAATCAATTCACTCCTGCAAGGAAACATTCAAAAACCCAGACGAATCCACTGGAATTAAGTTCTTGAGCAATAGAGCATTGTGACTGGCTACCTGCAAATTGGCTCTCAACAAATCAATAATATACAGCATGTAATTATTGTGGGAAAGTCACCAATCTAACGAGGAGATACTTGCTTTTCTGTCATCTTAATCCACAGTCTTGCATGCACAGCCCTTTCCTGACTATGTATTAATCACACTGCACTTACAGTCATCTCACTAAGGTAAAAACAATGCACTTTAGGTCTTAAAATAAAGAAAATATAGTTTTGTTTTCTTTCAATTAACTGTTAAATAAATATTTTGAAAGAAGAATGCACTACAAGTAAGTTCAGAAATATGCAATGGTATTTTCCTTAGATTCTTATTTAAGGGTTACTCCAACCATTTGCTAAACTGGACACTTTATATGCTCTTTCGCTATACTGCTTACATTAAGTACTTCCTAATAGAGGCATCAAGCTGAACAGGGATTTGATGTGTTGGCCCAAGGCCTTGTCTAGCTCAATTCTTTTGAGTAAAAAATCTGGAATTTAAACTGTAGAGAAAGAAAAGACCAGAAGAAAGACCAAAGATATAAACTCAGAAGAGAAAAAAAATGAGAGAGGATTAAAATAGGAAAATGAAAGAGAGAATGAAAACAAAGGATTGGAGTTAAAAAAATGAAAAAAAAAATGCAGTAATGAGATGGTAATATAGGAAAAGCTGAAGGGAAAGGAAAAAAAGCTAAACTAAATAAGAAAAAAGCTTTGGGGGGTAACAGGAAAAATGAAATAAAAAAATCAACATTTACCTTGAAACTGTCTACATACTTGCAGGGCATCTGTATCACTGTGATCTTGAAAAATGTCTATCCAGGTTTAATCCAAGGGGTAATAAAAATACTGATCAGTGTTACACGAGCTTGGAGAAAGTATATAAGGCCACTCCCAAACCAAATCTGGACAGGTTAATTAAAAAAAAACTACAGTGAGGCCTATAAGATATTAAAAAATATCAATGGATCTTTGAAACTAAAGATCCAGTATGATTTGACTGTCTGTTATGCTCTTGAAAAAGTAATTTAAAGATACTAAAGGACGTGATTTCAATAAGGTGGGTGAACAATTCTCAAGCAACACCCATCACAGTTTCCAAAACATTACCAATTACAATGGAAACTGGAAGACCTTAATCATTTTTATTGTATAAAGCACACTATCACACACCTCTGTAACTATAAATGGCAAAGTTGTCTTTGTGCACTAACCCACAGCAACCAGTACACCCAACAGAGACAGAATAAGAAAAGTACATTTTTATTGGTTGTTAAATGAGAAATTTGGATCCAGAAAGTTTATACATGCGTCTAAACCCAGAGCTGACATTTACTGCATGTTCAGATACCACAACATTTGTAATCTACAGATATTCTTCAGTTGGTATAGACATTCTGCTCTACTACTTCAAAACAATGTTCCAGAAATTGCCTCTGGGTATAGATGTGAGGTACAGGACATGTCTTTGTACAAACAGTCACCCGTTTATTATAAGTACAGGTATGGGACCTGTTATCCAGAATGCTCTGGACCTGGGGTTTTCCGGATAAGGGATCTTTCCGTAATTTGGATCTTCATAACTTAAGAAAAATCATTTAAATATTGAATAAACCCAATAGGCTTGTTTTGCCTCCAGTAAGGATTGATTATACCTTAGTTAGGATCAAGTACAAGGTACTGTTTTGTTATTACAGAGAAAAAGGGAACCATTTTTAAAAAATTAGAATTATTATCTTATAATGGGGTCTATGGGAGATGCCCTTCCTGTAATTCGTAACTTTCTGGATAACGGATCCCATACCTGTACTTGCCATAGAAAACGGTTATAAATGTCAAATATTATGCATATGGAAAGTTAAAATTTGCTAGTGAAAGGAATGCTAATATAATAGAAAAGATAATAATTATTATTATTTGACATAAGTATATCTCTGTAATATTCCTAAAATTAAATTTTCCATAGCGATTAGCCTGTGCTGTTCTAGCTTGAGTGGTTGCTGTACAATGATTTTTAGTCCCAAAGCCAAGAAACTGTTTACAAGATGAAACCATAAATAGCCAATATACAAGAGTTTACTACAATTCCTTTTTGTAGTGCATTAAACCACCCCCAACCCCCACCCCCACCCCACCCAGCTTTTAAAACAAAATCTGAGTCTTTATTAGTTTTTAAATGCTGCGGATGGACCTGTGGTTTTCCAGAGATATGTGAGAGGAGCTGTTATCTCTTTTAGCGGTAGAAAACATTCCTCTTTGTGGCAAGGGATTGGGCCTTGGGAGTTTTAAAAAGCCAATTACGAAGCATTTTGGGTAGTGCTGCACATCGCTAGATAGTTACTCAATTATAACAATGCTGATGATACAGGCTCTGGAGGAATATTTATAATGTCAGGGAGGTGATATGAAATAAGCAGCCATTGTGCGCACATTGAATTGTTTTTTTTTCCGCACGTTTCAGGGGGATTTGCTTTAAGCCCCGCTTTGTTGCTGTTTACAAATCTGTTTGATTGTAATTTTAAGCAGGAGAATAGCTAGGTCACTTTATGGTTTATTGCCAGTTCCAACGTTTAACACTGATTATAACGGTTATTGCTCAAAGCACAGTGTAGTAGTTAACTCCCCCACAGTATATGCACCTACCACATTACCAGTACATTGGATACACCAGGATTTTCTTTCAATGTAAATAGGTATGAATAGATATGGAGCAATCTGTAGTCCCTTTGTTGGCATACTGTGCAAATGCACCTCTGAGAAGACATCAGTAAAGCTCTATTTTGCCACAGCAATGAACAAGATTTTTACATTCATTCCTTATATTGTTTAAGGAAAACGTAAGCTAAACATTTATGCTAGATATGCTACATGATATATTGGGAGCTTCTGAACCAGCCAAAGTCCTCTACAGCCCTTTAGCAGGGGAGATCTGTGCCTCCAAAGATGCCCATGGTAGATTTCCATCTTATTTAATGTTGATTCACAGCACATGCTCTAGGCTGCTGTCAGACACCTGGACTTATGGACCAACTCTCAACATACAGTATAAAATTAATAGTACAGGTTTGTGATCCCTTATCCGGAAACCCGTTATCCAGAAAGTCCCTAATTACGGAAAGGCCATCTCCCATAGACTCCATTATAAGCTAATAATTCTAATTTTTAAAAATGATTTCCTTTTCTCTGTTATAATAAAACAGTACCTTGTACTTGATCCCAACTAAGGTATAATTAATCCTTATTGGAGGTAAAACAAGCCTATTGGGTTTATTCAATATTTAAATGATTTTTAGCAGACTTAAGTTATGGCGATCCAAATTACGGAAAGATTCCTTATCCGGAAAACCCCAGGTCCTGAGTATTCTGGATAGAAGGTCCCATACCTGTACAAGTAATTCAGATTCACATGGCAGCATAGAAAGCGGCACACCTTCTAAATTGCTCTTATAGGTTTGCTGAGCTTTTGGGCTGGGACATTAAGTTCAGTATATAACATACAGAATTTCTAACCATATTCCTTTTAAAGATTTAATTCTAGTTGAACCTGGCCCTCCCTTTCACATGATATACTTGTATTCCAGTCAAGGAAGAAATTAAATTAGTGAAGGCCAACCCACCTTAAAAAGAGAAGCTCTTTAGGTAATCCACTTGTTTTCCATTTATTCAGAGCGCAGAATTTTAGGGTCATGTCATCGTGTCATGCCACTGTCATGTCTACTCAATGTAAACTGACTAATGAGACCACACAGTTATTTCTAGCAAGACTGAAGATTAAAAGCTCAATTTAGAATAGCAATACTGTAATTAGGCAGATTTAAATAATAAAATGGGTTGTACTAATAGGCATGGGAAGCTTAATCCTCTACTTTTTTTCTAAAAATTTGGTCAGATTAGTAGCAACCCTACATTTAAAGTTGCATCCACGCTTGCTTGGATGTAATGGGCACTTATTGGAATACATAAGTTTAAAAGGCCAACCAATTATTTATTTGACATCTCTTACCCATAGGTTTATGGTACTTGTGGTGATTCAGGGCCTTTTGGCAACCACATTTTTTCCTCACTGATTTTTGGTTGCAGAAACAACTGCTGGAAGGTCACTCACTGTAATCCTTTGGGGGACTGTAAGTTGTAGCTGACTGCCACTAATCCACCAGGGTTAGATGTAGCTTAAATCTAATTAGGCTGCTTGACTATGTGAAGCATTTGCTGTCAATGTAAGGAAATTCAGACAGTTTGTAAAAGAAGAAAATTAATTGGATTGTAATCCAGCAACTAAATCACTAAAATCACAGTTTTAAAGTGAAGGAATTGTGTTTGTTGTATGTTAATATTTTCTATTTTACAGCAGTGTAAATATATTTTAATATGTGTATAATAAATGTCTGTGTAGACTTCTCTTCTGCAAGCACAGTCTTCATTGACAGCCTTTTGGGGCCCTGACACAGCACTGATGGGGAACCTACTTGATTCAATGGTCAACCAGATAATCAAGGTCAGATAAGACCAGGATTTGCGATAACTGATTGGACAAAGTAAAGATGAATGAAGAAGGAGTCAGTCCAACACAGTTATTGCTGCACCTCTCACAATACTTCCTGCACTGGTGGTGCAGATTCCCTTAAATGCCCGGCATATGTTTTATGCAGTTGGGGAGTTTACCCTCCTTTTATTATCACCACCTGTGCATCAATGTGCAACCTGACATCCTTGCAATGTTGGGTTGCACCCCCCAAAACACTGATGCACAGGTGGTCACAATAAAAAGGGGGTAAGCTCCCCGTTTGAATAAAATATATTGTGTTTAGGGCTCCATTGAAATCTCTGATTGAAGAAAGGGACAGGAAAAACAAAGTAACCAATGAAAACCTCCATGCACCCAAATATAAACAAAAGAGGCACGTAATGACGCCAAGTAATGACTGCACATTCAAAAAGTGCATTGCCATGTATGAATCAGTATAAGCACTGATAGGTAGCCACTGACTTAACTGTGAAAATGCTGAGCAGTAGCACTAATACCCTTATTTATGTTCCTTGTAGGCTTAATGGTATGTACAGTGTTAACTCAACATTTAATGACAGTAAGAGCTGACTTATATATACCATCATCACATTACTTATGTATCATGTGTGCAACAGGTTTGTTTAGCCTTTGTTTAGCCATATTCCAATTTACAGAAAAATGTAAAAAAAATGTACATCAGATTAATATTACTGGTTTTAGAAGGTACAATTCTCAACAGACTCTGTTTGTTTATTCGATTTAAACAATTATTCTTATGCCAAACATTTCCTTTTGACATCCAGATATCTATAATAAATAAAATTAGATGGTTGATATCATTAGTAGGTAATTTCCACGCATACCTTGCAGTACTAATTTTCCCATTTTCAGTGGAAATGCTTGTGGCTGAGTAAAACTGCCTCCATCCGCTTCTATTTTAAGATCCATAGTTCTACATTGCATAAGGAATCACTCATTTACAGCACATGAATTCTTCATTAGCACGCAGGCTGAACAGAAATGTGAGCAGATCTTCTGCAAATTAGATACTGTTTAAGGCTCCCATTGATTGAGCAAGAATAGGCTTATGATTAGCTGAAGGCTTTCTACCTCGTCAGTAAGTGCAGAAGCAAATTCGATTATGTTTAGAAATTCTACACCATGTACTGAAAGTTCCCTGCAACACAATTTTGAACCTGACTAGTGACTATACTACTTTATCACCCTTATGGATTCATTTTTTTATGATACACAGATATTAATTTTAATTCAACTTTTGCTTTTAATTTACAAGGCTTGACATATCAACCAACATTCTGACAGGCACACTTATTAGTAAATATAATGTAATGGGAAGAGTTGGACATTCAGTCAGACAGTGGTATACTAAAGAATAAATGTATCTAACCATATTATGAGAATACAAATTGACCTTATTTCTAGTTATGAGTAGGGATGTAGCGAACATCGCCAAAAAAAGTCCCGTTCGCGGACTTTCGCCAAAACTCGTGAATATTCGCGAACTTTGCAAACCCCATAGACTTCAATGGGAAGGCGAAACCTAGAAAAGCCATTTCTGGCCAGAAAACTGATTTTAAAGTTGTTTAAAGGGTGCCACGACCTGGACAGTGGCATGCAGGAGGGGGATCAAGGGCAAAAATTTATCTGAAAAATACTTTGTAAAAAAACCGCCAAAAAAAACCGCCAAAAAATAACGCCAAAAAAAACGCAAGCTATTCCTATGTATACGCAAAGGCAAAAAACCGAAGCGAAAAAACGCGGCAGAAAAAACCGAGGCGAGAAAATCGCGGCGCAAAAATAACGCGGCGAACACAAAATGGCAAACATCGCCAAAAGTTAGCGAATTTGCTGACTTGCGAACACCCGATGTTCGCGCGAATTAGTTCGCCGGCGAACAGTTCGCTACATCTCTAGTTATGAGGGAAACGGGCGCAAAAATTTGCGCACATCAGAAAAGTCACATGGTAGCCACATTTTTCAAATTTTTTGCTCATCACTACTTATTTCCTTACCGATAAGCTACAGTGAGTCAGATTTATAAATGCTCTTTTAGGCATACTGTATACAGCCAGCAATAGGGATGAGCGAATCTGTCCTGTTTTGCTTCGCCATAAAATTCACGAAACGGCAAGAAAATTAGCAAAACCATGAAAAATTCATGAAACGCAGTTGTCCCACAATTTTTTTTTGTCGCCCGCGTCATTTTTTTTGTCACCCGCGTCAATGTCACCCGCACTTTTTTGATGTGATGCGCCTTTTTTTGACGCGCAACAAAAAAATTTCTGCGCGACAAATTTTTCCACTGCGGATTTTCACGGAGGTTTTGCGAGGCATATACAGTCAGCAATAGAGATGAGCGTATCTGTCCCGTTTTGATTCGCCATAAAATTCGCTAAACGGCAAGAAAATTCACATAATGCGAAAAAAAATTACAAAACGCAGTTGTTGCGCAATTTGTCACCCGCATCAATTTTTTTTGTCGCCAAGCAGTTGTTTGATGTGACCGCACAGCGCCAATGGCGAAATGAGGAAATTCGCTGCGAATCCATGCCTGGCAAAAAAATTCACTCATCACTAGTCAGCAAGATTTCTGGGTAGAATTCCAAGCTCTGATCACTCTTGTCACCACAAGTCTTAAATTATTTTGTTAAGAAGGAATTGGAATAATATTGGCAGTGACTGGGGCAGGCAGATCTCAGAGAAATCACACAACTGGCGAGGGGGTGGTAGATATTTTTCAGCTGATTTTAATACATTAGTTTCTTTTATCTATAGGTGTTGCATCCTTAATATTCATACAACTGTGCATAACAGGCACTAAGCAGAAGCATAAGCACCAGAAACATATAAGGAATAGTATGTGTGTAGCATGTGGAGGAACTGTGACTGGTGACCCAAGTGCTCTGTACCTACTATACACAGACCTGGTGCAAAAAATGCAAAACCTTAATTTTATTTTTGTTCAGATCAAGCCTGGATATTTAATTTACACCTTATAAACACCAGAATTGTTCTATTTTTTTCATTAGAGATGCAATAAAGAAACCTTAGTAGCAGGTTACACACAACAATAGACTACATGATTGAGGGCTCCTTGGTCTAAGTGGGATTTGAAAACTCCTGTGGTCCTACTGGAATTGAGTTAACTATACTGTAAAACTCAGTAAAGCCATTCAGCGAAAACAGATGGTGTTTCAAAAAAGCTTGGTAGGAGAAAAAAAATATAGATTTCTCAGGTGCATTTTTTGGCTTCAGAAGAACTGAATTCTCTTATAAACATGAACCTGCTGGTGTCTGAACGTAGGAAGCATGCTCGAGCCGAATCTCCAACTGCAAACAGATTACAATGGTGACCTCTGGGCCAGATTTCCTTGGTTAAAGCCGAGAATCTCTTATGTTACCCAGAGAAAGTACAGAATAAAAGCTTGTTCTCACATGAGACTTACTGATCAATGGCCATATGGAGGAGAAGTCATGATAAAAACCGTATAAGAGAACAGAGGAGGGAATAAAACAACAAACTGAACAAAAAAAGATGTATGTTAACTTTTAGTGAGAAACCTGTTTAGCATTATCTTCAGAAAAAAACCTGCTATTATTATTCAGCAGAACACCCAGAAGGAAACACCGAAGTCTAAAAAGATCTCTGTTGGAAAACTGCTAATTAAAATGAAAAATTGTCTCTGAATGCAAATAAAATTGAACGGGAAAAAAAAGTGTGACTGCTTTACTAATATAGTGTCTTATGCTATAGACTACCCCCACCTGAGCTATAACACTGCCCTTATTTCCCCCCACATTATGCATGAATAAAAAAGTGCTCATTATAGTAATCATGGCCAGAGCTGAAGAAAAGAGAGATCCATAATAAGGCAGTGAGGATGGGGTTCCAGTGTAAGACAAATGTCTTTAAAAACCTGCAGTCCACCAGCTGTTGCTGAATGGTAAAGAGAGTCATAACAACATGGACAGAATAGACCTGAAGTCTTGACAGACTTCATGAAATCATGGTAGAATTCTAAAAGAACAATCAAATTAGGCCTCACTTTTATTGATAAAAATAACAATATTCAGCATAAGAAGGTGGAAAGAGCACCCATTATGGTTTAAGTTATTGATCAATACAGTTTTAGCAGTAACTATTTCTATAGTAGAAATAAAAGAAAAAGTAACTCTTCAGTCCCTTCCATCTCTGGCTCTTGCCTTCTCTATAATAAATTATTGACCCAAACAAGGCATTTCCCTTGTTAATTGAAACTGGGAAGTGTTAATTTACAGCATAGGGATATTTACTATGTTCAAGGCAGGGTGCAAACTGCAAAAAACCAAGTGCTAAAACAGAGCACTAAAACCTGTGCAAACCCACCTGAATACAATGTATGTCTATTTTTGGAATGGCTGCATTCATGAGTGGTGGGATGGGGTGGCACAAAAACACTTTTGCACCCCTTAACGGTCTTTCATTCCTATCCATTGTTTACCCAAATGCCCCTCATGTTATAAATTGTAACATTTCCCATAATGTCTTGAAATAAGCATGTTTTGAAAAGCCATAAACATTCTACTGGGTAAGTCATATTGAAATATATATCTTTGAAACTTCAGGCATATGTTGCATTTAGGCAAATCTCAAGAATTACAAAGTGGATGGAAAAAAACTTTCCAATGGCCTCATGTACCACTGCAACTATCCAGACCAAGCATATTGAACTGTGGCCTTTTAGACCACAATTTTTGACATTTGCTATACAATTTCCAAAGTACATACTCAGTTATTGGGACAAAATAAACAGCTAAAACAGCCTGGAGGCAAAGTGAAGAAGAGGCACTTAAAAGAAGGAAACAGAGGAAAGCTCATTAGAGATGCCATTACATTTGATACTTATAGTCTTTGTTATGTTTATGTAGAGTCTTATTGCTGCTATGTCTGTTTAGTTGGTATTAAACCCAGTCATTTGCATTATAACTCCTACAAAGCTGAAGTGCAGGTTAAAATTCAGCCATATTCCATTTAGCCCATTGGTACCTCGAGAAAGAGACTCATTAATATTATAGACTGTAGTTTTACATGCAATTACTTCAGAATATTTCTTGAGTATTAATGCATTACATATTAGTTATAGATACAAAGTCTTTTCAAGCTTTGATATCTTTGTTTGGCTTTTTGTAATGTTTTGTGATGGCAGTATTTTAACTGTTAATTAAACCACAGTTTTAAATAATAAGAAAGTGATATGTTGCAGCTCTTTTCCTCTTGTAGAAAAGCTACCAAACCTGCATATTTTATGGGTTCTAGTCGTTGGTTCCATTAGTTCTGTTGGTTCCAGGCCGATGCAGGACCAGTTAACTGCTATTTGGCCTTTGGAATTTAGAATTTTCAGAGATCAAAAGCAGGGAATACAATTGTTGCTGCATACTTCCTCAGAATAAGGTTAAAGATACACAGAGCTGTTAGTAGCAGCTACTTGTCATGGCTACTAAAATTGACAATGCTGATCATTTGCTGATAATTGTCTCTATATGTGTTTTAGTAGAGGAATTCTCAGTATTGGCTATGGCAGGGTATTTTCTGGCGTTGAGTAGCCATGACAATTAGCTGCTACTAGTAGCTCTGTGTGTCTTCACCCTAAGGTAAAGTCCAAGTATACAAGGATTTATAGTCAAGCAAGACATTTAGTATGCCTCTGGTGTTGCCCAGCATAGTTGCAGATGAGGCACAAACAGTGAGGCAAACATTTTTATGGTAGGTAAACAGTAAAACATACTATTTACCTGGGAAAGAAAGCCAGGCCTACCTATGTCCAGATGAATTGCTACGTGACAGAGCTGCTGCCTGCAAAGACAGGACTACATAGGTGTCACTACAATTACGCACAGAAGAAAAAAGGAAATACAGATAACTAAAAATTACCTTTTTAGGTTGGTGGTTTTCAACAGCCTTTGGTATCAACTGTATAAAAAAGTAATTTAGATCTAATTACTAGATTAGTGCATGATGACATATTGTGGAATGAAATGAGCAAAGGATACATTTTCTCTGCATATTTGCTCCATGTGCATGAATGGAAACTACTATATTGTTTTCTCTTGGCACAGCCACCTTGCCTATAATTCAATGAACTGATTTGTGCAACACCAACATTTACAAGATTTTAAAATTTGTTTAATCTCCTTATTTTTATCTACAATATGATCCAGATTTGGTGCATATTTTTTGACCAGCATAGAGATAATGAAGAGTAGGGCAATGTTTGTAGACTGCTCAGCACCTCTCTCTGTAGTAAGGAAAATATATTTTTTTCTAATATATCATTCTGGCCTTGATAGGAGGCATTGCTTTCCAAGTAACATATCACTTCTGAGTGCAAATCACCAGTATGACAGAAATGCATGAAGAGCCTCTAATCAAGTATTTGCAAAGCAGAATTCTTTCTAGGAGAGCACAGATGTTAATGCTCCTGCTTCTGTAACTGGGGATTCTGCGGCCGTGTGTTTTTCTCTATAACGTGATCGTTTGGAGTTAATGGTAAATCTGCTGCATGATAATAGTAATAATAGTAAAACATGCCTGTGGTGAGCATTACAGTCCTGCAATGCACTGTCTAACAGAGGGATTGTTAATGGCTTTCCAGGGACCCAGGCACTGGAGTGCAGAAGTCTGGCGCCACTCTGCTCTGTTAGTGAATCAAGTATAGGTGCTCTGTATGATTTAATAATACCAGGAGGGTAGGAGGTTACACACAAGCTCAGGTCCTGGAACTTCCAAGGCTGTTGTTTTGGCTGTGAAAATAATTAACTGAGAATCAAGCACCTGCAACTGTGGAGGGATTGGAAATCTCTGAAGTGTTGTCTTAACTCAGATACTCTTCATATATAAACCCCAGCTTCTGCTTCATATAACAAATTCATTTTCAGCTTACCGTGCTATCATCACTCCTATTATTGAAAAAGAATATATTTTTTATTTTCAAACATCTTGACTGTAAATTGCCTCCTACCTCAGCGACTGCTTGCTGTGTGTTACGTGACAATCTGAAGCTTGATAAGGCCACAATGGGAATAGTGGAATCCCCCCAGGAGGTGTCTGGAGTGGGTTTTATTAAAACTGTTTGCATGCAGTTCATTTGAAGATCCCTGGCAAAAGAACGCAAAATCCATATCTTCTTTTTTTTATAGTACAATGCAGGGTGACAGTTTAAACACTGTACTGCGGAGAAACTGGCATTAGGTACTTTCTGCACTGCATTTGCTCAGTGAACATTGACTGCATGGTGGTGACAAGATGAGAAGTAGCACACACTGACAGGTGCATAGTGGTTACAAGATGATAAGTAGAAAACACTTATAGGCAAGGAATGGTGACAAGAGGAAACATTGTTAGAACAGCACTGATATCATCATGGATGCTGATGTTGTACATTTACTGTCATGATTGGAAGATGTTTCTGAGAATTAGGGTGCTTACCTCTAGTTGCTAGTTTGATCTAAGTGGAACAAATGGGATACATACAGGATATTCTAATATTATCAGAAAAATAAATACATTGATTTTAAAGAGGAAATCCCTAGACCCCCTCCACTGACAGAATGGTATAACTATATGGAGGAGATAAGGAGGTATGAAGAAATCAGGGCTATGAAAAATGGCTCTTTAAAAGCATACTGCATACTGTATACTTAGGAAGCATGGTCTATGGCAAAGAAATCTTAATATTCACTAAAGAAATCCAGCAGGACACATTAATATATGTATAGATTCTATCTGGATAGAAATTCTCTGAGACAACTCATTGGTTTATGTATGTGGTTGTTTTAATTAGAAGTAAGAACTGATGCACACATACCCATTTTCTGCATAATATAATTAGGTCACTGATATGTTATGTATGCATTCCTTAACCACCACCAACGCCATTCCCTCCTTTTTTCTTTCTATTACCCTTAAAATTGCTAAATAAACAAATGTACAAAAAATAATAATTTTAAAGATAAAAAAACTAAATAGAGCTTATTTAATTGTGCTTATGTAGAAAAGGTGCATAAACAGTATCTGAACTTCCAGATATACATTGAAATGTGTTTTTGCTTTTACGGGTTCCTTTAAATATATGGAATCAGGTATGTCTGTGTAAAAATAAAATACATTTATATTGATATCTGGCAGTTCAGATCATGACAGAAAGTGGGGAATATTTTCCCTTTAATGGTATCTGCTGAATCCTGTATACAATCAATCTGATAAATAGATATAAAAAAGGAATGTGGGGTGTAATTAACAACATCATAAAAAGAGATCTGTTTTTTCCCTAAAAAAATGTCTGTGAAAAAAAAACCTCTGGAATTGTTGTCCATGGCATTAGACATCTGAAATAATCTGTAATTTCTGCACAAATGCAGCATTTTACTGTTTTAAGCAATAACAGTGACAAACTGCTGACTAATCTTCTTGTGTGGTATAAGGCTAAGTGCCATGTCCCATAATGGCTTCTGATTGCTGCTAACTACCCAAACATTGTAATCTTTACCCATTTGTGGCAGTGGAAAGCACTTCCTGTGATTGATGAATGTGGGGGAATAATTGTAGGCTAAGGACTGCTAGCAATGCTGTCACTGCCCTTAATGTGAAGCACCCAGAGATGCTCAGCAATGTTTACTAAGAAGTGCCAAATGTGCCTTAGTCCTGTTGCATGAGAGTTCACACAGACCAGTCTTTATTGTGTATGCATTTGTCAATTTGGAATGTAAGTGACATGCCACTACTTTCTGGATCCTTCCCTAATGTAACCCCAAGTCACTTACATTTGCCCTGATAAATTGCTTAAGTTTATCAGACATCTTGCCAAAAGGAATCCTAGTTAAATAAATAGTATATGCATGATCAGATGTCACCTTGGAGTCCAGTGATCAGTGTAAAGGATAGAGGTTAAAAATCTACAGATCGACTACACCTCTATAAATTATAGACACCATCATTAAGTCTTGGCTATTTATCACCGATAATGGATAATAAGTAGTGGTGAGCAAATTTTTTCACGAGACTGCTGTCGCATCAAAAAAGTCACGGTCTCATTAAAGTATCTGCACTATAGCTACATTCACAAATTTTGCGCTGTTCTGTGAAATTTTCAGCAGTTTAGCTGTTTTTCAGTGAAGCATAACAGGACAGATTCGCTCATCACTAATAATAAACCTATGTTAAACACAAGAGTATCATAAATATCACAACACAGTTCATGTGGCATTGTCTCACAATGGAAGTAGGAAAGAGATAAGTTAATCAGGAGAAATTATTTTTTTGGATTTATACTTTACCATTATCTTCCTTTCCCCTTTTTCTTATCATCGCTCCTCTTTTGTGTTATATTGCCTAGTCATAAGTCTCTCTTCTTCTTCTAATACTGTATATACTCGAGTATAAGCCTAGTTTTTCAGCACCCAAAATGTGCTGAAATAAGTCACCCTCGGCTTATACTCGAGTGGGGTGCCATGGGTCCCTCCAGACTAGCACCCTCTGTCCTTTGTGTGCAAATTAGGCCACCTACAACCAGACCCTCCATTGCCCTCGCCCACTCCCAAATTCATCTTCATCTACCATCCTCACCTGTCCCATTCTGCACTAGACATTGCACTTTATATTCGATATAAACTATATATAGTTTTGAAGGATTTTAACTCTTTGTGTTTTAGCTTGGTTGCTGATTGAGCTAAGAAGTTAGTACTCTTAAGGTATCATCATTGATACCATATTGTTTTTGTTGACCCTCTTCTCCACTAGAGCGAGTTTACTATTTAAATAAATATTTAAAAACACAAACCCCACTCATTTAATGTAATTTTATTGGTATTTATTTTGATTATTGAAACTTAGCAGTAGCTGCTGCATTTCCCACCCTAGGCTTATAATCGAGTCAATACGTTTTTCCAGTTTTCTTAGGTAAAATTAGGTACCTCGGCTTATATTTGGATCGGCTTATACTCGAGTATATACGGTACATTTCTTTTCTTATACATGTCCATCTTTTTCATTTGTACATATTGGTTCTCCCATTTGTTTTAATTTTTCTGACTGGTTGTTTCCTTCTTCTTCCTTTTTTACCCAATTATATTCATCCCCAGTGTTTACACTGTGTTGTTTTATGAATATATGATGCTGGAATTGCATAGGAGACCTTATGGGGTTTTGTAATTAAAGGCACTAAGTTTGCCCAGGAGCAGGAACCCATAGGAACCAATCAGCAGGTAGTATTTACTGGTCACCTTTTTAAAAACTAAAATCTTATTGGTTGCTATGGGTCTTTTATTCATAACCCCATAAGAGGCTTATTTATACATTTTTGAATTCTTTACAATTCAAATAAACTCAATATTTTTCATCAAATGTTTGTTAATTTATTAAAAAAACTGAATCCAAAAAACTTGATTAAATTAAATTGTGAAGAAAAAAATAAGCCTGAATGCATCAAATTGCCATTCTAGGAACACTCCAGTCCAACATAAACTCGTAAGCTTTTATATGCTGAAGTTTTACATTTGAGTTTTTCAAAATTTTTTGCACATAATAAATATTGAGAATTCGAGTTTTGGAAAACATAATTCAAATTTAGGAATCGAATAATGAAAAATTGGAATTCAAATGTTGATAAATCAGCCCCATACTGAATAAGCATCATCTTTGGAAATATTACCAATATAAATTTTTTGACAGGCTAGATTTAATGAGCCAATAGAACCAAGCACTATATCCATTGATCTCCTTGATATAGTGCCTGGTTCTATTGGGTCATTGATCTCTCAGTAAATAAAACATAGTCCCTTGACTCAGGGAAGCCCCACTTGCCCCTTCTGATAATGATTAGGTCCTTTATCTATTTGTCAAATGTACAGATTTTAACATGTATGGGTATCACTGAATTAACACAAAGTGCAAGGGTCTATCTATTTACATCTTTCTTGTACTAAAAATGAATATGAAACCATTTTCACTTTAGCACTTGCTGATTCTGATGAATCCCTGTTTGACGAAGAGGACTAAGTAAAAAAAATTGCCCGTTCACTAATGATAACACATAATAAACTGACCCTTGCGTGAAATTTGCATTTGTTTATATGGAGCTCATTATCTACCTTTAAACAAATAATCTTCTTATAGAGGGATTCCTATGTATAAAGGCAAAGGTTTATACTACCCCAGGCTACAGATTTTCCACAACACAAGTAACAGCAAAGAATATATGGGAACTAGAAATGTATCAGGTACAAACCACTTACACGTGAAAAGAATCACAATCATGGGAGAGGACAGTTGATGTCTCTATATATTGTATTATAGAGCTGATGTCTAGCCTCAGTGATCAAACATCAGTTTAAGTCCCAGAAAATAATAAATCATAGTGAAGTGATTTGTTTAAGAGTATAAAATGCCTGCAACTTGTACAGTATGAAGAATGATACAGGTGTCTGTAGTGTATTATTACTGACAAGCTTACTTGAATGGCCTGTTCTTCAATAGAACTTACTATATTACCATGTAACAATAATTATTTTTTTTAATCAATATTGTAATTGTATTGTGTAAGTTCCGTATAACCTAGTATTTGCATGTGTGATTTTTTTAAATTTTTGGGAAAGGGGGGGTGGGTAATTGACAGAGGTTGTGACTAATTACTGTACTTAGTAGTAACTATCATACATTCAAAATGTCTGCTCAACTGCCCTTAAACTAAACATTTATTCATTTTGATGTTATACATTTTGTTTCATTCTATTTCATGACTGGATAATGTCTTCATTACAGTGCACTTTGATATAGGCTTCCAAAATTGGGGGAGGGGGTTGCTCCTATATTTAAAACACCCTAATACAGAGTCAGACCAAAACCTCAGGGTGTGTTAGTCAAGCCCCCGAAAGTAATCCACCCCCTACTTCAAGCAACTCCCAGGTACTTGGCACTTGATACTACCACCTCCCCCCTCCACAACGCTTCCATTCCTTCCATTGGTGACTTTCTCCCCTGCCGGCTACTTGACTGTAGATGCTGATTTGCAGGGCTGGAATTAAGGGAGGCTGCAGAGGTGCATGCCTAGGGTCCTAGCTCCCCCAGACATTGAGTAGGCACGTGGGTCTTCTACCACCTACCCCTAAGTCCTGCCCTACCCAAATATATACTAAGAACCTTCTTTCCATGTTTAAAACAGACTTCTTTTTTTGCTTTTTTTCCTGACATAAATGGCAGAGTGAACTATTTGCTACATTTGCTAATGTGTAATTTAGAAGTACATCATAAAATCATGACAGAATCCCTTTAACTTTATATTAATATTTGTTTCACTGTTTCTCCCAGCTTTATTTAACTTGTAAAAATAAGAAATGAAGCAAACATCAATATTGAAAGCAGGGGGTTCAACTCATTTATTATAGGATACCTATCAGATTCACCAAGGTTTCAGAGGGCAGATCTCAGTATGATTTCATTATGTAATGATCCTGATATAGTGGATAGGGTATTAAAAAACTAAGGCAAAGCAGTTTAAGTTAATTTGTATATTATGTAAAAGCCACTGGTTCAGACAGAAGCTATAAAATCTAATAATGATTAGTGTACATGTATTCACTGGACCCAAGAACAGTACTGTGTGTGCTATTATATAAATTATAAACAAAGGCAGGTTGGTTATATAATTCAAATCATAACCAGTGTTTAGCTGTACAAACATCTGACAGAGAGCTACAGTCTTCCCTGGTAGCCTTGGTTTTGTGAGAAGTATTTCTATATATAAATCCATATTATGTTGGTCTTCCTTCCTGCTGAATTACTCCACAAACATAACGTAATGTAATAACAAGCACAAATATTGCTCTAGGTCTAGTAACCTATAGCAACCAATAAGATATTTGCTTTTAACAGGCAGAGTAAACACTATCCATTGACTGGTCATTATGGGCTGCTAAACTGTAGCAAACCTTTTAATAAGATACTTTGTGGGACAAAATGCATGTGCACAAACCATGTAGAGCGAAATTGTTGCAGTTGTATTTGTACGAACAAAATCACAAAATACTAAAGCTGAAATTATTAGCTACAACTACAGCAAACAGACATTGTGTTGTTACGCAGGAATATCTTATATAGCACTGACAGCTATGTTACAATGGAAAAAACCCCAAAACAAATGATTTCCTTGAAGGGCTATAACAGTTCTCTAGAGTGGCAATCTTCTCTTACTCATATTTACAATAACCTAGAAATATTGGATTTCTAGCTGTCAACCAAAAAATCAACTTCTATAAAAATAGCATTACATGCGCTGCAGTCGTTTACGTAAACCCAGCTGCATGGGGGTGATTCACAGGGCTCGAAGAGAGAGAATAATTTCAGATTTAGTGAATAGAAATCCCAGTTTTACATTTTTACCTTTGATGACATTATCAAAGATATCCTGTCTAGGTCATAAATGTGGCCTAGTACTCCAGACCTGATCGAGCAGGAGTTAGAAACAATTAGTTAGAGTTAGGTGTGGTGCATTTTCCTGACAAATTTATCATAGCAAGCAAAGTATTTATTTCTTATATACAGTAGGCAAGATAGAAGACAACAGAGTCATGGAATGGTTAGGATACAGAAAGTGGGAGAAAATGGTAAAGTAGTAGGGTGCAGAGTGAAGGAAAGTGGGTGACCCAGCTGAAGAGGTGGTCAGTCAATGTCAATGTCAGTTGACTGTGGATCAGGTATCAGGGAGTACAAGGAAGGGAAGCAGTAGATCATGGTAGGTAGAAGGATGTAAATTCAGGGTGGTGCCATGATGGTGCCATGATTTCCTATATGCTGGCAAACGTGCATGTGCTTATGTTTCTGCAGAATTACTAAGAATGATGTGCCCAAGTGCCTGTATTGTTGATGGGGCAGGGGCCAGGTTGAGAAACTAGCCTCAGTTTAAATTAAGTTAACATGGGTGGCAAAACTTTGGCTCTTCTAGTGCAGAGAGCACTATTGTGTTTTTTGCACTAGTGGTGCAGCTCCCCCTTGACCCCTCCAACATAAAAAACTAAGCAAGGAGGGTTCCAAAATGCCCCTGGCTGGGCTTTAGCACTTGTACCTCACATTTATTAAATGAACTAACTTTATATGTTTGCAGCCTTACTAATTTGACCAAAATGGTTTACTCAAACGCTAATATTGTAAAAGCTGTGCTGAAACAAGGCAGCAGTTACTGTGCCCAACTTGCCCTTGGCCCATCCTTTGCCAGTGACCCAGTACTGACCCATTTACTTGCCGTGCCTGGTAAGGTCTTCTCTCCTCAGTCTTGGCCTCTTTCTGAGTTTACATGTGCTTTGTTACTTGCAAATACCTCATTTTTCATTATAATCTGTGTTTCGTCCCCACTATGTTGGAGCTGAACTGATATTTAATTCATGGTTATCAGTTTATTTTGGACACAGCCAGAGGGAACCACAGTATCATTTCCTAAGAAAGACTGGGTCAGTTCTGCAGAAAACAAAAAACAAAACCAAAAAAATCTGTCATTTAACTTTCAGCTTGATTTAGCATAAAGACACTGAAATACAACAATGTGTTAAAAACAACGTGATATTCTATTCATGAAAACAAACCGGGTGTCAGACTGATATCTCACAAACTAACATTTTTCTAGAAAGAAACGAAATTCCAACAATCTGTCTTATCCCTTATGCCACTAACAGGTTGTGTGCTAAGGAGGGCTCTTGTTTGGCTTATGTGCTATAACAATCTGTACTGTACCTAGCAGATGGATGCTTGTGCTCAATTTTTAAAGCTAAAAATATACCTTCTACATCATACATTGGAAATGGAAATAAATAATACATACATTGGAGGAAGCTGCTATTAGTGGCTTAAAGTGAGCAGCCGGCAAAAAGCGGAAATCGTCAACCATGCTTACAATGTCTCCAAAACAGTGTCCAAAATACTGTCCAATTGCAAAGGACAGAACTTTAATAAGGGCCAATTAAAATGTGCATGGGGGGAGGTGTCCTTTGCCTAGTGTATAAAAAAGGAAAACTGATCTTGCTATAGTAATTACATTTGTGTAACAAGGTGCAGGGGAAGCTGCGGGGCCCATGATTTCCTGTGTTTGTGACACCCCCTTTTGAACATTGCCACAATTATGGTAAAAGTATGGGACCTGTTATTCAGAATGCTCAGGACCTGGGGTTTTCTGGATAACAGATCCCATATTATTTCTACCAAAGTGCATAACTTTGCACTTGTCCACATTGAACCTCATATTCCATTTTGCTGCCCAATTTTACAATTTTTTCAAATCTCTCTGCAAAGTGGCAGCATCCTGCATGGAACTTATAGTTTTGCACAATTTTGTGTCATCAGCAAAAATAGAAACAGTACTTTCTATGCCCCCCTCCAGGTCATTAATAAACAAGTTAAAGGACATGTAAAGCCTACATTTGCCTACAATGTATATAAGTTGGGCACGTCTCCCCCACCCAAATGGCATTATTTGTACTGCATATATCCCCTCCGTTTGCCAGCACCATCACATCTTCCTAAAGCAAATAGCAGCTTTCACCCGGTGGCCATTTTTCCTCTGATACATAATCAGATACATATAAATCTGCAAACAGCATTCACACACACAGACCCTTATTCAGCATACATTTCATCAAGAATACAGGCTCACACAGGCACAACTGTCTTTGATAAAAGTTCTGCTTTGAGCTGAGCTCAGGAGAGAAGGTTAGGAGAAAAAAATTGAAGCAAACAGCCAGAGCTGAGTTTCTATGGGAACCAGCAAGGCTATCTCTTCACTGGCTGCTAGACTGGAGGGTGTGTTTAGTAATCTGAGGGGGGGCAAGTGGGTTACAGGAGGAGAAGGAAACCTAAGTGATTAAGAAGATGTTACAGCCTTACTATTAACCTCTGGACAACCAGTGTGGCAGGTATGCAATACCCCTTTCCATCTCTATTTTAGCTTGCCTGATAGCTTTTTTGCATGCTTTATTTGCTTCCTTGTACCTGTTGAAAGTTTCCGCTGTCCCAGCTAACTTGAATGTTTTAAAAACACTTTCTTTCTTACCAACCTCGACCCTAACTCTTTTATTCAGCCATAAAGGTTTTGCTTTTCGATGCCTCTTCTTGCTTACAAGGAGAATATAATTCCACTGTACAGCGCTGCGTACATAAGTAGCACTTTATAAATAAAGATATACATACATACATACATCTGTATACCTGCAAAGCAATATTTTAAAGAGATTCCATTTTCCTTCTGTGTCTAACCCCGAAAAGCCTTTCCCATTTGATACATTGCAGAGATGTATCAGTTATTGGTTACTTTTGTATGTAAATCTGTGTGTTTAGCATATACTCCCATATATTGTATAGTGCTGTGGAATATATTAGTGCTTTATAAATATGTGTGAATTATAATAAATAAACCAAAAACAGAGGGAATTCTAAGTATGACAGCTAAAATAAATGCAACTCAAAAACAATAAAAAATGATAAAGTTCAGTTGCAAATAAATTTGAGACCTACTAGCTATGTCTGATCTTATAATTCACCGCCCTTTTAGATATTATATGTAGGCATGAATTGGCTCATAAACCAGGTTTGTCTTATCCAGCACTAACCTAAGACATTTTCAGCACTAACTGTATTTCTGTATCTATTTATTCTCACTGTTTTATTTATAATAACTGTGCCTCAGTTTGTGTTTACACCTTGTAAAGCACTACGTACTGTACATTTGTGGTACTATATAAATAAATACAATACATTAACATAGCAGATATATATATATATATATATATACATTTGTTGCTTGTTTGGAACTGGTTTCATTCAGCTGAATGTTACTCAGTAGAACAGAGGGCACTATTTTCACACCGTAGACAAGACTTCCATGTACCATAGGGTTATGTAACCCTGTTTGCCAGACTTAACTGGCAAGGGAAGGGAATGTATCAATATTCTGATCACATTTGTTCCTCTGGGTAGCCAGTAGATGGCGCTGCTGAGTGGTAAGGAAACCCTGATTTTGCTGAAGGCTGTATAGCTCTTCCAAATGTATTTCTGAAATAAAGCCCGCCGTTCCACAATAATGTTTTTTTTTTTATAGAGGCTTTTGTTTTTTTCACTAATGCTTTATTCATTATGGCTGCAGGTTTGGACAGTTTATCTTTTTTTTCCCCGCTATCCTTTAATTATTGTTTTTTTTTTTTAACAGGACCAACTCATGCTGCTAAATAAAGGAAATGATGCAGGTAAAGCATTGCACTTGCTGCCTGCACATTGTACTGGGGAGTGAAGAGTGCAGTTTGTCAGGGGAGACTGACAGACCGTGCAGTCATAAAGGGAAAAAAGCACGGCAATTGGTCATAATAACTGCACTGTGTAGCGGTAATGACTGAGGCAGATTTGTATCAAGGAAACCACTGTATCTCCTGCTGAAGCATCAATTAAACACACCGAAATTCGCTGAAGGATATTAATATTTATTTTCTTTTACTCTGCCTGCAGCTTCCAACTCATCGATCACTTCCACACGCATGACAAAGGCAATGGTACAAGCAAACGTTATCCAAATCACTTTAAATTAAAAAAAAAAAAGTCAATTGTCAAGCACAATCATTCTATAAACCTTAACAAGATACATGGATGGGGGGACATGGATGAGCAGAGAGATTAGATTAGGATAGATTGATAGTTAAACAGGTGATAGATAGATAGATAGATAGATAGATAGATAGATGATAGATAGATAGATAGATAGATAGATGATAGATAGATAGATAGATAGATAGATGATAGATAGATAGATAGATAGATAGATTGATAGATAGCTTGATAGAATGATCCTAAGCAGCGCGCTCCTCTCCGGCGCGCCCCGGTGCGCATTTGCAAGAAGCGCACGTGCACATGTGGAATAGCTTTATAATCTCCTGGCACTGCACGATGACGTCAGCGAACGTCACTTTGGCGCCAAATTCAAACCTTTAAAAGCGTTTTCCTTGCTTGTTTTCATTGCCCAAGCTGGTTCTGAATTTCTGGTACCTTGCTAAGCTGTTTTTGTGTTTGATTATCTGATTTTGACTTCTCGCTTGTCTTTTGGTTACGATCCTTGCTGCTTGCCATTGACCCTTGCCTGCCCTTGACTCTGATTTCGTTTAATCCTTGTGTACTGCGTTTTGGAGAATAACCTTGGCCGTAAGTAGGATCCCTGTCTATACCGCCGCAGAAAGTCCGGGGCCCCAAAAGGGCGTTGGTGAACACCGAGGTCGGCAGGGCTCTCCTGCTCTACCTAAGGGGTTATTCCGGGCAGTTTTCGGGCTCTTAAGTATACAGACTGTAACATGAGTATATTAAGTGGGTGTGATTGTGCAAGTGTTTTCTCTGTTTTTAAGAATTTCTTGTGAAGTAAGTGTAAGAGTAAACACAGAACAATCACCTTTATGCATAGGGCCCGCATGACAAATTGAGAGCTGAATGTTATGGTGGAACAAAAGGCTGTTATGGAATATCTTTACAAACATTGATTGTCAGGCAATGGACAACTGTTCTTCGTAGGTTCTACAGTTCTCGAATGTGGCCTGAGGCAATATGCTCAACAAAGAGACATATATTGAAATGTATTCCATGTGGTTTTAAGGGCAAACAAAGTCCAGAATCAATAAGAGGTAACGGTTGTAACATTTGCCGTAGTGTTCCTCTTCAGCTTTATGATACTATATAAAAAAGCCCCTGAAACTAAACAGCCCCCCAAAATCTCTCCCTATCTTTAACCATGGTGTATTAGTGCATTTCATTGCTTTTGAGCATTCTACTTCCCTACCACTAGTTTAGAATCAAGTAGAGGATAGTATGCCAATTTCAACCAAGATTTAGGGCTTTAAGAAACCCATAATACATTTCATTATTTCTTACTTCCAAACCAGGATGGTTGTAGGATACATATGTGTCAGAGAGGGGTCCTGTTTGATCCAGTGTTGCATGTACTTATTTTGTTAGCCTTTACTGGAGTATATTTGTATGTTTCTATTTTTATTGGTAAAAATACATGGATAGGATTGTTTTCAAGGGGTGTAGTGATGGAAAAAAACACAACTTTACTACCTAAAGTCAAATACAGGTATGGGGCCCATTATCCAGAATGCTCAGGACCTGGGGTTTTCTGGATAAATGGTCCTTCTATAATTTGGATCTCCATACCTTATGTCTACTAAAAAATAATTTAAACATTTAACATTTAAATAATCATTAAACTCCCCTTACTGCCCCAGGTGTAAATCAGAAATAGCCCCCCTGGTACATACACCATGGGGCTGTGCTCACCTAAAACAGTACTGGGAGGGAATCTGTGACTGGCTAACTAAAAACATCCCAGGGTGGGGATCCAGTGATGCCAGAAACTGCCTTGACTTGGGTGCTTTCCTGGACCTGCATACAAAGATTTTCATTGCAAAGGCACTATTCCAAGCGAGGAGACTACTTACCCTTCACTGGAAGGACATTACCCCTCCCTTTCCACAAGACTGGAGAAAAGCAATGAATGACCTGGCATCACTGAAAAGAGCTATACTAGATAAAAAGGGGTAGATGCTAAAATGTCTCCAAATCTGGTGCCACTGGATAGACAACCCTCCAAATGATAATCTTGATAACTAAATGTACAGAAAAACCGAATAATCAGTAATAAGGCAACCTAAAGGGTTACAACTTATTTTCCAAGAAGTGAAAATATGTAATCCATCTAATGTAACATACTTACCTATTCTTCTTGTTGTACAGTGCCTATAAAATGTACCTTGCAAATACTTTTTTTTATAAAAATGCATTGAGCAAAAAAAACAATCATTAAATAAAAATAGGAATATTGTGCCACTAAAAAGTATTAGTTATATGTTAGTTTGGATCAAGTTCAAGGACTTTTTATTTATTACAGAGAAAAGGGAAATCATTTAAAAAAAAAATCAAAATTATTTGATTGAAATGGAATTTGTGGGAAACAGCCTTGCCGTAATTCAGAGCTTTCTGGATAATGGTTTTCTGGATAACAGATCCCATATAGAATCCCATAATTCTAATTGTTAGTTTCTTCTTTCTTTGTTTTTTTTTTAACGAGTCTGGCACAATGCTAACTATAGTCACTAGTGTGACTGCAAACTGATTGGGTGGGACAAAGTCAATTGGTCAGATGAGCTGGTTCCCAGTCACATCCATAAATGTCTTCTAGAAACTGATGGATCTGTTTACACTCACTACTTGCTCTAGTGCTCCATTAAACAAATGAGAGAATGCATGTCACGCACAATGTATATAACACATTGCGCTAATCGCTCTCTCCCCTTCAAGCACAGCAATTATTTTTTTAAGCCTGGCAGCCAGTTTCCTATATTAAATATTGCTAGAACATCCATGATGATAAAGCTAAGAAGCATTCAGAGGAACTGAGATAATAAAGTAGGGTTAAACGTGCTGCAGGATATGTTGTATGAAATGCAGATATGGTTACAAAAGCTGTAAGACTATAATTAGATGAGCAAAGAAGAAACTATACGTATACAGAGTAATTAGCCAAGGACAGAGCCACACAAACCCACAGGGAAAACATAGGTGACCTTTTTGCAGGAAAGAATGAAAATGAACTTGAAAGGGTAAGAAAAACATTGGGAGTGGACAGTGTCATAAAGGGAGAGAGGGAATAGTTTTAGCTAAATAAAGTGACCAGTGCAGACAACCCAGACGGCCATGGGTGTATGTATGTATATTTTTATTTATAAAGCGCTACTTATGTACGCAGCGCTGTACAGTAGAATACATTAATACAAACAGGGGGTTAATAAGATAATAATAGATAAATACAAAGTATAACAGTAAATACAAATAAATACAAGATACAGTTGCAATAAGTTAAGAGTCAAAGACACAAGAGGATGGAGGTCCCTGCCCCGTAGAGCTTACAATCTGGGTGGCAGCTTCACCCCCCACCTGTGAACATGAGTGGGAGGTGGAAATGGGAGATTGGAAAGGTAAACTGTGAGGAGACCAAGTGCACAGATTACAGGAAGGCCCTAGGCACGTGTCTCTTCTGCCTACCCCTAGTTCCATCCCTGCAGGTGACCATGGACATTGTAGTGAGAAGAAATGAGAGTTTTCTACAGTTTGTCAGAGGGAAATGTCACCACTTCACCACCATTCACTAGTATAGGATTTGTAGGTGGATATTTATAAACAGGTGAATATGAGAGATTAAAAATCCGATACAAGTGAAAAGAGAGCTGTGAAATTTCCTTTTAGCAAGGTCTATTTCAACCTGTGATAAATATACCCCATGGATGTGTAGTGCCAGGACTCATGGTGAGTTGAACCCTGGTCTGGTTTGGATAGCATTAATTACCTTTGCTATCCTTACAGTCTGCTTCTCCAGTCTCATTAAGGCCAGGTGCCTTTAGCCACGTTGTAAAGGGTTCATTTAAGTCAGGCATCTCCTTCTGCCATGGCTGGATTTTTCAACTTAGTTCTGTGATCTTGCCCCCTTGTTTCTGCTCCAGTCTTGTCCCTGCCTAGCCTGTATCCTTGTTTTTAATTGTCTGATTTCCTGCTTTGACCCTAGCCTGCTCTGTAGACTTTCTCTTGTTTGTTGCCTGCCCAGACCACTGCTTGCTACACCAATTTGCTCTGGGTTTCCACCTGCCCAGACCTTTTGCCTACCAAAGGACTTTTTTTTTCAATAAAATCCTCTACTTTTCATCAAGCCAACAAAATGTATAACCTGGGTTACACTGCACTTAGGCTTCTACATGCCAGTCTCTTACCTGAAGTATCTCCTGACATACACATAGTTTTTTGGGGGCCAGGTTGTAAAGCATAAAGCAGGGGTGGTCACAAGGTTCTTCAATAAAGGTTTACAGTAAAGGGAATTAAGCAGGGAAGTCATATCAATAGTTTCTTTAATTTTTGGGTGATTAGAAGAAGAAAGTGGATTGCAGAAATGATTGAAAGAATGCTGAATGTCAATCAAGAGGAGGAAACTGGAAATTTCACTCGAGTAAAGAAAAGAGTGAATAAAATGAGAAGATGGAAAAGACGGATTCTAAATAATAATGTAGGAAATAATGTTCTGTTGCTGTTACAAAATATCCTTATATTTTGTAACAGCAACAGAACATTATTAGAAGACATTAGAAGTCACAATGGAGTTCCGTGAACATACTGTATAAAGACACAAGACCATAGGCCGAGTGGTTTTATACAGGTCATGGAACCCCAAGGCGAGTTCTAATATCCTCATATTTTACAAAAGTGACACAACATTTCAGTGAGTCATGTGACAGGAATTACATCACCGAACACTAATTATAACTGATGACATCACTAACCTCCATTTATAAGGGTATCCTTTACAGCACTGTGCATTATTATATACTCTGCTAGTCCATAACTCAACACATTTTCCATTAGTAGAAAGCAATACATTTATACAAATGCTGTGAGTGTAGACTCTATATGTGTGTTGAATATTTCGAAGTAGCAAAGGGGCACAGCACACAGGGTAGCATGTTGTTTTATAGCTGTAATACAGTAACCTTGCTATTACAGAACCATGCTTTATAAATAAGGAGCAAGCCTATATATATATATACTGTATATATATATATATATTTTTTTTTTCCCAGAAACCTGTGCTTTCTACTTTAAGATCGTCACATTTCCTACGTGAGTGTTTGAATTGATAAGCAGGATAAATATCAGCAGAGCACATGGCAAGAAAGAGATAATAACAGGGAGCAGATGGATGACAAAACCATGCCATTTTCAAACGGCAGTGCGGTTCATGAATAAAAAATCATGTTTGATTACTACTGTTATAAACCATTCTATTGCAATTCCAACAGGTTTGAATATTCTGTTTATACTGGTACCGAGCAAGAAAATGATTTTATGCCGTAGAAATCATGTCCCAGCGGAACCGTCACTGTGGGATGCCTTACAGCAGAGATCGAGATTATCTTCCTGTATTAATAGAGCACAGCCTTGCTACAAAGATTTCACTTTCAGTGATATAACTCTTATTTTCATCTATTTATACCTGCATGTCTCTGTCTCTTTCTAGTCCGTATACTTTATATATGGGGATATGTAGCAGGACACATATGTGCTGCTGTGTTAGCGAGATGGCATGTGTATGCAGAAATATATTTGACGTAACCTGAACACTCAGAATCATATTCTCCTTGCTGAGACCAGAGGGATATTATTCCCACTCTGAGGCATATGCTACTGAGAACCCCAAAGGGAATATACACTGACCAGCAAGATAAGCATCAACTGAGTGAAAGTTTATACATGGTTGTGGGGCCTGTTTAGCAGTGGCTATTAAACTGAACCTGTTTCAGTGATACCAGTATTCGTATTAGTTTTCTCCTGCCAGTACCAACCAAGGGTTTCTGGGGCAATGCCACAAAATAAATGGGCTATAGAAGGTGACTTCTGGTAAAAAAAATAATACTTGTAGTCAGTGTTACTAATGTAGACAGAGATAGGAAAGTATTTTTCTTTAGAAAAAGAGCACAAACCTAAGCATGCCGGGGACTCAAACTTAAAGTATGGCACATATTAAGGGGGGTGGATATATCATATAATAAACAACAGTTCTGACACAACACAGTTTATTATTAGACAGCCCCACCCATCCCCGTAAAAAAAGTATCCTTCTTGCCTATTCATGTGTGTTTAGAATTGAAAGGAAATGGGCCATCAGAACTAGCTTCCTTGCGCAGAATGGTGATGCCCATTAAAAAGAACAGGAGGCTAAATGAGTGTGTAGGTAATCAAAATATGCGCTGAGAAAATGATTCGCTGATGCTGCAATCATGATACCACTTATCACCACCCTCTATTTTTCTGTAATATCTCTAATATGATTGTCAAGGCTTCATTTTCTAAATAGGTGCACACAAAAAGGAGTACGATAATTGCCAGGGTTCTGCAGAGCTAATTAAACTACTTGTGAAAGGATACTTATACTAATACTGGCTATTTCTTTCTTGGTATAAAGTAGCCTACTTTTGTTTCTTTTGTCATTCAGGCTGTAGTGCTAGTATTCTTTCACAGTGCTACCTTAATTAGCTGGCGTCCCTGCTTGCCCCACTACAGCTCCAGAGAAAAGGGTAAGTAAACATACAGCTCGGTTACACATTTTTTTTTGGAAGATTAGTGTTTTTCAACAAAGAATTTATTATACCGAAAAGAAGTGTAAGGCACAGGTGCACCTTAATTAGTTGGGGCATAAAGTTAGTCTCCCTTACAGTAAAGGGTAAGTGAACATGATTTACTACTTAGTTACACATTGGTGCTGGGGAATGTATTATGTTATTAATTATTTTCAAATGATCCAATGGATTTAGTACTTTAATAGGCAGTGTATGACTCTTGTGTAGTGGAGGGCCTTAATGTCGAGGGTATATATTTTGTGTATAGGTGTAGTATTAAAGCCTCATTTTTGGATTATATATTTCATAAGGATTTCCCTTCTTTTACTACAGCTGCACTGCAGACCAGTAGAACACTGTTGCATTAAGTTCCATTATAACACTCTCTCTCTCTTTCTCAGCTTGGCTTTCTCAGTTGGAGACCAAAGAGAAAGAATCATATGCTCCCTCAAATTACGAAATGATCACTAGACCCATTGAAAACCTTCCACAATTTCCCACAGGGAATAGATGATAGAATCTGAGCAGCAGGGAATTAACTCTTTGGGTTTTCTCAAAACCTTTCCCCCCCCACTGGCTGATATTGAGTGCTGAAAATTATTACTGGTTATTAAAACTATTACTGGTGCCATTGGGCTTGTTAATGCTAATGGGGTACTGGTGAATGGCACTTAGGTACAAGGAAGACCTATATTTTACAGCTGCTATTAACTGGATATAAATTACAGGGCAGCACTTGTGTATTGCTTCTATGTGTATTTAACTTGTGAACTCTGAAAGTCATGTGTCTAGACATGTAAATAACCACCCATACATTACAAAAATATATGTTGAAAACAACATTTACAGCCTTGACATAAGCTATTGCTCTTCTGATGAAAAAAAACAAACAAAAAATAAATAACGTTAAAGTGTAAAGGGTCATTTTCTTGTTTTTAAATATTGAGTATTTGGAAAGACCTTTACACTGAACTTTTTCACCACTATGTTTAAAATTATAAAAAAAAAAGGGAACACTCATACATTTAACAGGAGATGCACCTAAGGCTCAAGGTTGGATTTATAATGGGAGAAAGCAGCAGCTTCAGGGTCTTTGCAGAAATAGGTCAGTCATTAAGACCTGAAGTTCCCAGGGAAATGCACTATCCCTTCCTGCAGGTTATCCTTGAGTAGATCACAGCCCCATACTTACAGCATTTTCTATTTAAAAAACCTTCTAAAGCACTCATCCCCAACCAGTGGCTCGCGAGCAACATGTTGCTCCCCAACTCCTTGGATGTTGTTTCCAGTGCTTATTTTTAATTCCTGGCTAAAGTGCAATCTTTATTTGCCTCAAAACCATGAGTAGTACCAAACAAAGCCTGTAAAGTATTAGTTCAGATAGGGGCTACCTATAGCCAATCACAGCCCATATTTTGCACCCCCAGGAACCTTTTGCATGCTTGTGGTGCTCTTCAACTCTTTTTACATTTCAATGTCGCTCAAAAGTAAAAAAAAGTTGGGGATCCCTGTTCTGGAGTATAGGCCCATAATAAGGTTCAGCTCCACACCTGTAAGACTTTTTTTCCCAAGGGCCTGGTCATGGTAGACATAATTGATTCATATTACCATCTCTGCCTAAACCTCTTTTGTCAAATCCACTTGCCACTTCATTTGATGTAATTGTGATATAATATATTGGTATTCTGTAATAAAGATTCATTATGGCATCCACTAGAATTTTATATAAATAAAAAGAAATTCACATATAATGAACACATACAACTAAGATAATCATTGGTGTAAATAGCCAAATATAAACAAAGTAGGGAAGACCTCAAGTCCAACTCAGAGGTAACAAGGTAGAGAGATGATTCAAGAAACAGACAGACCTTCCAGAGTATAACAGTACTCCCTGTGGGCCCCAGTCATGGACCATTTCCTAGGATTTTCTTATATCCAATAGACCAATATAACATATATAACATTTACTACCATTTACATCATTTTGCACCTTCTACATCTGATTTTTTTGATAAGGGGCCCTTTGCTTATGGCTCTCTGTGGACTTTAGGGGGGCAATTTGGCACTGTTAATAAATCAAGGTAAGGAAAAAGGGTTTTGGTCCTCGGAGGAACACAGGCCTCTGCTTGCCATTTTGGTGTGCAGCAATCCATCTTCCAAACAAGACAGGGCGCCAAGTGCAAAAACCATTGCAGATTCTGTCTGTTTTTTGTATTCTGGCTTGCATGTTGTAAACAGCCCCCTTTATTTTTTTTCAGGTTATAAAATTACAGTTAGCGTGAAAAAAAATGTTTTGTAGCTGCGAAAGTGACATTAATGGGTTGCACACCTATCCAACACTCAAATTCTTGTTATAGGATGCAAGGTGGGAATATCTGTCTTCCAAGAAAATGGCTCAACACATACACATCCCCCCCAGATAAACGGAGAGTCATCCCTGTTTGTAATATATGTAGATTTATAGGAGTCAGTACATGGAATGAAAAATAAGCAACATATATAATGCTATGTGCTTAGCTTGACAGAGAAGAACTTCTGAATACATCTAGAGAAGAAGGCAGATAAATCATACTAGCCCAATTCTGGGATTTGATAGGAAAAATAATTATTGTACTTAGTGATGGTTACAAGAAAATAAATCACCAGCTGAGCCTGCACTAGTGTATGTTCATGTATGTCACATATGGGTAGATCAATCATTATTACTCTTTATATACGATGGAGGAAATAAATGGAGGAAATATATATATACATGCCATTCTTAGAATGGTGCACTTGCAAATAAGCCCAACTCATTCCCATCCTCTGTACAAAATCTGTTCAGATTTAACTGCTGGATCTCCAACATGAGATAAATCTTAAACCTGAAGAAGATGCAAAGGATTCAGCTAATGCATCAAACCTCTTTAAATATGTTGAGGATATGCAGAATATCAGATTCTCTGAAGCCCCCAAATAAAATCACCTATGAAAATAAAATCCAGAAATAGATCTGTCAACAAGTTGTTCCTTCTCCCCTGGGCTGACAGTTCTAGTCGGTGTCAGTGTAAATCAGCAGCGCAGAAAGTGAGAGGGCTCTCCTGGGGAATCACTTAGCTCCAAGGAAGTGCTAGGAAAATATATGATTTTATTTTGATTATGTTTCACTGATTTATTTGCTTTGCTGCCGGTGGCAGGACAGTCACCAGAGTATAAGGCACACACAAGCACACATGTTGTAACACCTCAAATGTTCTGCTATTCACTGTGGCCAAGTTGAGAATCTATTCTCGGTTCTGGAATACTCCTATATGATTTTGCTCATGTTACTGACAATGGTCAGTAAGCAAGATCCACAATCACAATACACAAGTGCAAAGTCAATAAGTGCAGCTAATGATAAACAGATTTTGCCTATGCATTACGGGCCTGGTTTAGTGGCCATCCTGAAATTCCCACTCCATTTTAGCACCAACATCTCCCTTCTCATTCCCAACATGGTACAGACCATTCCTGGGGAGACTACCATATCCTGTGCATTTCTTGGCTTATTCTTGACCTCTGGGGAAAACTATGTAATGGCCCTGGAGGCCAATAAAGCATCCCGATAATACATGTTCCTCCACAGTTCAGTTAGGTCAATGAGTTGCTTGGCAACTCTCTGCTATACTTTCCATCAGCACTTCACTGTGGCTGCAAGGACATAGGTTCTACGTTGTTCGTGGCAGGAATGGAATATTAAACACACAATTAAACGAGAAAAAGAGAACTAAAACCTTTAAGGGGTTGTTTATCTCCAACTTATAGTTTAGTATGATGTAGAGAGTAATATTTGCAGACAATCTGCAATTGGTCTTCATTTTTTATTATTTGTAGTGATCAGCGAATCTGTCCTGTTTTGCCGCGACAAAAAATTTGCGAAGCATCAGGAAAATTCATGAACTTTATTTAAAAAGCGCTACTTATGTACGCAGCGCTGTACAGTAGAATACATTAATATATTAAAATAGATAAATACAAAGTATAACAATAAACACAAATAAATACAAGATACAGTTGCAATAAGTTAAGAGTCAAAGACACAAGAGGATGGAGGTCCCTGCCCCGTAGAGCTTACAATCTATATTGTAAGTGTGAAATGTGGAAATTCACTGCAAATCCATGTCTAATTATTTGTGGTTTTTGAATTATTTAGCTTTTTATGTAGCAGCTCTCCAGTCTGGAACTTTAGCAACTAACTGGTTGCCAGGGTCCAAATTACCCAAGCAACCAGGCTTTGATGTAAACAAGAGACTGAAATATGAATAGGAAAGGGCCTGAATAGAAAGGTAAGTAATTAAAAGTAGCAGTAAGTATAAAATTGTAGCCTCACAGAGTAATAGTTTTTTAGTTTTCAGGGTCAGGCAAAAATTCAAAAACTATAAAAAAGAAAAATGAAAACCAATTGAAAAGTTGCTTAGAATTAGCTATGGTATAGCATACTGAATGTTAGTGTAAAGGTGAGCAACCCCTTTAAAATGTATGCCTTGAAATGCAGTATTTTCTATATTATATGTGCTGTACCATTCCAGAAGTTCAGCAGCCTATATAAGAGTAATGATCCAATTTGTCCACAGAAGCTTCAGATCTTGGATCTTGTCAGGCCATCTTTTGAGTGTCAGTGTCACTACACATGCTCTTGGCTATTGCTGAGAAGCTGTTAGGGACCATCGGGAATAAACAACACATTAGCAGAAAGTGAGATTACAGGGGTCATTCGTGACCATAAGTTTCTCATTGTGCCTTATGGCAGCAGCGTCTGGCAAGTTTGCAGGGGTGGCGAAAAAGCTATTTTGCTCTCTGCACTAACAATGTGGCCCCCCTCGACCCTCTCCAATATGAAAAATTGAAGTTTCAAGGGGAGCGGCAGCATCAACTTGGCCACCTCATGCTGCAAGGCCCCTGAGGCAGCGCTGTTTATGACTTCCTAGGCAGTCTGCAAATGACAGAAAATGGGAACAATACACAATATTGTTTGCACTTTGCACACTGCCTATGTGTCCTGTGCCCTTTAGCTCTCTTCTTCTCCCGGACAGTGGTAAATGACCCCTGATATCCGATACAGGTCTGATTAATAATTCATTATCTTGTATGTATAGCATATATCGTGGGTTTGTTTCTAAGCTCACGTAACTGCCATTCAAATGATTTCTCTCATTTTCTGATCACACTAATACTAGGGGCATCCTCAAAGCAACAGATCATAACTTACAATGGACTTTAGTGGCCTTGGGCTCGCACAGGAAAACAAGACTAGCATTTCTAGCCTAATTATTGCTGAGCTTTAGGCTACTTTTAGCCTCTTGTAAAGTAAACAAATACAGTGGTGTGAAAAACTATTTGCCCCCTTCCTGATTTCTTATTCTTTTGCATGTTTGTCACACAAAATGTTTCTGATCATCAAACACATTTAACTATTAGTCAAAGATAACACAAGTAAACACAAAATGCAGTTTTTAAATGAGGGTTTTTATTATTTAGGGAGAAAAAAAATCCAAACCTACATGGCCCTGTGTGAAAAAGTAATTGCCCCCTGAACCTAATAACTGGTTGGGCCACCCTTAGCAGCAATAACTGCAATCAAGCGTTTGCGATAACTTGCAACGAGTCTTTTACAGCTCTCTGGAGGAATTTTGGCCCACTCATCTTTGCAGAATTGTTGTAATTCAGCTTTATTTAAAGGGGTTTTCTAGCATGAACCGCCTTTTTAAGGTCATGCCACAACATCTCAATAGGATTCAGGTCAGGACTTTGACTAGGCCACTCCAAAGTCTTCATTTTGTTTTTCTTCAGCCATTCAGGTGGATTTGCTGGTGTGTTTTGGGTCATTGTCCTGCTGCAGCACCCAAGATCACTTCAGCTTGAGTCCTTCAGGATTTTTTGGTAGACAGTAGAATTCATGGTTCCATCTATCACAGCAAGCCTTCCAGGTCCTGAAGCAGCAAAACAACCCCAGACCATCACACTACCACCACCATATTTTACTGTTGATATGATGTTCTTTTTCTGAAATGCTGTGTTACTTTTACGCCAGATGTAATGGGACACGCACCTTCCAAAAAGTTCAACTTTTGTCTTGCCGGTCCACAAGGTATTTTCCCAAAAGTCTTGGCAATCATTGAGATGTTTTTTAGCAAAATTGAGACGAGCCTTAATGTTCTTTTTGCTTAAAAGTGGTTTGCGTCTTGGAAATCTGCCATGCAGGCCGTTTTTGCCCAGTCTCTTTCTTATGGTGGAGTCGTGAACACTGACCTTAATTGAGGCAAGTGAGGCCTTCAGTTCTTTAGATGTTGTCCTGGGGTCTTTTGTGGCCTCTCGGATGAGTTGTCTCTGCGCTCTTTGGGTAATTTTGGTCGGCCGGCCACTCCTGGGAAGGTTCACCACTGTTCCATGTTTTTGCCATTTGTGGATAATGGCTCTCACTGTGATTCGCTGGAGTCCCAAAGCTTTAGAAATGGCTTTATAACCTTTACCAGACTGATAGATCTCAATTACTTTTGTTCTCATTTGTTCCTCAATTTCTTTGGATCTTGGCATGATGTCTAGCTTTTGAGGTGCTTTTGGTCTACTTCTCTGTGTCAGGTAGCTCCTATTTAAGTGATTTCTTGACTGAAACAGGTGTGGCAGTAATCAGGCCTGGGGGTGACTACAGAAATTGAACTCAGGTGTGATAAACCACAGTTAAGTTATTTTTTAACAAGGGGGGCAATCACTTTTTCACACAGGGCCATGTAGATTTGGAGTTTTTTTTCTCCCTTAATAACGTAAACCTTCATTTAAAAACTGCATTTTGTGTTCAATTATGTTATCTTTGACTAATAGTTAATGGTTTTTGATGAGCAGAAACATTTAAGTGTGATAAACATGCAAAAGAATAAGAAATCAGGAAGGGGGCAAATAGTTTTTCACACCACTGTATCTATTTTAAAAACGCCATTACATAGCTTGTCGTTGGCTGCTGACTTGCCCAGTCTTGAGAAAATCAGAAGGTTATTATAGCCCATCCTTTCCCAAAGTTATTAGCGTGATCAGAAAATGAGAGAAATCATTTGAATGTTTTTCCCCTCTTACTGAAAGTTAATATGAACTTCTGGTTTACCCTGCCCATCATGGCTAATGTCAATATCCTGCAGAACCTGAAAGAGACAATGATCTTTTTATAATTTTACACGGATACAGAACTATACAAATGTAGAACATTCTGTTTAAGAGAAGATCCGCATTTTGCTGCCACATAACTTGCTGCTGGGTTCCCAGATATAATAAATGTAACCCTTTGTGCAGTTACTTTTAACTCTTCCACACCAGCCATCCTTAACTAAATGCAGAGGTTTTGTTTGGCAGTACACTCATAGTAAATAAGGCAGAACTTTATTTATTGCTTCGGTTGACAGTCTCTTCAGCAAGATGTTCAATACCCGCAGCAGCTCCACCATCACTTGGGATGAGCATAAATATTCTGAAAGATTTGAAATTCCGCTAATTGTAGTAATTTTTCAGGGAATCATTCATAAATCCTGACCTCAAATGCTTTTAGAGATGTTTTGGCCGCTTTATTTCAAAGCAAAAAGAAAGGGGCATAGTAACGAGTTTAATGACACAACAAAAACCGTATTTGGAGGATGTTTGCAAATGCATTGGTGTCAATGGGCGTTTTTTTTCTGACCTTTTTTTATGCCAAATGCATTGGAGTAAGTAGGTTTTTTGTCAAGTTTTTTCATAAACTAAATACATTCAATGAGTGAATTTTTTTGCCAAGCATGGATTTGCAACAAATTTCCTTGTTTTGCCATTGGCGGATTTTTTTGAGAAACACCCACAAAAATTCTCTGTGGAAAAAAATTGGTGCAGTGCAAAAAAAATCCTTGCACATGTCAAAACAGTCATGGTGATGGTTTTTGTTAAGTCAATGGACTTTATTTCTCTGTGAAACAAAATGCATTGCAAAATTCTAATGCAGATTTGCAAATTTTTTTGGAACTCACTCATTTATGATTGAAGCCGCAAGTGTGCGCAGTCTAAAATAAATGCAGTTGTTACACTGATCGGTGCTATTTTTCAAATATAATTTTTTCAAACATGCTCCGTGCATTTACGTATAGTTGTGCCATGGGCCAGTATGTCTATCTAGCATCTGCTTCTGAATTGAGCACTAGTGCACTTATTGAGCAAGGGACCCTGGAGCTCCCACCATCCTAGTGCTAATTCCACTTTAGGCTGCATCAACAGACAAACATACTAGGACCCAAAGAGTAGAGATGTAGTGAACTGTTCGTCTGCGAACTAATTCGCGCGAACATCGGGTGTTCGCAAGTCCGCAAATTGGGCAAGTCCTGCCCATGCGCTTGGCGCAACACAGATACAATTGTTCCAGATATATTTGAAGTCTGTCCAGCTTCATTTCCAGTATTCAGCGTGAGCGTGACATGTGCGCCCTATACTTTTGATGCAACTGAACTGCACCTGGTCCAGAGCTGGGGGTATCTTTAGGGTTTCCTTGCAGTAGTTTTATACACAATTGACTGCACCGAAGAGTACAACTTGCCCACTGTGCTTGCGGATGTAAATAAGCCCTGGTGATTTGCATCTTAAAGGAACAGTAACACAAAAAATTTACTTTAAAGATATCACTTCTAAATACTTTTATTAACCTAAATAACTTTAAAAAATTGTGAAATTTTAAGTGGTTTTGTAATAAATTCCATTACCAGTGGCTTTCTGGGCAAAGCTTGAAAAGGTGATACGGCGATGGGGTAGACTTCCGGTTCAATCCGGAAGTTAATTTACAGCGTTCTTCTGTGTCCTATTAAAAGTGATTAATGGGCTGCTAGCGATGGGGCACAACGAAGGAAAGGAGAGGGATGGGAGACAGACCTTTTCACCTCTTCTGCTGGGTCTGCGTGTCTGTAAGAAGGAGCGGTGCCACAGCCTGCACGGAGAGAGGGGGGGGGGGAGGAGGGGGATCTGAACGGAAGTGGACTGAGAGACTTGGGAGAGATCTGCTGCCAGAGCTCAGTAAATCTGGGGTAAAGTACATTTACAAAGAAAACCACTAATACTATTGTAATTTTTCTATGATATATTTGCTAATTAAAGTATATAGAATGGATTTCTTGAAAGAAAAAATTTTGTGTTACATTTCCTTTAAACTGTACTTTGCACACTGCACTTGAACTGTTATTCCATTTGAATTTTGTTCAAAAGGCACTTGTCTGATTGCTGAATTGACTTTTCAACTAAATGAATTGTAATTTTACTATAGTTTAATCATTTTATTTGTTACAGATATGAGGGGGTTTGGATCTTTCTTGACAGAAGAGATCCTTACTTCCAAAGGTTTTTTTTTACACTTTGAAACATATTTCTATCTATTGGTGGGCATCATTTGTCCCCAGGTTACTCATCATCATCATCAACAGTTGCAGTGCTCACTAACACAGGTACAGCATTTCCTGCTGGCTTTCCATGCTTGTTGGGTTCTTACATTGAACTCTAATACATTCTTATATTTGGACAAAACAGTACTAATCATTCTTATATTTGGACAAAAAGATACTGAATATGCTAGAAAAGGAAAATAAATGTAAGCAGACAGTGATAACGTTTCTGTAAAAATGCTGTATTTACTATAAATGGGACGGAGTTATACAATGTGCATAATAGTACATGTATAGTGGTTACAAATATATAAAGCATTACCCAACAGCTAGGACACCTAACAAGTGCCTACTGAGTAAGCTGGGGCACTCTCTCCTTATGCATGTGCCTGAACATGGGTGGCCCACACTGGGAGAACCCTCCTGATGTGGGTGGCTATGCACTTGAGAGGGACCTTTTTTTTGGAAAAAAATGTAATGTTTCCCCCAGACTCATTAGTCTGTTGGTGTGGGTTAATCATCAAGTATAGGTACCCTTTTAGGCAGATGCTTATTTAGGGATAATATAAGTGCACTGAAGAATCCACAAAAGTGAATTTGCTTCCATGTCTTGGTGAATTACAACTGGGTATCTATTTAATTGCATTAATGTATTAGAGAAATGCAGACGGATTGATAGTAAAGTCACATTTCGGTGCAGTATAACTTATGTACATGCTCAGGATATCCTTGAATGCTACCAGAGGAACAATAATTTTTCAACTGAGATTCACTGATTATACATGCGATAATGAGATATCCAGGTAGTGCCAGGGAATACAAAGTGCTTTATGTAGCTGCAACAATATCTTTCACAAAATAAATAGTTGTATAGCAACTCTGAGGGAAAGAGACAGCCGCAGGAATAAGGTAAACATCATAAAACTCTCTAGAATAACCTTACATTTTTCAAAATGGAAATTCTTCAATATGTTTTTTCTAGAGGTAAATATGACACAGGGCAAACGGCACAAAGGAAAAAGCTGTACAAGTATCTTATACTTCTGTTTATCATCTGGTTCAAGGAAAGAAAAGCTGGGGGGCAAAATATGGAGAATTTTAGTGGGCTAAAGGGCTCAGGGAGGAGCAGCAAGGGGTGGTGATCAACTGGAAATGAAAGGAGGAGGGGCAACCCGCGCCAGCATGTCTCTTTCTTGCCGATGTTTTGACTAGTCACAGGTATTGCTTGCTCCCATTTAACTTTGTGATTCCTCATAACAATCAAGTCCCAGGATGTACTGTATTGCACATAACCAGGGATACCTGAGAGCAATAAAAATATGGTTGCACAATGTTCTGTAGGAAAGCACCATGGGTTGGTTTGTATTTCATAAAGATGTGCACTGGAAGCCTAGGGTTAATGGTAAGTGGTTTTGGTCAGTTGAGGATTTCTAATTATTTGGCACCTTTAATAATGTTAGTTTTCAGTTTTCCTTTAGGTGTTGTGAATTCCTGTATTAGATTCCATTATATCTCTTTAATATTATTACTAAATGTATAGGACATGTTTAAACTACAGAGACAGAGGGGATTATATTAGTGATGTACAGATCAATAATAATTCAACAAACGCCCGACCCTATCCCTGCACCTCCCCCCCACGTGTGTGCGCACAATCTTGCACGCGCATGGGTGATCCCTTCGGTGGGTGGAGTCATTGCCCCCACCACCAATGACAAGGTAACGCGTACAAGGGGTAGGCACAGTTAAGTCGCAGGCGGGGAGGGTGCCTGGAAAAGCTTGGCCTGAACCTGCCTGCAATCCGAGAAAGTTGCGTGACTGTGGAACCAAACTCACCCAATCCGCCAGTATCAGTCTGGCCTGCACATCTCTAGATTATATATTATTTGGTGGCATATTACCTCTGTGTCTGTATAATCAGTTACCTGCAATTTTTTCCAATTTGCACTGCTACTTTGAAGCTGGAGCTTTATATGTACATGAGACAAATGTCTAATTAAAGTCTTTCTTACCTAATTACTGGGATAATTATAGAGTAAATGCAAAATAAATGGAAAGCTGCTTAAACAGTATGCGCAGCTAGATATGCTGTGATGCAATGCAGACATGATTAGTTAAGAGTATGATTAAGCTATTTTCCTGTCATAAATAAGGTGTGTTTAATGCACATGTGGCTATCTACACAGGAGGAGGAAAATGCTGCAGGATTCTAGGCTCAGGCAGAATCATACATGTAATTTTTAAACTGGGGTTTAGTGTTAGCTACTCGTGCACTTTATTCTTTAACTTATTTTTATTGAGATATAACTGCACCGAAAAGCTAAAAACTAAAAAGATGCATAAAAATGATCTAGTAATATAACACACAATTACAAAAACTGTGGGTAGCTAATAAATCAATAAAGAAACTCGAGCAAAAGTACAGTCATGGGATCCCTTATCCGGGAATAATTCAAATTTTTCCTAATTATTTTCTTTTTTCTGTAATAATGAAACATTACCTTGTATGTACTTGATCCGAACTAAGTCGCATTACTCCATATTGGTGGCAAAATAATCCTACTGGGTTTATGTAATATTTTAGTAGATTAAAATTACATAAAGATTGAAACATGGCAGCTTTTACTTGCTGAGTTTTTAATGCAAATGTGTGTGTTTTCTTCTTTAATAAATTGTGAAAATCCTGTTGAGTATTGTTATAATCATGTTTTTGCTGCATTTATATGAATTGTAATAATATATATATATATATATTTATAGTGAATCATAAATCTGCCCCTGAGTGTACATATGGTACCTAACACTTGCTATTATTCTTGCTTCTGTCAATGAAGTGGAAGGCAGTAATAGAAAATGAGAAACTGATTGCTTAACTTGCAAAGACTAATTTTTCAACAGTAAAAAATGCAAGTTGAGAATGTCTGTGCATTAAATATGGAAATATGTTTCCTCAGTATATACAATGCAGGAACCAATGCACCGACTTTCTAGTAGTAAGGGAGGGGAAGGCTTAGCTCAAGGAAACTGACAGAAAATTATGCAGAACATGGTACATAAGCATTTAAGCAAACTTAATGTAAAGAAGGCTCTGGGGACCAATGAAATACACCTACAAGTAAGTACTTTTATCTGGAGGGAAATCTGATGTAATTCCAGGATTTAAAAAGGACTTATGTTCTCAACTTGGCAATTATAGGCATGTACAGTATGTAATGTTGCCATAAAAAGTGAGAAAGATATGTGGAGCTTTAGCAACAAATTCAAGATTATGTTCTAAAGACTGGCATTGTAATCAGCAGGGCCTTATAAAGGACAGATTAATTCAAACAAATTTAGATTGTTGTAGGAAGTAGGATGTATTGGTTTAACTGAAGTGATCTACATAGATTTTTTGAAGTGTTTAATGGAGTTCTACAGAAATATTTTTCAATATCTTTCAAGCTAAGATCTGTTGGTTTTGGTGGTGCTATTCATTTGACAGATTGTGTACAGAGAATAGCTGTTAAATGTACATTCTCTAATTGGACTAGGATTATAAATGATGTGCCACTGAGTTCTTTGTTGGGTCCATATCTATTTAATTTGTTCATTAATAAATTGGAGGAGGCATAGAAACAATGCATCTGTTTTTTTCATATGATACAAAACTATTACATTGACAGAATCAATTCTAGGTCTGTGGGGGGATCTTGACAAACCAGGGTTTGGGCATATCAGTTGGAAATGAAGTTTAGTGTTTAGGGTTTTGCTGGATACTTATATTCTTATGTTAAAGAGTAATTGTGGAGAAAAAAATGTAGTTGTAGTGACCACTGCTATTCAGCAGCAATGACCAGCAGGATATTGTCCCTTATTAAAATGGGAAAAGAGTAACATAATGCTTTTAAAAGCATTGTAAGGCCCCATCTAGAATATGCAGTTTTTGGCCTTAACTATTCTAATAGGTGATAAAAAATATTAACAGAATATATCAGGGTGCTTCATCAGTAGTAAATATAGCACTTCCAAAACAAATATGTTTCTTTACTCCAAAATGACACCATAGTTATTGATGGTTTAATGTTTCCCAATCAGTAAAATTCAGTTGTCTCATGTAATTAATCCTTGATGAACACCTAATTTGGTTATATTTATGCTGACTAAATACTGTACATCAATGTCATCCAAGGTCTGGCCAGTCCTCAACTTACTTCCATCTGATTCAAACAATCATCTTACTAAATATAGACCAGGCACCTTAAACCAATGCTTAGAAAGTAAAGTCCTTGTGAACGTCTGCAGGTGTGCCAATGTCTTTAACTTATAGGGCTATTTGAGAGCAGGTTCTCACCTTGCCTCGTGGAAAAACAGCCCTGGCAGCATGTGCTTCTATTGGCTATCACTTCCAGTAATTCTGCTGTAACTAGTTTTCAAGCAATAATAAACCACTAACAAAGACTAACATTTTTCAGTAAATGAATTTTATAGTTTATTGGTTTATGAGGTTGGAACTTGATGTAAGGAAATGTTTTTTTTGTTTAATGATGAATATCCTGGATCTTTGAGTAAAATGCTTGCCTTATTATTTGACATCATCTAGAATTTGGGAAAAAATGTGAGACTTGGGCAGCACAATTTATTTCTTCATTATTATTTTTCTCTTTAATGTAATTATCAGAGTAGGTGCTTTGTGTGTTTAATTTTGCTTATAATCAGAAGCATTGAAAGAGGGTTACTGTATATGCACTGCATTTTAACTTCCAACAATATATCACTTCATTGTGCATCTTAAAGAGACAGTTAAGTGGGAGGCCATAGCCTATTGTGGGCTCATCCATTTTCCCCTGCATGCCTGAATTCCTTTTGTGCATATGAGTGGAAACTGTAAAATATTTACCTCTAATAAGTCATTCTGTATGGACAGAAATGGACAGAAATAGAAGACCTCCATCCATTTATGCTCACAATGGTGATGTTTTATTAATGTCTATCAAGTATGATTCTTCTGAGATAAGAAAAATGGTAGCATCCTCTGATATGTATAAAATATGTTTTTGCACTTAGTAAGCCATAGAAATATGCTTTACTGTCATAAAGTAAAAAAGAAAAAAAAAAACAGTTTTTACCCCTATTTATAAACTATGTACTTTTTTCAGAGGTGGGTCCTGGAAACAGGAATATTTCCCCTTTATTCAGGTACCTTTAAGGTGCACAACAGGGCTAATTACTGCAGCAGTGCAGGATATAAGAGACTCCTGGGAGTATAGGGGTTGGTATGTGCATGTGAGGACTGTACCGGGAAAAATAGTGTGAAAACCTCTCTCCTGTTGGAGGATTAAATAGCTTGCAATGCTAGGTGAGCTGAAACCCTGAGTGGGAAAACAAATTGCTTTTCTCTGTTGTTATACCTGAAACTGCTGCTACTTTATGCTGAAGAAAGACTGTGTTTAAAGGAACAGTAACACCAAAAAATAAAAGTGTATAAAAGTAACTAAAATATAATGTGCTGCTGCCCTGCACTGGTAAAAGTTGTGTGTTTACTTCAGAAAGTCTACTATAATTTATATAAATAAGCTGCTATGTAGCCATGGAGGCAGCCATTCAAAGGATAAAAGGCACAGGCACATAGCAGATAACAGATAAAACACTATTGTATTCTACAGAGCTTATCTGTTATCTGCTATGTAACCTGTGCCTTTTCTCCTTTTTTCCAGCTTGAATGGCTGCCACCGTGGCTACACAGCAGCTTATTATATAAACTATAGTAGTGTTACTGTAGCAAACACACCAGTTTTACCAGTGCAGAGCAACAGTGCATTATATTTTTATTACTTTAAAGCTCTTTCATTTTTTGGAGTTACTGTTCCTTTAAGTTGTTGTTGTACCTGCTGAAGATAAAGCTTATTTGAGTGGGATCCAGAAATAAATGGACATTTATTCTACTGCTGTGGTGTGGCCTTAGTGCATGGGCGATCCCATATCCTCTGAACTATACAGTATAAATATATATATATATATATAGGACAGTAAGACATTCTGTGCATGAAGCTACCAAGAAATGCCCTCCTTTTTAAGCAAAACAGGGATTGTTTGTTCATATATTGTACGATATTCAAGCAGGTCGACTATGTCAAAGTCATCCACTATCTGGACAGTCCTACACTCACTTTTATCTGATTCATTAAGAATTCTACTGCTTTAATATACATTTAACAAAGGGACTGAGTTTTACCTGCAACATACTTGCTTTCAGGTTAAAACCCCCAAATGGTTGCCCTTTTTTTTGCTCCACTGGGATCACCCGACAATGGCAAGCTCCATGTTGTAGGTCCCACACTTGCCTGCTACAGTCAGGTGACGGTTAAATGTATATTGAAGCAGTAGAATTCTTTATTGATCAGATGAAAGATGAAGGTGAACAACAAAAAAAACAGCCAATTGTATCTGAAAATGTACTTTGCACATGCACTTGTGTAAGTAAATGATCACATTTTCTTTTTGTTTGATTCAGCTTGATGTGTTAAGGAAAAGAAAGAATGTCTATGATTTAACAAGTGAAAAATCCTCCCAGCAAATTCAGATATGATGTTAATATTATTTATTTTTCTTGAATAGAATAATATAATTTTATATATATATATATATATATATATATATATATATATATATATATATATATATATATATATATATATATATATATCAAAATAAAACAGCCAGCACCAAGAGTCTTTGTGTTTCAAAAAATCTCTTGTGTATTATAATTGCATGTACAACCAACGTTTCGGTCCCTTTTGGGACCTTTTTCAAGGGACCCCCCCAAAAGGGACCGAAACGTTGGTTGTACATGCAATTATAATACACAAGAGATTTTTTGAAACACAAAGACCCTTGGTGCTGGCTGTTTTATTTTGATATTTATATGATATCCCGTGCACAGGGGCAGCTGCAGAGCAGCGGATTTGTGAGTGTGGTGCTGTCGTGTGGACTATTTTATATATATATATATATATATATATATATATATATATATATATATATATATATATAGATATAGATATATATATGCTAGAGAGACTCGGGGGTTAACAGACTCTATTGTATATTTATGTACTAGGCATAAGGAATGAGTTTAAAATGAGTTGAAAATTTTTCTTGAATAGAATAATATAATTTTTCTTGAGTATAGATATGCTAGAGAGACTTGGGGGTTAACAGGCTCTATTGTATATTTATGTACTAGACATAAGGAATGAGTTGAAAATGAAGGACAAACATTCTCATATCCAGGAACTCCAGCAGCCATAGCTGTTCTTCTCATCCGCAGCCATCGCCAGTGCTATCATCCTTGCCCCATGTTGTATAATGACCTTGTTACTGCATTAGAAGCAAGATGTGAGCTCCAGCTAATGACAGCTCCTATTCCCACCAGCTCCTTTTGCCTGACATTCACATACCATTCTCTTCCATTAAAAGTTACAGTAAAAAAGTGAAATTGTCCTGCAGCATGATAGTAACCTTAAAAAATAAAGTTTTATTAATAAAAAAAAATATTGGCTGGTAACTCTTATTAGAATGTTTAGCAGCAATAGTTACTTCAATCACATTTTAAGCAATGGAATAAAATATAAATGACCGATTTCTCCTGAAGAGACACTAAATATTTATAGATTTTGGAATAAAATATTCAAATAAAAGGGAACGTTCACTTCTAGTAATGCTTTTACAATACAGGTATGGGATTTATTATGCAATGCTTGGGGCTTGGGATTTTTCGGGGGATTATATTTCAGTAATATGAATATCATCATACCTTAGGTCTGCTAGTATATGTTTGTCTAATTACATATGTATTGTAAATAAGTGATTACTTGATCATCAGGTTCAAGGCATTCCAGTAGGGTAGTGATCCCCAACCAGTGGCTCGGGGGCAACATGTTGGTCACCAACCCCTTGGATGTTGCTCTCAGTGCCCCCAAACCAGGTAGTTATATTTGAATTCCTGACTTGGGGGCAAGTTTTGGTTGAATAAAAACAAGATTTCCTACCAAATAAAGCCCCCTGTAAGCTGATAGTGTGCATAGAGGCTGCCTAATAGCCAGTCACAGCCCTTATTTGGCTCCTCCATGACTTTTATGGTGCTTGTGTTGCTCTCCAAGTCTTTTTACATTTGACTGTGGCTCATGAGTAAGAAAGGTTAGGGACCCCTGCAGTAGAGGAAGGTTCCTGATTATCTTTGGCACTACGATTATATAAAAGACTCAACCAATTGCTTGAGATGCAACTGTACATGCCCAGGCTTTGTTGTCATTCAGTTGAATAGCATTATTTTTATTGGCACTTTATTTATTGGAACTAAGTAGGGAAGAAATGGGGCATGTCCAAATAGCACTTGAAGCCAACTCTGTGCCTACTCCTCTTGATTAGCTTAGTGGTCCTATAAATGAGTAATAGTGATGAGTAAGACTTTTTTGGCAGGTTTCACTATAAAAAAAATCCATAAGCTACAATGGCTGCAGAAAAAAAAGTTGTGGAGAATGAAAAAAGTTGTTTGGGGGAAAAAAGCACCCGTTGACTTCAATGCACGTCCTGAATTTTCATCGTATAGCAAACTTTTCAGAGAAGCAAAAGGGGACAGATTTGCTCATCACTAAACATTTACAAAATGAATCAGAATCATGTTTTTCAAATCAGTACTAATTTCAAAAATACTTTTTTAGGTTAAAATTAGAATATTGCAGTGGCTTCACTATAGGGCAAATTTGCCCTTTTATATACTATAAGAACTGTATAAGTTCTAATCATGCTAAGTGACCGGTTGTGTTTATTAAAGCTCCTTTTATTAGGAATTAGGAATCCATACCTGGTGAAAATAATTACATATATAGTTATATATAAATGCAAAGGGCATTTCAAACTATCCTGTACTCTAATAAATTCGTATACTGGCCGGGTCTTTGTACAGACAGTTTTCTCTTTAGAAGGTTCTGGTAAGGGGAATGCTACAAAGCTTTATTGTTCATCTATATTTATTCATCTCAGCATTCATTATGCATTTAATTTATTCCAGATTACCTACACATTAAACAAACATTCGGGGCTTTAGTTCCATAATATTATCATAATGTTGAGAAAATTGCTGAATTTTTATGATTTTCAATTCATACAATGTAGGGTATAAAGAATAAAGGAAGGCATTTTTTTATATAAAGAGCAGAGAAGTCAAGAGCACACGCATGCACAAAGTAGCAGATGCAAGATTACGTTCCATAGGGAATTTTCTCTCCCTCAGATTCACAGCTTTGCCTTAAATCTCTCCTTACAAAATGGCAACTGTATCCAACCACTGGAGATTTTTGAATAATGTACATTGGAAAGTTACTTACTCAGCTGAAATAATTTTCAGCTAGAGATCCCCTTAAACTAGATATGTCTTTTCAGTGGCATGTCTCTTCATTTCTTTTATCTATTTCCAGTGGTGTTCTGCTCAAACCATGTATCCTTTTGGGACCGATTTATCAAAATGTGAGGTTAGTGCTTAAAACATAAAAACTCGCCTATGTTCTCTTCAGTCCTATCAATGGGTGAAAGTTAGAGTTCACCATTTGATAAATATGCTTCTAAAAGTTCCCTTGAAATTAACAGAATGTGGGTGAGTTTTTATGTATATTAAGCTTAAAACTTGCATTTTGATAAATCTGCCCTTCTGTGTTTCTTCTGTTGTATATTTCTTAATTTGTCTACTCTGTAGTTTATTTCTGCTATACTAAGGGGCACATTTACTAACCCACGAACGGGCCGAATGTGCCCGATTGCGTTTTTTTCGTAATGATCGGTAATTTTGCGATTTTTTTCGGCGTCTTTACGATTTTTGCGTAAAAACGCAAGTTTTTCGGCGTCTTTACGATTTTTGCGTAAAAACGCGAGTTTTACGGCGTCTTTACGAAAGTTGCGCAAAGTCGCGATTTTTCGTAGCGTTAAAACTTGCGCAAAACGTTGCGCCTTTTAAGTTTTAACGCTACGAAAAAGGCGCGACTTTGCGCGCAAGTGTTAAGGCTACGAAAAAATCGCGACTTTGCGCAACTTTCGTAAAGACGCCGAAAAAAATCGCAAAAAATACGAAAAAGTCGCAAAATGTTCGTTTCCAATCGGAATTTTTCCAATTCGGATTCGAAATTGTGTCTTAGTAAATCAGCCCCTAAGTCTCCTTTGTAGTTTGTTATTCCTGCACTGTTTTGTCATAATATGTTAAGTCTAAACATTTCTATTAGTTTGAGTAACCCTATAGCAACTAATAAGCCTCCAGTATTTACTGGTCACTTGTTGGAAACCAGACATCTGACTGCCTGCTGTTGGTTACTAGATCTAACAGAAAGATGCATTATTTAATACATTAGCCCATGTGTCTTTCCCAAGCTAAATGTCTTCAGTAGTCTGTGTCTCTCTAGAGCAGTGATTCCCAACCAGTGGCTCACGAGCAACATTTTGCTCACCAACCCCTTTGATGTTGGAGGCAAGTTTTGGAAGCACAAGGACACAATTTTACTACATGCAGAGCCTCCTGCAGGCCAGCAGTCCACATGGGGCTACCAAATAGCCAATCACAGCCCTTATTTGGCACCCTCAAAGAACTTTTTTCATGTTTGTGTGGCTCAGCAACACTTTTTACATCTGAGTGGGGCTCACAAGTAAAAAAGGTTGGGGATCCCTACTCTAGAGGTATGTCTCCCAGTGTAGGAATGCCAGGGGCCAACCAGAAGATGGAGAGAGGGGAGATGCCAGGGGCCAGAAAACCTTTGACTATGAGCCCACTCACCAAATTATTTGTACTCCTTTCCCTATTCAACCTCTTTATTGCCCTAGCCTCTTTTCTTAACATCTTATTGTTCCATCTGTTTAGCCTTTTTGTTTACATACAGGAATATGGAATGCCCATAAAATAGGTCAAGTGGTTAGGAGCAATAGGGCCCGCTGACACTTGGGCACTCTGACACTGATGTCTCCCCAGTGGTGTGGTTTGTCTAGTGGCCTGTGTCTCCAAAGTACTATGCTATTCCAGTGCCTTTCCAGGGGAGAGTCCCCGAACCAGTCTGCCCTACCAAGATTCTGATCTCTAACAATCAACCATTCCAGGGTCTGCATTTCCAGCCTATTTGATTTTGAAAGGCTACAGTATGTCTCACCAGTATTAAATTGTCATTTGTGTGTGTTTCCTCTATGGGGCACTTCTCTTGCAATGTGCAAGTGTCTACCTGCAACAGCACATGGTATAAAATGTTAGAAGTTAGAGTTTATTACTTGGTATATATACACCCTACATGTATGAAGAGGATAGGTATTAATCAACCTATGTGCTGTGTGTGTATGTAAGGAGATTGATATGGAGGTACATGAATAGCAGATAGATGATAGATAGATAGATAGATAGATAGATAGATAGATAGATAGATAGATAGATGTGCTGCAGTTTGCAAAAATGCCATTGTTGATATAATAACATTGCATGGGTATTGTTAATGAAGCTTGATAAAGCTCTGTCTTGGCATTGGCACTTGCTCATTTAAAGAAAAGCCTTAATTACATGATCCCTGCATTGTTTAGACTTCTTCCCTGTGTAGTGATTTACAGACCAGGGGCTAAGCACCTACTGTGCCCCTCTGTAATGCTGCTTTTGTTTTCATGTCCCCTTGTTATTCCAACTAAAGTCAAAAACCCTTGGAGCTGCCAACGCTTGTCCTGCTGCTAGAAGAAGGAAGTCCCACTGTCAGCACAAGATGGAGTGTTCTGCGCAGAACAATGCAGAAAACAAATAAAACAAATCCAAAGGATAAATCTTTCAACAGTAAGGGAGCTTGTAATCCATTTCACATGTACATTGTATTTTCACACTGTATTAGCTTAAACTTGGAGCTCGGATCATATAAGTGACACACACAAATTAAGCAGTCGTCAGCTGAACGCCTCCCTCCCCGTTGCCCAGTCATATATCTAGTGGATCTAACTTAATATAGAAAATAGTGGGAACACATTTCATGTTTATGGATTTTTAAGGAGAAAAATGGGATCAAGTACTTATGTCCACTCATCATTTCGTTATATGTTAAATTAATCAGGATGGGAATTTGGGGTAATTTGGAGCTCCATACAATAAATCTGCTAGAAACTTTTTAAATTTAATTTAAACATTAAATAAACCCAATAGGATTGTTTTGCCTCCAATAAGGATTAATTATATCTTAGTTGGGATCAAGTACAAGGTACTGTTTTATTATTACAGAGAAAAGGGAATCATTTAACCATTAAATAAACCCAATAGGGCTGTTCTGCCCCCAATAAGGGGTAATTATATCTTAGTTGGGATCAAGTACAGGTACTGTTTTATTATTACAGAGAAAAGGGAATTGTTTAACCATTAAATAAACCCAATAGGACTGTTCTGCCCCCAATAAGGGGTAATTATATCTTAGTTGGGATCAAGTACAGGTACTGTTTTATTATTACAGAGAAAGGGGAATCATTTAACCATTAAATAAACCCAATAGGGCTGTTCTGCCCCCAATAAGGGGTAATTATATCTTAGTTGGGATCAAGTACAAGGTACTGTTTTATTATTACAGAGAAAAAGGAATCATTTAACCATTAATTAAACCCAATAGGACTGTTCTGCCCCCAGTAAGGATTAATTATATCTTAGTTGGGATCAAGTACAAGGTACTGTTTTATTGTTACAGATAAAAAGGAAATGTGTTTAAATTATTTGCTTAAACGGGTGGTTCACCTTCAGGTTAATATTTAGTATGTTATAGAATGGCCTATTCTTAGCAAACTTTCAGTTTGTCTTCATTTTTTATTTGTTAGAGTTTTTGAATTATTTGCCTTCCCCATCTGACTCCTTCAAGCTTTCAAATGGGGATCACTGACCCCAGCAGCCAAAAAACTATTGCTCTGTAAGGCTACAATTGTATTGTTATTGTTCTTTTTATTACTTTGCTTTTTATTTAGGCCCTCCTTTATTTATATAATTTTGTTCCTCCTTCAAACCGCTGCCTGGTTGCTAGGTTAAATTGAACCCTAGCAACCAGTTAGCTGCTTAAATTCCTCACTGCACAGATGCTGAACAAAACACTAAATAACAGCATTAAAGCAAATAATAAAAAATGAAAACCAATTGCAAATTTTCTAAGAATATCACTGTCTACATCATACTAAAAGTTAATTCAAAGGTGAACAACCCCTTTAAAGTCTATGAGAGATACCCTTACCGTAATTTGGAGATTTCTTGGTAACAGATCCCATACCCGTACTGTTACTTAGAGCAGCAAAAGACATTAGAGCTCATTTAGCAATGTTATAAGCTCAAGTGCTTCAGCACTAAGGAGTGGGCCCTTACACTGAACCCTTGCACCTATACCTTTGTTCAACTGTACTCTGAACTTTACTAACAATCCAATGAAGACTGCAGTTCATATAGGCAAAAGGTTAATGTTTGCCAAAAGCAGGCATTAATAACAAGGCTCCCCATCACTCCAGTGCCTTCCTGCTTGCATGTTGTAAATGATGTGCAAGCTATTCACCTTCAGTAGGATGCCACACACATTATAGTAAATGAGCCCTACTGAGTGTTTTTGGGCAAAGACTGACACAGAAATATATTATATTTATAGAAATATAAATCAGACCTGCAAATGAATCAACCACTTGAAACATGTGTCAGAATGAGAAGCAATAGAATCCCTCAATAACAAAAGTGTATTTCTTGAATGTAAGAAGTTTATTTTCTCTTACTGACTAAATGTTTAAAAAACATTGTGCAGAGAACATTTTTTCTTGGGACTGATTTATGACTTCCCCAGTCTTTTAGCTCAAGCAATCATAAAGCAAACCCCATGTTAAGAAACCCATGCAGCGTTTTGGGGAAAAAACCTTGTTAGCCGATGTAATTTTCCCCGAGCAGGCTTTCTTAAATAAGAAAATGTTTGGCAGCTTTTAGATGCTGAACTTTTAGGTGATAGCCATGCACAGTATGGCTTTTCCAAACCTTTCCCAACAGCTGTTACTAAGAACATATGTTGAGAATAATTAAGGTTTAGAGAGATTTAGAATGTCCAAAATTATAGTTCTCCAGTGTTAAGCCCTCTGCTGGTAGTCTCCTCTCATTCCCTGTATAACAACCAGCAAGGATAGGATGAGGTGGGCTATAAGGAATTTAAAAGCCGTCTATTGTATTTACATTGTAATTATATGTTTTGATTTATGACTGGAGGGCGACCATCAATTTAGTGGTTACAAAGGGGTGGGGCTTGTGGGGGAGTGGGAAGGGTTTGGGTAGATCCTAGACGGGCCTTTGATATCATTGCCATTGGCCATGAACAATGGATCAGGGGTGTGAAAATGCATGCATGGGGGGTCCATTTTACTTGTTAACAGGACCAACCAACCATAGCGTGGGGTGGGGTGCCCTGGTAAATTTAAGGTATGGGACCATATCATTATTAATAGTGGTTCTTGGTTCTATGACTGAATGTGTGCTGTTAAATCAGTGGTGAATGCATAACTGGAAGGATTTGACTGTGCTATTACATAGCCACTAGCTTTCATTTAACAGAAGAGCCAATATTGTTGCTATATCTGGATCCACCTTGTTCATTCATGCATTGTTCATTCATGTTACAGTGCTGGGTTTACTTGGATGGGTTGAACTTGATGGACTCTGGTCTTTTTTCAACCCTATGTAACTATGTAACTACTGTATGTTACAGTGCTGCTCTAAATGACTAGTCAACTGAGCACATCATTTGAGGGATATCTTCTTCTGTAATTGCATATAAGTTCTTTAGCCTTGCTTGAGCATTTGATTTGTAGGCACACCAACTATAGATACTATAGATAGAGTGACTGAGCAACAGGTACTGCCCCTGATCACTGTACAGTACATTATTACGGCTGAGTGAAGAGTTCACTCCATCAAGGCAGTCATTCACAAAGACACATATCTGATGAGAGACAAGAACAAACAGGTCCAGAATAATGGCATTGAAAACAAGCAGTTCCTAAAGAGATGCACTTGAACATTTTTTCCTTTCAGTGTCTCTCCGCAACAAATGTTGCCAAGCTGCAAAAATCCCAGCTTGTTTAATGTATTTGAGAGGCAATTTCTCAGCAGATAATACTAGGAAAACTTGTGATCATGATGCCACCTTGGAAGGCATTCATTAATATGCATATTCCTAGAGATCCCTGCTGTTATTCCATTCTCAGTATATTAATAGTAACAATAATTACACAGTGCTTGCAAATTTTAACCAGACTTGTTCATAATACATTTAATGCTTAGGTACCATACATTCTTCAATGTAATTTATAATGCCTAGCACATAGATCTTTACACATGATGACAAGGATCTGACATTAGTAATTGAAGTCAGGTTTCCTAGAACCTAATATATATATATAGCATCTAATATACACAATGTGGCTCCTTAAAAGACATACAGTATGAGAAATCAGAGATATTAAGCATTCTGGCTGCCATATATCTCCCCAAAAAAGAAATATCTTAGGTTTAAATTCATCCATACATATTGTTTTATTTGACTCTTTAATAAGAAAAAATAAACCCCTGTTATTGACAGAAAGCAACAGAGCAATATTTCATCTTGTGTAACAAATTTAATGGGGCATATAATTGGGCAATTAGAAGATGCATTTTCTGTGCTTTAACTTGAAGGTTCAGATTTAAGCTATTACAGATTAAGGTGATTTTAATTCATTACTATTTTATTGTTCTTCATCTAAGTGAATAAATTTGTAAATGTACCATAAAAAGTATAATTAAACAAAACCATATTACAACTTGTATAAATGTAGTGAATAATTAACTGGGACTAATAACATAAAGTAATAACTTTTGGCTTTATAGTTACAACATTTAAATATGGCCCAAATAGCTATGAAGATGTTGATTAGTAAAAATCAATATTGCTTTTTAGTCTAGGAACCAGTTCTCATCAGAATAAATTCCTATACAGGTATGGGATCCCTTATCCGGAAACCCGTTATCCATAAAGTTCTAAATTATGGAAAGGCCACCTCCCATAGACTCCATTATAAGCAAATAATTCTAATTTTTAAAAATGATTTCTTTTCTCTGTAATAATAAAACAGTACCTTGTATTTGATCCCAACTAAGATAATATGAATCCTTATTGGAGGCAAAACAAGCCTATTGGGTTTATTCAATATTTAAATGATTTTTAGCAGACTTAAATTGTGGAGATCCCAATTATGGAAAGATCCCTTATCTGGAAAACCCCAGGTCCCGGGCATTCTGATTAAAGGTCCCATACTTGTACCTAGTATAGGGCTGCCATATGTGCATAAGGAACCACCATCAAATCCATTGTGTCATAATAGTCTACTGCTATAAGCTTGCCATAAATGGGATGGGACTAGACTAGTTCAGTTGGGGATTAGATTAATTGAACAGTTTTGGCTCCCCATATGGAGACCTTGCCTTAAATGATCAAATAATGCAATTAAACACTTATTGTGTAGGAGTGAAGTCAAAAATCTTTTAAGTCTTTGATCCCATAACAACGTATTGGTGGTCACTTCTCACAAGAAGTGAAAAGGAACACTATTTTAACTGAATGCTAATAATAAATAGATTACTCTAGCTTACTCCCACTGGCAGACAAACTGTAGCACAATATACTCACCTGAGCAGGTAAAAGGTCTAGGTGAATACACTCCAGTCCTGGCACCTAAAGTAAACAGTAGCCAATTCCATATAATCCTCAAAACTGAAATGTTCCCCACTGTAAAAAATGAATGGTCTGGGTGCCACCAAGCAATCTCTTCAATGCAAAGTGAGGGGAAATAAACCATGCAGGCCTTGGTTCAGGTGATACCACCCCAACAGCATTGCTTAGGGTCAATCTTGTTAGTATTGCTGTAATTGTCAGCGCAAAACTGGGGCAAACACAAAGGCCGGAAGAGGATAAACTCACATGATCTTTATTAAACCCATTAAAATCACCTGACCTGTTTTATTCACAAGGGACTTAAAGGAAAACCTTCAGAACACATAATTAACCAACAGATATTTTATATCATAATACGGTAAGTGGCCTACTATAGAATCTTACCAAACAGGAATATATATCGGTAAATATTGTCCTTTTACATCTTTTTCCTTGAGCTGCCATTTTGTGATGGGCTGTGTGCTCCCTCAGAGATCACATGACCAGAAATAATGCAGCTCTAACTGTAACAGGAAGAAGCATGGAAGCAAAAGAAAGAGCACTGTCAATTCACTAGCTGATGTGACCTTGGATTGTTTGTGCGCCCAGTGAATCATAGGATGCAGCCCTTATACCTCAAAATGGTGAACTTCTATTTAAGATTATCCAGTGGCAATGGCACTACTAGAAACATGTAGAGACCTGCAATGTTATTTTTTTTAGTCTATGATTAATTCTCTAAAGGATGAAAGGTGATAGGTGCCTGTGTTTTTTATGGGTTTAGTAAAGATTATGTAATTTTATCATTTTCCAGTTCCTCCTGTTTGCCCGTGCCCAGGGGTTGCACTGAAGAGTATTTGCATTAATGCAGAATAAAAAAGTAGAGAGGCTTAGGTAATATTTATAAAAATAGGCTGACAAGATATGCTGGAGAGACTGAAGAGGAAACCTGTTCCTAGAAAACATAGATTTCTTTTTTTTATGTCAGTAAAAGTGGTTAAAAAGGCAGAGAATGCAGAGTATGTGTGGAAAATAGTACTTGATTCCCCATAAACAAGCTTCCCTTCAGACTGAACTTCTCCCTTGCTATTTAATCTACAGTACATAAATTATAACAAATAGCTTTATATGGGTTTATGGCATTTCTGCAAGCTATATAGAGTTGTTTTTAGAGTGATATAAGAAGTGGTAGGAACCAGTTTTATTATGTAGTTAGACAGAATGCCTGCCCTTGTGCAGTGTTATGATATTCGCTGCTGCCTTGTGGCTGCTCCTTATGAAGTCTGATAGCCTATTTCCATGGAACCGTGAGACAATCATTCCATTCTGATGAAGACTCGGTGGTTGGACATAAACATGTTCAAGTTCCATTATTATAACAGAAGCATGACACAAGGTGAAATTGCTTAATTGATTTGATTATTCACCTCATCCATAATTATTCAAAGGAAAAACTATTTTTGTTGGTGTACGGGCAAGTTGAATCTGCTCAGAGCTTAGTTTTAAATAGGTAAGTTATTATTGACCTTATCATTTTGTTAACAATTAATTTAAGTAAGACCCAGAAAGAGATTAAATGATGTGACTATATCTCCCCAGTCAAGGTCCATAGTTATGTAGTACCATAGCAGATGAGGCTGAAAAAAAATGGCTACACAGTTCAACTTTTTTTACTAGTAAACACTGCATAACTTTGTGTTGTTCCAGAGAAAATGTGAAACCCCTGTTTGAAACCATCTCCAGTTTGGCTCAGAGGAGAAATGAATTAATTTCTAATTCAAAAAGCAAACTTGGACCAGTCCCTAGATTATCCTTATGGTAAGACTTGCTTAAACCCTTTCTAGGAACTATCCAATGTGTCTGCAAGTACATCTGCTTCAGGGAGAAAATGCCACATCTTCACAGCTCTACTGTTTAAAAGCTGTAGCTCAGACAAAACCTCCTGCTTGTGATACCTCTTGTGATGTCCTCTTGACAAAGGGGTTAATAAGGCTTCAGAGAGATAACCATATGCCCCCTTTATATATTTTACATAGTGATCATATTCCCACCTTTTTTTTTTATTTTCCATTTAAAAGGATTCTGTCTTGAGATTTATAGTATACTTTTTATTTCTAAGTTACACTGTTTACATAACAAATAATTTACTCTACCATTTAAAATGTTATTCTTGAACCAACACATGTATTTTTTAGCTGTAATATTGGTGTCTGAGATTTCAGAAGGAGCCAGCACTACACATTAGAAATGCTTTTAGGTAACCTTTTAATTATTCTACTCCCATGTAACTGGAGGAGTCCCAAGCCGGACTTGGATTTCTTACTATTGAGTGCTATTCTGATATCTACTGGGAGCTGCTATCTTGCTACCTTTCCATTGTTCTGTTGATCGGCTGCTGGGGGGGAGGGGGGGATATCACTCCAACTTGCAGCTCAGCAGTAAAGTGTGACTGAAGTTCATCAGAGCACAGGTCACATGGCTGTGGCATCCTGGGAAATAAAGAATATGGCTAATCCCATGTGAAATTCCAAAATGAAATATAAAAAAATCTGTGTTTTTGAAAAACAGATTTCAATACAGAGTTCTGCTGGAAAAGCTCTATTAACTGATATGTTTTGAAAAAAAACATGTTTTCCCATGACAGTATTCCTTTAAATAAATTGGATTAAAAATCCAGTGAGCCATTTGTTTCCATTTGCATTTATGTTATTACAAAATATCTGCACAGTAGCACTTATATAGGGCAATGCACATTTGGCAATAGGTTTTAAACACTTTGGACCTGTTTAAGTACTGTGCACTTGCACTTTTATTTGTATGTTAAATAACCTGGCTAGACTTTAAACAAAAGGTATTCTTGGATTTATTAGAATAGGACTAGCAGGAAAACTTAATCACTGGTAGAATGGACAGTAAGGAAATGTCCCAGACACGGTAGGAATACCGTCTTTTTCTATCCAAGGATACTTGTAAGTCAAAAAGCAAAGGCTGGCTGACACCAAAGTGACTATAAAGTAACTAATACAATCCATTTTTTGTATAATTTTGTAATATACCTGTATTGGTTTGGGTTATGTTACAGCAGTTGGCAGGTATATAATCATGTCTTTGTCATTTAGTAGAGGTTTGCCATGGTTCATTTCATGCCCACTGTGGCTTTTGGTATTTTGTATTTCATGTTGTGTTGTGGCATGGAAAAGACTGAGTTTTTTTCTGGTTTAAAAAATACATAAATAAAGCTGTGGTAGACCTCCACCCATCCATAAGGAAACTATGGTCTCATAATCTTCTTTTAACTGTAATGCTAATATTACCAAAATGGCATCAATGGCATAATTCATGCCCACCTGCCTGCCCACAGGCCTCTGGTACTAAGCTCTATGGCAGAAACAAGTCATTTAAATAGGGCAGAAAGGAGAGGTACCCCCAGTGACCCAAGTCACTAATCTATTAGTGAGCCTCTTCTTTTATAAAAAGAACTGGCCCAGAATCACTGCAGTGATCAGTCGCCCCACCTTCTCTTTTCTCTTGTATTGTAAGAAATCCAGTACTATACTTGCACAAGTGCCCAGCCAAGCTACTGCAAGGGACACCTGATGGTACAGGAAAGAAGGGTAAAAGGTTAGCAACTTTAGTTACTGGGGGCTCCCTAATAAATGATGTAGTATGTATGTTTTTTATTTACTTGTCCTTTAATACAACCCTTTTCAAATGATTACAATTTTCACCAGGGCTTTCAAAGCAGAAAATTATGATCATATGGGAGAAATAGAATAATGGAAAAAAGAAAATTTTAAATAAAGATTAACATGGTTTGAAAGAATGGCTTTCTGTGATCTACTTCTTAGTATTATTAAAGCAGTGTTTGTATCTTCTTCTCGTTTCTGCATGAATATGTTCTTGTAAATACTGTATATACTGTGCCCTATCTTCTCAGATCTAATATTGTTTATCTTTTTATTTTTAAATCTCTTTACTAGTTATAATGTTTGCATGAATATAGCCTTGTGTATATTTGCTCCATTCTCAGATTGTATATTATTAATTTGTTTGATTAATAATATGTTTACTTATAGATCAATAAAAATGCCAGAGGTATTGAAAAAAAAACTGTGAGTAGCAAAGATGCTTTTATATTTACTATTGAAAACTACCTTAGCATAGTAAATGGAAAAACAGAGCCCATGCATAAACTGTACAAAATACTTGTATTTTTACTGAACAGTGGCATAGTGATTAATTGGTTGGTGTGAATTTGATGGCACAGGGCTTTCAGAAGACCAATGAAAATGGCAAAAAAAGGAAAGCCCTGGAGCTATAAACACAGGTGCTGCATGACAAGGGATGCAAAGGACCCCTTAATAAAGAAAACATGAACATAAGCTATGCCTTTAATTTGGCAAAAAGCACTCTTAGGGGCCCATTTACTTACTCACGAACGGGCCGAATGCGTCCGATTGCATTTTTTTCGTAATGATCGGTATTTTGCGATTTTTTCAGAAAATTATCGCGACTTTTTCGTTATCAATACGATTTTTGCGGAAAAACGCGAGTTTTCCGTAGCCATTCCGAAAGTTGCGATTTTTTCGTAGCGTTGAAACTTGCGCAAAAAGTTGAGATTTTTTCGTAGTGTTAAAACTTGCGCAAAACGTCGCGCCTTTTAAGTTTTAACGCTATGAAAAAAGCGCAACTTTTCGCGCAAGTTTTAACGCTACGAAAAAATCGCAACTTTCGGAATGGCTACGAAAAACTCGCGTTTTTTCGCACAAATCGTATTGGTAACGAAAAAGTCGCGATAATTTCCGAAAAGTCGTAAAGGCGCCGAAAAAATCGCAAAAAATACGAAAAAGTCACAAAATGTTCGTTTTCCAATCGGAATTTTTCCAATTCGGATTCGAATTCGTGGGTTAGTAAATCAGCCCCTTATTGTCATCTAATAAAAATATGTATGCCTAGTTAGACCACTCTGAAAAGGCATGTGGGAGGCTGTTGTCATTGGATTCTATGGATACTGGCTGGAATTTGTATTTTAACAAGAAATGTCAAAAGCCTGTGGATTATATGAGTGATTACAGGGCTGTATCTTGTCAGGATGACTTCTTTATTCAATCTGAAACTCACGCTTTCAGTGCTAAAGAAACAATGCCCTTTGTCTCTGGCATTAACCTAGGACCTCTGCCTTTATAATATTTCTCTTGGTAATGAGCTACCTTCACCAAATTTCTTGCTGCCTATGAAGAGTTTATAATCGTACCTGTAGGGAATGCCTTTCCATTCCTTAAACCACACACATTAATTAAACTGAATTCCCACTTACCAGTTGCCATGTTTAGCCTTTTTACTCATGTATTTAGTTTCCTTAAGATTAGTCCATGTTGCAGTGATCAAGATCAAAGAAGCTCTAAGTTTTTTCAGATAGAAGATTATCCTCATAAAAATCCCTTGTATAGACGATTTTTTTGTGAGGATTTTAGGATTTTATTAAGTGGATTGTTTTGTATGTCTTATTTTTCTTTGATACATACAAATGAGTAATACCACAGGTTTTGTGTTAAGGTTTGTGTTTTTCAGTAGCCTATTATCACTATTGGAGTTTTTGTTGCCTGAGAAAATGGGGCTGGCATTTACAAATTCTTTTAATTAGGATTTAACTACTTCTGTATTGAAGGGAATTTGTTTTATATGTGTGTGTACAAAGAATTCACAATTGATGAGAACTGTTAGTTAAATGAGAAACCTACTCTAAAGCATTACAATACAAAAGGCTCAGTGTCTTTCTGTTCTATAGAAGGTACACAACAGCTAATGGCTGGAGATAAAGATTCAAATAATGCAGTATATTAAGTACAAACAGTGTACATTTATATGAAGAAGATCATTAATTTTAGAATCTAGAAGAAATAGGTCTAAAGTCAGTGGACTTTCTGAGCTTTCATAAAAGCATTTTACCACAAGAAACTCAGAAAGTCAAATGGGCTCATTTACATCCACAGATGCAGTGGGCAATTTGGGCTTTTCCCCGCAGATAAAAGGTAAAGGTGCACTTTGTGCACTTCTGTATAGTTGCACTTAGCATTTACCAGTTTCTGCTTTATGTTTTGAATTGAGCACTGCTGCACCTTTTGACGCATGATGCTGTGCAAATCGTGGAGCTAGCATCACCTGACCAGGTCGTAGCTCCAGGGTTCCCTCAGAGCCCTGAGTCAATAGATGCAGGGGGCTTGCACCTAAGGTATAGGGTGCAGACATGATTTGCACGCTAATCACCAGAACCGGTCTGAGCAAACACCAGAATTGACACCAGACAGACTACAAAAATATTTGGGCCAGCTGCGTTCATTTTGACAAATTGGATTCAGTTGCGCATCATTTAGTAATTGCCTCCAATTCAATGTCTGCATTGCATTTGCAATGACATATGAATTCTGGGAAAACCTGGTGCTTTGTGGGAGAAAACATAGCAATTGCATCCAAAAATGCACTCAGCTCACAGTGTCAGGATAAGTGGAAGCACCATCACTCCTGTATATCATGACTTGGATGACTGAGGATCTTCAAAGACAAGATCATTAATAGTGAGGAGTAAAACTTTTTGGCATATATGGATTTGTGGCAAAATTCTGCATTTCCCACTATTCCCCAAATATTTTTGTGAAACCCCCTAAATAACTGTGCCACAATAAAACACCCCGAGACTCCAATGTATTCTGTGCAGAAAAAGTCTCAGCAAAAAAACAGTTGGCAAAAAAAAAAAAATTGCAGCAAATAAATGCCCATAGACTCCAATGTATTTTGCATGGGAAAACCTGATGAAGGGGGGTACATACCCCCCAAAAGGTTGTTCTTTTTTGTGGAAAATCTGGCTTAATAAAGAGACATTGCCCAGCATGATGTGGTAAGTCCTAAGAATTCCTTATTTGAAGAACAGTGTGATGGTGTGTCTGTATGCCTGGAAGTAGCACCACCTGTAAGAATAAGCACAAGATACAGTAAGTGAGTGTAGTGCTCACTGCGAACCAGTATTTTTGCATGGTAAAAGCCACTGCGAAAAAAGTCTCTGTGAAAAAAACACCCATTGACTTTTGTGTTTTATGAATTTTCACCATTTTGCCGTTTTCCTGCAGTTTTGCTACATTTTGGGCAAGGCAAAAAGGGACAGATTTACTCATCATTAATCTCTTACTACTAATATGGACACTTATAATGACTAAATTAACACAAAGTAGTTCACTGCTCAAGAATATTGGAAAGTTCTTTATGAAGTATTCGGTACAAATGGAACTGGCACACAACATGGAAGCCATTATGAAGAAGACACAAAGCTATATTTTTTGGTTCTACAATAAACATATGGTCTTAATTCATGCGTGAGTATTCATGTAGTCTTTTCTATAAAATATGCAGTATATAAGCAATTTTGTATATATTACATATATTAAATACATATACAGATTATTTTGAACTGACTTACATATGTTGGATTTAAACACAGGTGATAACATAAGGGGGAATTTAACTATGGCTAAAACAGAAGCAAGATGCATGAGTGAAATTTGTAAGAGGATCAAAAAAACACATAGTTGGAAGTAATGAGGATGGCAATTAGGACATTTCCTTTTACATGGATAGTGGAAGGAATAAAGAAATAATTAAAATATTAAATAACCAGGAATCAGGAAGTATAAAAAGGGAAGATATACATTATGCAGCTGGAGGCATAAGGAATTAATGAGTTTTAATTTGAGAAAATTTGGTGTTGAAATAATGTGAAACAAAATACCAAGGATTTGCAATGAAGGGAATTTGCCTTAACTCACTTCATTCATCTCTAATGTAATAAATGAAGGCTTTTGCTCGCTTACTCCATCATCTGTCTCCCATTACAGCTCATGCAAAATTGGTTACAAACTGCCTGATGAAACATTCCCATCACTCACGGACCCACACAACTGGAACCTTTAAGAGTTTCACTAAATGTTCAGTATTAGATTAAACACAACGGTATCTTATTGATTTTAGTTCATGATGTTGGCTCAGGAAGAGGCATTCTTAACAACATGGTTTTGTTGTTGATAGGGCCTTACTAATGAATATATTTCCCTTAATTATGTTACTCACCTGCACCTGGACACCACATAATAGTAAAAGACGTAGGGGGTTATTTAATAAAAGACACTAACTTTGCACAGGAGCAGTAACCCATAGCAACCAATCAGAAGGAAACATTTACTGGTTACCTGTTTCAAAACAAACATCTTATTGGTTACTATAGGTTACTGCTCTTGGGAAAACGTAGTGCCTTTTATCACATAAGGGGGTATGTTCTTAGTTCTTGGTTCATTATTCTATTCCTCTGTTTTGTTAAGCAATGCATAAGTTTTATATTGTCTTTGTGTTGTGGCAATGAGCAAATTCAGTTGTTTGTAGTTTTACGTATATCTAGATCTGCATACAAAATAACATACACAATATGCTAAGCACAAGGCTACAAAGCGCATAGATTTGCTATACATATAGACTTGTCATTTCAGTAATTGGTTTGTGCTTTTTTTGTCACCTGACATACACCATAGTTTTCATCACATGTGCACTGCCGGTTATAGGACTGGAGCTGGGCACCACTAATGTATGAAATTTGCAGGCCTTTCAGGTTGTTTACTTGGTTATTATTTTGCATTTCTAAGAAAATAAATGATTCACTCAATGCCATTACTGACATAGAAGGCACTATTTTAATAACAACTTTCAGAAAAGTATATTCATTTAAAATAGTATTTTTAATGCCTACAGGCATTATATGCAAAACAAATACAGCTACTAAGGCTACTTGGTATCACTATGACTATGGAAGCAACCAATCACATTAATCGTCTAAAAGCAGAATTTCACTGACATCTAGAGCAGACATTTTAAGTATTAACCTGGGGTTGTCGCTAGTCTGCAGCTCCCACATGGCCAGTCCGTCACCAATTCACATGCCAGTTTTGATTTGATTTTGCAATGTGACCACTTGTCCACTAAGTAGTGAACCCAGACTATTAATTCATTGCAAATAGGCGTCTGAATGCCATTCATATGGTAATGACTGAGTCATTTTGTTATGTGTCAGACTTGAGTCATGGCTGAGATGTGAAAGAATCTATCCCAGTGCTACTCAGCACACTAAATCTTTTCTTCAGGGCTGCCATTCCATTGTGCTTTTGCTGCTGATCTAATTGATTTAGTCAAGAAAAAGAAAGAATGTTTTTAGAGGCCTACAACATAGATCCGCTATGGCCCAGTTGCACTGTGTGAGCATTTGCGGATGTCACTGGCTAATTGTTTTGATTGAAATAATCACATTTTCTTTTCTGATTGTTTAACCTATTTAGTACCAGTGGTCAGCTCTTTGGTCTATTTAGCAAATGGCCAGCATAGATCAAAGAGGTATCTCAGAATGTACTGTATTGGCATTATGGTCTTTTAATGCAGAACAAGAAAAATGTTGCCAGAGATGGAAGGATGTGGGGGTTACTATAGGAAATGGTTGGTGGGGAGATCTGAGCTAAACATACACTGGATTTATAGGTCCCTGCAATAAATAATCCTCTCAAAGTAGTCCAGTGTGTCTGGATGCAAAATAAAATAAATTAAATCATATCCTGCGTTGTAATTGGGGCATGATCATCTGTTTACCATATATAATTGTTGTGTTAGCCTGCTGGGTTTTCAGTAATTTGTTGCACAGTAATAATATTAATAATATATCCCTTTGGTGTGATCAAATAAGCTGTGTGTTGATGGACAGGTGCAAGAGCCCACTGATCATTAGAGATGTAGCGAACTGTTCGCCGGCGAACTAATTCGCGCGAACATCGGGTGTTCGCGTTCGCGCAAATTCGCAGACTTTTGCCGATGTTCGCCACTTTGGGTTCGCCGCGGTTTTTTTTTGGCGCCGCGTTTTTTCGCCGCGTTTTTTCGCTTCGTTTTATCACCTATGCATATACATAGGAATAGCTTGCGGTTTTTTTTTTTTGGCGTTATTTTTTTGCGCTTTTTTTAGTGCTTTTTTTAGTGCTTTTTTTGGTGTTTTTTTTACAAGTATTTTTCAGAGAAGTTCTGCATGCCACTGTCCAGGTGGTGGCACCCTTTAAACAACTTTAAAATCAGTTTTCTGGCCAGAAATGGCTTTTCTAGGTTTTAAAGTTCGCCTTCCCATTGAAGTCTATGGGGTTCGCAAAGTTCGCGAATATTCGCGAGTTTTGGCGAAAGTCCGCGAACGGGTTCGCGAACATTTTTTCGCGGGTTCGCTACATCCCTACTGATCATGCTGAAATTAACTTGCACCACCTAATACCAATAGAGATGCTACAAAAGTCAATGGGAAGTGTAACTTCCCAGCATTCAAGTAGGGAGAAATTACGGAAATTATTAGTATGTAATTGAGTTAATTTTCCATAATTCCCCTCTGATTAAAAATGAAAATAAAATGTTGGCTTTTTTCATTTAAAATGTACTGCTTTGCAGCACTTTTGTTGGGGAAAGGATCCAGTCTGGTGGTCAATTACCATATGAAGGCAAAGAGAGTCTGTGAATAATCTATTTTCCAGCATATGGGTGCAGCACTAGCCCTTGTAGCCTATTCCATCTAGAACCTATTAAAACATTTTCTAATATCCCCTATGTTTTTGGTGGGTTTGGGTGGTTTTTAATTTAGGTGGTCTGTTTTCCTCCCAGAGTGCAAAAACATAGTAGGAAATTAAATTATGGACTCTACATGAATGATTAAACATTTTCCTAAGCATTCTTTGTAAAGTACTACATACTATGGCAGCCTCTGTATAAATAAAGATAATATGTCACTTTATTCGAGTCAGTTATGATAGGTTTCAGTGGATGGCTAAGAGGGCCCATAACCTAATGCAGGGAGAATTGTTATGTGCAGCAGAATTACAAATACTTATAGTATCACCTCTGCATTGAACTCAAAAGCAACATGTGAATAATAATAATTCAAGCACTTCTGAATATATTTTCTAAAAGTCCTGCTTGCTTTTTTGTGACAGTAATTGCTAAGCAGCATTGCTCATAGAGTCTGTAATTTAATACACTGGCTATGATAGGAAGGATCCCAACGCACATGCTTATTTTGTAGCGTACGTAGCATGCACAGTGCATGCAGATGGCGGAAAACTGCATTTCTTGCTGGGGAAGATGGTTTTAGGTTTACACCATGTGTTTGACAGAAGATTAACAGCAAAAATCCCCGCTGCTAAACCTTCTGTGAAAAAGAGCAGTAGAGGCAGCCATTCTGAACTAGGGATTACGGACAATATGCTTGACAATCCGTAACTTAAATGGGCCTCCCTCCTTCACCAAACTCACTTTACACTGAGGAGAATCACAGTTTTTAATCCTTTGTTGATGAAATGAATAGTATGAACTCAGGATGTGCAGAACAGAGGCCAAGAGATTGCTCTAGGAGTGCTGAGAGCCCCCTTGACTTTAACTCCAGTTCTCTGTGGTAAACCTGGCAATGTAACCCCTAACAGCAGCATGTTGTTATTTAAAGCTCTGCACTGACAAAGTAGCTGAAAATAAACACAAACTACAGCTAAAATTAAACCTAATAGCATCTTGTACTTTTGTATATCTTTGAACAATGTGAAATGTGGTCCTATTATACACTCATTTGTACTGCAGGTTAGTAATAAGTCATAACTAGAGTTATAACTAGGAAAAACATTCTATTGCATTGAACCTTTGACTCTCCCATTGTGAAAAAAACATTTCATTGGAAAAAACACTCTGCATCACAAATCATATAAACTGGAAGTCAGGGGTTTGTAAGCCCTAAGTGCATTAGCAGCAGTCCAGGAATAATCACTGTAGCAATAATATATATAAGATGCTCAGCCTAGGCATATAGTAAAACATAGCATAGAGGATAGATGCTATACTGTAATTTTATCATTTTTCTTTGCACATGCCTAAGTTAATTATTATGAGACAAATGCATGATTATTTCCCCTTTGACATTTATTACAGGAGAAAGCTACATAGGCAGATAAACATACACCAAGATGCTTGTTAATGCAAGGGCCCCTGCAGAGCAATGCATTCATTCCTAATGCCTGTCATGGACATGGAATTAACTGGCCACATAGAATGTAAATGACGCTAGTCATTTCTAGTACCTAGATATCCAGTATAAGTAATCACTTTGCTTCCTAAGACAATAAAATGATTATTAGATATTTATATATGTATATTTATAAAGCACAGTAAACAATATGGTTTATATTTCAGAACACATCAAGGTATCTTTCTGGAAGGAAAACCTTTACAGTAAAGGAAAAGTAAAATATTGATCAAAACTACCTCTTCTCATTTACTGCCATGGGAAGGGTCATTTTAATCCAATGCTTTATGGCTCTCAACATGTTTATTTGTTATCAACATTTTAAAAAGAACATAATTATGACCAGGAAGGCACAAACCAGCAATATATCATGACATTCCATGATGGGATATAAAATAAAAACTAGTACTTGGTAATGTTGAATTCAATGGGGAAGATTAAATGACAACGTCCAGTCCTCTGACAAACCAATATTTCCTGGGCATTCACAAATGTAATACTGTTGTTTTGTACATATGTTTGAAATTTAGCAAAAAAAAAAATGTATTTTTCTATTCTGGTGTAACCCTTTGAGCTTTGAATTTAGTCTACTACTAGTGTATAAAATGTTGTTTTGTTTCCTTGCACTGGTGAGTTTAGTGTGAAGGACAAGGTGTGTTCAAGGCTTTGAATATGTGGTCTATTACATGAATAAAAGGTCTGAATAGCCCCTGTTCTCTATAATAAGCAGCTACGTTAGAGAAACTTATTGAATCCTCTGAGAGCTGGTGGACTCAATGAGAAGTTGCTGCTTTCCAGTTGCTGTCATGCAACCAAGTGACTGGGTTAAATTAAAGAAAAGGAAACAGATAATTTGAAATTAACCCACCCCCCAATACATATACAGAAATACAAGCATTTGCAAGTATTCACATTTTTCTGTTCTGTATCCTAAGGATTCCTCACATCTATAATGTATATTGGCAGATAAAAGCAGATTATTTAGGTAGTTTATCCCTCAGAACTTCCCTTTCCCTCTGCTTCCTCTGTATTTTATTGGAGGGGGTTGAACTCTTAACTTCTGTCCATTTGCTGGCAAGAGGGGGCAACCATTTATTTATGTAAAAAAAAGCACAAACTTTGCAGAGAAGCATTAACCCAAAGCAACCAATAAGATGCTTGCTTTTAAACAGGTGACCATTAAATGCTACCTGCTGATTGGTGCTACAGTGGCAAGTGCTGCTCCTTACATTACATAACCCCATTACACTTCAAATAACTTCCAAACCCTTCCTGTTATCTACAAACAGATGGAAGGAGTTGTAATGCTGGTATATTTTGCAATTTACCAATACTACAAATAGAGTGCCTCACCACTAATCTCATCCAACTCCTTACTTACCTGAGATGTCAGGGATATACAATGAAAAAAAATCTATGCTTATCTTATGACTAATCGGTTGCTGGCTTGGTCAGGAAGGGTTAAGAGAAGAATAAATGTTATCCCCTAATTTTGGATTGGGTCCAGTATATATTTACATTGTTAACTAAGATCTGTTATTTTATTATTGCATCGTTAAAAAAAAACAGCACCCCCAAAAATACAAATTATCTGGTCATTCCCTATTTCTGAATGGGAAGAAAGAGGAGAAATAGATGGAAGAATAGATGGTAGCATGTAAGTTAAAAAAAACCAGCACCCCCAAAATTACAAATTATCTGATAAAAATAACAATAATAAATAATAAATAATAAATAAATAATAAAGTACTACATATACTGATAAAATGACATAAATACAGTTATGGGATCCCTTTGCCTGGAAGCTCATTGCTCAGAAAGCTCCGAATTTTATGAATGTCATCCCTATAAGTCCATTTAAAGCAAATAATTCATATTTGTAAAAATGATTTCGTTTTTCTCTGTAATAATAAAACATAACGTTCTTGATGGTAACTAAGCTGCACAAATCCATATTGGTGGCAGAACAAATCTATTGAAATTATTTCATGTTTAAATCATTTTAGCTGATTTAAGGTTTGATGATTGAAATTATGGGAAGATCCCTTATACAGAAAACCCAGGTCCCATGCATTCTAGATCCTATACTTGGATGGTAAATCCCTTATGTCAAATCAATTTGGCTCGGTGACAGGCAGGTACTGCAAAGCATTTAAAAAGGACATACTGTAAATATAACTGAATACAACAAAATTTTACCACAATATAAATGACCAGTTGGACCACTCCTAATTAAGATAATTTATTTCTTAAGTTATTATGAACCTGTTTTTAAAAGTACTATTCAAGTGAATTCTGTAACAAGGGGTCATACACAAAAAGAAAAGAATTCCCCAGTAAAGAATGCTGTAATTAAGGCAATGCATTGGTTTTATTCAAAGGTGGTTTTATTCAAAAGGGGTTTGATGCATACAAAGCTAGAGCTCCCAAGCATATCCTGAGATCTCCTACTCCCAGCACTGTATACAGCAGTGTTCCCCAACCAGTGGCTTATGAGCAACATGTTGCTCACCAACCCCTTGGATGTTGCTCCCAGTGGCCTCAAAGCTGGTGCTTATTTTTGAATTTCTGGTAAAGAGGCATAAAAACTAAGGGGGAGATTTACTAATCCACGAATCCAAATCCCGAAAGGGAAAAATTCGGATTCGAAACGAAAATTTTGCCGTCTTTTCGTCGCCGGCGCAACTTTTTCGTATTTGTCACGACTTTTTCATCGCCACCGTGACTTTATCGTATTTGGAGCAACTATTTCATCGCCATCGCGATTGTAAACGGCGGAAAAACCAATCTGATCATTATGAAAAAAACCCATTAGAATGCCTTTGGACAGTTTGTGGATTAGTAAATCTCCCCCTAAGTGTAATGCCAAACAGAGCCTTCCATAGGCTGCCAGTCCACATAGGGGCTATTAAGTAGCCAATTATAATTCTTATTGTCACTCCCATTAACCTTTTTTCATGCTTGTGTTGCTCCCCAACACTTTTTCTATTTAAATGTGGCTCACGGGTATAAAAGGTTGGGGGTCCCTGGTGTAGAGAATGATTCGATCTATGCAACATTAAGGAGCCTATACACTAAAATTCAACATTGTACTGTTTCCCCTATGCAAGAAAATTCCGACAAAAATGCACTTTTAAACTTTTAAATTCACACAGCAAAATCAAATTTCAAATGACAAAATTTGACAGCTAAAACCTGGTGAGCTTCCATAGAAGGTGTATTTTTAACATTCAAACTTTTTTATTTTTCAAACAGGCGAATTAATGTATTTTATTATAACACTGTAATAGTTTGTTACAGAAAGCCTAGTAGACAACTGGTATGACTTTGCTCCTCTGAGAAACAGGAAGAACCCCTGCCAGCATTAGTCTTCCTTATGCCCTTTTGGTGTAGGTGAGTTTTGGAACTTTCTGCTGCAATCACTAGGTGCCATTTTATCAACATTTGTCCGTAGGCAATAACCCATAATCAAATTGTTGCATTCATTGCTCTAACTGAAGCTGGCTTAAAAAGCCAATGACAAAAATGAGTCAAAGAACCTGTAGAGTTAGGAGTAAGAATTAGATAGAGAGGTACAAGCAGGGATCAGGCAAATCCTTGTTCAAAATCAGTCAACAGGTCAGAGCTAGTGGCAACAATCATAATGAGGAAACAGGCAAGGCACAAAACAAGGTTGAGCAACACCTGGAAATAGAAAAACCAGGTTATGGTGGACATCTACATCATGGCATGCAATTTCTAATTATGTTTTTTTAATAAAAATATCATCCATCAAGTAATCGGGGACAAATGTTAAGCTTGATTTTTCATGACTGAATTTAGACAAAAATCCCTCAAATCTGAATATTCTGCCTCCCTGTGCATCCATAAAAAATGTTGTGGTTGTAGGGAGGAGAGTTGGTGATGGTGGGTTGGTCATGGATTTAGGTTACAGATTTTATTTGAATTGTATGGATTTATTTAGAACAACTGTAGCAAAGTAGGAATCTTGTCTTGTGAATTAAAACTGGCAGTTTACCTGCTGGGGTGTTTTGTTTGTCTTCTTCTAAAACAACACACAGTAATTTGATTTGAGCCAAAATTGAATTTGTTGGACTTCAGCTTTTTCTGCCCTCACTTTCTTTATTGCTGAGTGAGGTGTGAATTGCTCATACATATTTATTGGAATAAAAAAAGCTTTTTTATTCAGTTCATTGCATACATATAAGAGACATGTTCCACTGTGTCTTTCCAATCATTTTGGTGCCAGAAGGATTATGGGGTTGGTTCTTGTAAACTTTTATTGGGTTCAGGGATTTAAAGAAAAAAAGGAAAATGAGTTTAAGAACCCCTGATGTAAAATATAAAGTGAAATAGGTTAAGCAGAGGAAGCTGTTTCCACCTGAAGTTAATTCTGCTTGCACAGAATGGAATGGTGAATCTGAAGCTGTAAAGACATTTTAAATCCAATGCTATTCAACAATGACATTTTTTCCTCAGCAGGTGTTAAAAGCAAATGTCTATTTTTGTGGCTGAAATTTGATGTGCGCTGCAGTAATTCCCTAGGACCTCAGACTTAACAGGAGCTGCTTGGGAGGCTTTTGTATGCTTCTGAGACATCGCTTTGGATTCGCAAGAAAGAATTTCTGAAGACATATAACAATTCTTGATAAAAAGTGATATTTTATATAGCACGTGATAATTGCAGCCCTATAAAAAGTCTCACCTCCTCTGGGTTTTTATCTTTCTCTTGTCGCAGCCATGTTCACAGTGTAAAAAGTTGTCTTTTTGCTACTTCTGCATATTGATTGGGAATCATTTGCTTTAAAAAAATTGATTATTAAAATACAAATAAAATGTAAAAATTCACATGATTAAATTGTTAAAATAATATGAGCAGATTATTTTATATACAATGTGCCAGTCTGAAATCAAAGGTAAACCATAACCCTGAATAATGCTTAAACCAGCTCATATGTAAAACCCTGCTTCATCTAAATAAACAATCTTCATAAAAATGTACTTTTTATTAGTACTGTATGTGCTATTGGGTAATCCTAAATAAAAAATTGCCATTTTAAGAACTAAGGGCCGCCTTCTGGGATTCACGGTGCACACAAACACACATACATGTTAGGGCACATCAGCCAATGAAAGCTCAATGTTATGTCATTCACTCCCACACTTCTTCCTGTTACAGTCAGAGCTGAATTATTTCCTGTCAGGTGATCTCTGAGGGAGCACACAGCCCATCACTAAATGGTGGATCAAAGGAAAGGATGTATAAGGGCAATATTTACTGATATATATATATATATTCAAGTTTGGTAAGATTTTTTAATAGACCACCTAATATGACATAAACTATCTGTTAATCATTCTGGGGGTATAGTTTTCCTTTAAAAGTGTTAAAAAGTGGTAAAAATGTTTGCCAATACGCCAACATTTATTTTTTTTTTCACTGAGGGAAAAAAAATTGCTTTTTTCATGCTGGAAAAAAACAGAGAAAACACCCTTTGAACCCAATGCATTTGACATGAGAAAAAACTTTAAAAAAAAAAAATGCCCATTGACTCAACTGCAAAAAAAAAAAAAAAGCCCGTTGACTTCAATGCAGTTGGCAAAATGTTTGTGAATTGGGCAGTTTCGCTCATCACTGCGATTAACTAGTTCTTTCTTTTAAAGCTCTGGGACAATCCCTGGAAACACCACAGTCACTTACCAACCTAGTAATGTACTAGCAATGGTTGTATAGATTTTCACAGCAACTATGATTTCACTTCTCTTATTATTGCCAGTATATGTTTCCATAATGCACACCTCCTGACTGTCCCAATTTTCACAGGACAGTCCCTCTTTTGACAACTCAACCCGCAGTCCTGGATTCTTACTGAAAAGTCCCTCATTTTCCTTTGATCTCCTGCACTGAATGCTAAAAAATATTCAAATGTAATTAAATGTAGCTTTTGCCAGAGAGCCCAGAATGTTAACAAGCTTCAACTGCATTTAGAAACATTGTTTCTCACATTTAATTAAAAAATAGCTTTTAGCAGAAAGCCCAGAAATCTTAGCTAGCATCACCTGCACTTAGAAACATTGTTTCTCACATTTAATTAAACAAGTAGCTTTTGGCAGAGAGCCCAGAAAGTTAACAAGCCACACCTGCACTGAGATACAATTGTAACTAATAAGCTAAACAGGTCTCTTGGGGGAACTGAGACTCGCAGCTTAAAGGGCAATTTTTTTTTTAACAAAACTGTAACAACAGATAAAACTCCAAAACCCCCAGAAATGTGTTCAAAATTTAAATAACCTGCCAAATTTAGTCAAATGGGAGTGGTATTTAGGGGGTGTGGTTGCAAAGATGGGTGTGGTCAAAAAAATTCACCGCATTAGGCACTGCATTTCTTTTTGTCTCTGTTTCCATTTTCAAAATGTTGGGAGGTATGATAATGGCAATAATAATGAACCCAATATGGCTGTGCATTCTGCCAAGCTTTCCAGTTGTAGGGCACATGTCACTCAATGGAAAAAAGTAGAAAATTACCGCAAGTAGTACAATGCAGTCCACAATAATCAACACCCTGTTCAATGTGCAGTACCCATCACTATAACTGACTGTGAGCTCCACATTATATTATGAACTATTCTTTGAAAGAAGGCAAACACTTGATTTTATTATTAATCATTATTTATTAAACATTGGTTACATGTTGTGAATTTTATCTGTTATGAGGTTTTACCAGCTTGAATTTGCACCCCACTTATGGTAAGCCATTTTCTAAAACATTTATGTGGGAATGTAATATGTATCACTAACAGAAAAAAACCTGTTAGCGAACCCTTTGCATTTCTTGCGCACGTGCACAGTGAATGTATAGAATTTCTTAATGAAAAAGTCACGCTCAACATTAAGGCAGCTTCAAGCCAGTATTAAACATTTGCAATGTAATAAATGTTTAGTGAACAGTATTACATTGTGAGCACAAATGGCGTCACAAAAACGCCATTTTACACAGGGCTTAGAATTTTTACTCTCCATTTAAAGGGGCATTTCCTAGTAGGAATTTTTTTATAAATTGGAAAACTATATATTGTTTTCTCAGGACAAAGTATCACAAATGAAGCAAAAAAACACATTTGGATTACAGGTTTATTTGAAATTTCATGTGTTGGTTATTAATGTTATAATGTTATATGCTAATTAATTGGAATTAAAGGGGACCTGACACCCTAAGAAATAATTCCAAATTATTTTCTATTGTGTTTATAAATCAAAATAAATTTCACTTACACTATATAAATAATGTAAATCTTGTTTCCTCCAGTCTTGGATTTACACAATCACAGCAAGCACGCAGGTGCCATATTGTGGGCACCGTAATTAAGACAAGCTTTGACAACCTCAAAATTGTGTTTATGTGTCAGAATGGGGGACCTGATGCCTATTCCCATGCAGTGATTACATATTTAGATGGTATCCAGTTTTTTTATGTCTAGGTGACAGGTCCCCTGTAAATGGAAATGATATGTCTAATAAATGCTGTGGCCAGTTCGATCCCATGGCTGGTGTTCGGTGTGTTATTTAATTAACTGTAATGAGTCAGGCCATTCTTTGGTCATGCTTTCCCTTCTACGCTTTGCCCAGAGGCAGGGAACATGTGTGTGAGCAGGGGGGGTGGGGGAGGTTAAAAGCATTTTACACTGCCCCAAACCCTAAAGTGCTGCAGAATGTAGAATCTACAATCTGCTTCTTCTGTACTTTTAGCCACAGATCATACATCCTACAATCTGTGGCACTAAAAGGCCTACATTTAAAGACAAATTGAACACATGCAGTTTGTGATTTATAACCTGACACACCTTACACCATTACAAACACTTATAATGCATTGACCAGCAGATAAAACAGTGCATTACATTTTCTTTTTGTCGGTTCTTCATCATCAAGGGCTAAGAGCTGTCACTGTCCTACTAAGCTGTAGTAAGTAGCAGTGGTAGAATCTTCTATAATTTCTACAGATCCCCCCCCCCCCTACAAAGTCATAAAGATGCATCAACAGACATTGGAATGTTCACTACCTACTGTTGTGCAATATGGCATATGCTACTGGCAGTAACAGACATAATATGCATACAGCACAACACCAATGTAATATTTTCAACAACCCCTAGGATGTTTTTCAGTTCTGAATTGTGATTTCACGGATGAGAAAGCATGGCTGCTGATTTATTTCTCTTGCTTGCCTGCATTCCTACTGTAAATCTTACACTGTAATTTGGCTGGGATGCAGGGAGATTGCTCTTTGTTTCTAATTAATAGCAGGATTCACATTTATTGCACCTAACAGATCCCCCTTGGAACTCACACCATAGACTGTAGACTTCCGTCTGACGTCAGTGACAACACTAATCATTTGGGCGGCTCTGTGTTGTTCTTCGGTCGTTAGCATTCTGAACCGCACACAGAGAAGATTAGCTGAACACAACCGACTGTCATTTTAGCGGACAAAAAGAATTAGTGGCGTATGTCTCCCCTCAATTACTTTACCAGATTAAGTGCAGAATTACACGCAAAACCACTTGTTGATAAACAATGCTTCTGGAATATGGAAATCCTCTAATCCTTTAATATTGTAATGTATTGAAAACATGCAGCAGAAATTATAGTTCTGGGAAGACTTTGACAGAGAATGAAATCTGACAATTGGGATTAAAAAAGAAGAGCTTCAGTGTATTGCTGAATTGTGGTGCAGGACGACTCCAGCCTAGATACATGAATGGACGAAGGATAATTGGGTGTTAAAATATAATTCATTGTGCATCTCAGAAGCAGCAACAATAGCAGCCTGTGATTATTACTGGCAGGCATATATATCACACAGAACCAAATGCTTCTCTGTCCAGACATAGTAATAGTAGCACATACCAGCACCTATACACTCTCTCTAATATATATCATGACACCCAGTCAGCTTATCCAATCTATTGTCAGCCAGTGGAAAATCATTTAGTAATTTTCTCTGCCCATCTGGATTTGTCTTTTACTTTTAAAATCAGGAGCCTGAGCTCTTTATGTAGAATAGCTATTATTTAATATGTGAAGTTGTTTATTTATACCTATATTCAATATGTTTATAGGAAAAATAATGCTAGTGGAAGAGGCAGCAATAGCTCAGTAAAGAGGTTAAGATAACTGTCAGGATAAAAGGATGAATGAATAAACCATTCTGTTTTGCATTTAAACTGAAGGCCCTGTTTTGAAAAGAAACATTTCTGAACACACGTGTCACTGTTGTGCCCGCAGAATAAGTGTTCAATGGTAGAATAAGCTTTTATACCTTCGTCTACACTCCAGAAACATACATTGCCAATTAAGGGAGGGCTCAGATTGAGGTCTCTTCTTTATTATTTAGCTGTAAATAGTGATGAGCAAATTTTTTCGCCAGGTATGGATTTGCAGCAAAATTCTGCATTTCACCATTGACGAATTGTTTTATGAAACTTCTGCAAAATTTTGCCACAGAAAATTTGTGGTTGCATCAAAAAAAGGAGCAGTCGCATAAAAAATGGTGCGGACACATCAAAAAAAGATGTGGTCGGTGAAGCAAACCGGGACAGATTCACTCATCACTAGCTGTAAACTTCATGATGCTTAGTGCCACAGGGAGAAGTAAGGAAAATGTTATTAGTTTATAGCTATAAAAGGACCCTATATCAATGTATCAATTACAGGCATTGGATCCATTATCTGGAAACCCATTATCCAGCAAGCTCCAAATTATAGGAAGTGCACCTCCCATAGACTCCATTTTAATCAAATAATTCAAACTGTATTCCCTTTTTCTCTGCAATTAAAAAACAGTACCTTGTATTTGATCCTAACTTATGATATCATTTGTGCCAGATTTAGGTGTGCACCGCTGTATCTTCTGCAGTTTGGCCACAATGTTAACTTCATTTAATACTAAAAATGCAGTGCTTGTGCATGATTTTCTCCTCCATTAGCATTAATACTGTAACAAAATTCAAATTTCAATTTTAAAATTGTTGAACAATGTTAATCAAGGCCCCTTCAGTCTGTAAAGCTTAGAAGCAACATGGTCACCAGATGGAACTTGCTAAAGGGCTCTTATATATGGTTGTTTCCTTATGTGTTAAGGAACTCACCCAGGGTTTTGTGGAAAAGACCCCATTAGCTAAGGTATTTTCCTTGAACTGGCTTTCTTAAATAAGAAATATGTTATAGAGTTTAAAGGGAATCTCTCACCTTTTTTTATGGTCTTGTTTGTTTATCTGCATCTCAGAAGTTGCCCAGGAGCACCTGCATTGCCAATGAACCTGCCTGCACAGCAAAGAAATAGAAAACTTCTTATAGCTTTGAAATTGGTAGGAATAGAATTAAAATAGATTGAAAAGTGCTCAGAAGAGCAAGGTTACTTTAACTTGATATTCAAATTTCGATAAAGAAGTCAATGACTAAGGGGCACATTCATGAAAACACGAGTTCGAATTCCGAATGGGATAAATTCGGATTGGATACGATAATTTCTTAAGATCGCAAATATCACAGATATGCTTACGAAAAAATCATATTAGTCACGATAATAACGTATTGGCGATCCGAAAGTCACGAAATTTTCATACCGAATGATCGTAAAATGCAGGAAAACCTTTCTGACTTTGATCCTTCTGTGCATGACTTTGGAAGCCTCCCATAGGACTCAATGGCACTCTGCAGCTCCAACCTGGCCCAAGGAAAGTCTCCCATAGGGCTCAATGGCACTCTGCAGCTCCAACCTGGCCCAAGGAAAGTCTCCCATAGGGCTCAATGGCACTCTGCAGCTCCAACCTGGCCCAAGGAAAGTCTCCCATAGGGCTCAATGGCACTCTGCAGCTCCAACCTGGCCCAAGGAAAGTCTCCCATAGGGCTCAATGGCACTCTGCAGCTCCAACCTGGCCCAAGGAAAGTCTCCCATAGGGTTCAATGGCACTCTGCAGCTCCAACCTGGCCCAAGGAAAGTCTCCCATAGGACTCAATGGCACTCTGCAGCTCCAACCTGGCCCAAGGAAAGTCACGATACCGAAGCTTGAATGAATCCGAAACTTTTGTACTCGGGACGACAATACGATTTTGTCCCACAAATTTTGTCGCAAAGTACGAAAAAGTTGCGTAAAATACAAAAAAGTCATGCAAGGTACGAAAAAGTCACCGAAAATACGCTCGGAGCGTTTGTGGATTAGTAAATGCCCCCCTAAGTCTATATTGGTAAAAATCACCTTAAACACTTGTTAAGGTTGGCAATGATCCCCTACTAATCATTTACCTTTCCTGTCATCTAGACAGCACTAAATAGATATGGATATCCTGGAATCCATCATGACTGCTGGTTCCAGAGCAACTTTGAAATACATATTTGGTAAAACCAAAATATTGTTTTCTTTATGGTTTTTAGATCTATATTTAAGGCACATATTAAAAACTGGGCTTGTCTGTTTTATACATAAAACCCTATATTGGTATTTGAAGTGTGATGACCATAAATTCTTCAATGAAAAATCTGCAGAGTCAGATATAATTGTTCAGAAAAACCCCAATATTCAAGAATACATCTGGTCACCTTGTAGATAAGCACCTACTTAAACTGGAGAATATAGACAGTAGGGTGTATATAACTATCTGTCTTCACACTGATTTACTGACATAGTTATCACAACCGTGCATCTGTTTGTTAAATTGAAGCTACACTTCTCACCACTCATGGGCAGTGAGTGATAGAAAGCAAAAAATAAAGAACTGAAACGATTCTGCCTTGCAGAGACTGCATATCAGATCTCAGGAATCCATCGTCCAGTTCATATTGTCACTTCACTTTATTGGCAGACTTATCCCTTTAAAACTCTTGTTTAGATAAAGGTATGTTCCATGCCTTTTCATAGACAAATCAACATCCAAATGATTTTTTGTTCCTTGTTAATATTCATATAAAGTGTAAATCAACCCTTACACATTTTCCTATTTCTATCTACACATTGTAACAGGATCTTGGCAAACATTATAACCTAGAAAATGTAAGGGGTAACTAGTGACTGAATATTAATGATTATTGTCAACAATCCAATTAGTGAAACAAGACATTCTAATAATACTGTAGGTGTCATTGCTAGTTAAGCTTATTGACTTATTTTTTTATCAGCTTGAAATTTTGTTTCAGTGGTATATCAGTAAAAACCTTCAATTCTAGTTCTATCTCTTGTTTCAGTCATTGTATACAAACTGATAAATGTTTCCGTCGACAGATACAAGCAAAACTGTGCTGAGAAAAAATGGGGGGGGGGGGGTTCCTCAGTTTGCTGTTGAAATCTATGAAAAGGCATTTAATAAAATGATTTCCTTTCTCTCTGTAATAATAAAAATGTATCTTGCATTTGATCCCAACTAAGATATAATTAATTCTTCTTGGAGGCAAAACAATCCTATTGGGCTTAATTAATGTTGAAATGATTTCTTAATAGACTTAAGGTAAAAATCCGGAAAATCCCAGGTCCTGAGCATTTTGGATAACCGGTCCCATATCTGTAAAAGTATATTTTATTGTTGTCGTTATTGCAAGTAGAAGATGGCTTCGTTCATTTTTGCATTTGGATATTTTACTACTTTGGAGTGTAGGTAGGCCTGAGAGTAAGAGTCCAACCCTCTAATTTTTATTTTTAAGAAACCAAGGAAAAACAAATTATTAAATGTTATTTATCAAAAGATAAAACTTTTTTGATTTGTCGCATGATAACCGAGACTTTTTTTATCGTCACACAATAGCCAAAAAAACCAAGTACCTCTAAAACCACGAAGCAAAGAAAGATCTTCCAATTGTAAAAGGGACATCTACCATTGACTTCTACGTGATCTTGAAAGGTTTTAGATTAATTTTTTGGAATTTGGAATTGTTGCAGTTTTGTCCCATAATATATCTCAGAAAAGTCGCAACTTTTTTAGGTTTCACCGACAAAAAGCCCAACCCCAAAAAATTGCAGTTTAGTAAATGCCTCCTCTAGAGAAGGTGGGGTATAGGGACTCTGTTAATGAGGCTCAGCAATTAACAGACTAACTCCTGGGGTATAAGGTAGTCAAAACTAGTGGGGTTAATAGTGTGCAATATTATATCCAAGGCAACACCAGCTTAGTGTCCTCCCAGCGAGGACTCAGCTGAGATTGAATTCTCTATTGTTCAGAATTCGTTTTGAAGGAAAATCATTTGCCCCCTGCCCCATTACATGACAAGGATTATCAGAAACTCTGTGGAAATATTCCTCAAGCATGCATTATATTTAAATCCATGCATCCAAAACATATTGGATTGTTTATATTATATTAAAATCGATATTACTGTTATTTCTTAATCAACAATAGCAAATACATTCACAGCAGCAAGTGCATGTATTTATAAAACAGGGGTTATTAGATATAATGTTGTGATCAGAAAATTGAAAAGCCACCATACCACGTCAAAGTAAACCCCATATGAGTTTTCAGATGAACATTTGTTAATTATCCCATAAATAATCTTGGAACTAGGACTGAATGGCTAAGAAACTGTATTTTTCCATTTAACCAGCAAGCTTATAAATTAGCTCCAAAATCTATTAATAAAGACTCTTCCAAAATAAATATTATGTAAATCCAAGTAAATGTTGTTGGCTATAAGGCTTACATTTCATCCACAAACCCAAAGACTTGCAACTCCCGTTTTCCCAGAAGATTATTTGCCACAACCTGGAGGAAAGTCTTCCTCAGATGCTTCATAACTTAATAGGGAAGGTCATCTGGATGAAAGTAATGTAAAATATAAGGTCCTAAATGCAAGCCAAACTATATGGCCATCATGAACAGTGGCTGGGCCTATAACTGGAATCCACACAAATAATTTAAATGGAATATTTGCCCCATTCAAATTACTTGTGTCCAAGCAAGTGATGTTACCTGAATTTCAGGTGAGTACTTCTGTTGTAATGTTTTTACTCTAAATATGGAACATTCTGGAAAGGCTTCTAAGTTCTAAAACCAAGTTGATATTTACAATGCCATAAACCAGCTTTTTTTTAGCTTCTTTAAGGTGATGGGAATTTACAATCCAATCCATAACTTTCAATATTGCCTTTTACTATGTTGCCTTTTACTAAGCGCTGAGTTTTGAAATTATGAGTTGAAATTTTCAGAGTAAGACAGCTTTGTCACATCTTGGCTAAATCCAGCACTGATTGATGCTTACAGAATTGTAGCTGTAGGTGAAAAGAACATATTAAGCTCTGAAGCAGCTAATTTTTCACTGTGCTTCATTTACACTCCTGGCGGTATATTTAGGTTATGGAGGTTTAGAAACATCTACAGATTTCTTGGCACTAACGCTGTTTAACTTAGAGCAAACATTTGTAAATACGTCTGTAGAAACCTGTGGGACACATTATGCTCCTACTCCCAAGAGACACATTTACCTTGTCTCCAATGATATTTGGCATGTTGAATTGCACCGGCAGGTTCTTATTGTTCCTCAATCATTGCACCATGTTCTGTACTGACTTGTAATTTATATGTACAAACTAGGCTTCTTTCTTGCTGAGCCCTAATATGATTTCTCAGCAGCATTTTTACAGTTTAATGATTTGTGTAATCATTTGTGAAGCCCAAATATCACCTTGAATAATCTAGATTCTACCCCTCCCCCCCCACCCCGGGTGAATGCAACAATGTGCATCTAATGCATGGTGAATTTGATTGTTTCAGAAAAAGAAACCTTTCCTTTACTTTTTTTTTTCAAACCAATGTTGGCACACCTTAAAGCTCATGATATATGATGGGGCATATTCAATACTGTATATATAATAGCAGATTTTGGCACTTTTCCACCAGCCAAAGACAATCAGCAGCTGACAGAACTCCCAGTGTCACTTTTACTTCAAACAAAAACATATGATAGTGCCAGTACTGGCATTCTTTAGCCTAAAAACACTATTTTCCTATTACAGGTATGGGACCGGTTACCCAGAAACCCATTATCCAGAAAGCTATGAATTACAGGAAGGTCATCTCCCTGACAGACTTAAGAAAATAAGTAAATATAATTTTATCATGTTTCCTTTTTTCTGTAATTATAAAACAGTACCTTGTACTTGACCCCAACAAGGATATAAACAATCTATCCTGGAGTCAAAACTAACCTGTGAATTTATTTAACGTTTAAATGATTTTTAGCAGATTTATTGTATGGAGCTCTAAATTACAGCAAGATTTGGAAAACCCACATTCTGGATAACAGGTCCCACACCTGTATAGTGAACGTGAAGTAGCTAAATGGACCTCTATACATTACCTTCATTTTTCTTTTGCCGTAGGGATTGTCTAAATGGAATATTAACAGTTGAATTTTATTTTGTATTTTGCTTTATTTCCCCTTAATTCTTTGAAGATGTTTCGGATTGTCTAAGAAGGCATTAGGAGTCATTTACAAACCCACCCACAAGTGCAGGTGCTCTAAAACAAACACAATAGGGAGCAATTCATAAAGGTACACTACTTGAATCCAAACCCAATCCTGTACTTCCATGTGATGTGTCCAATTATGCTGGTATTATGGGGAAAAACACTGCATTATGGGTTTGGAAATCAGGCTGGTTGTCTAATAGCTCTCATAGGCGTGAAATATGCAGCAACTGGGTTTTCGGGATTGTGGTGTAGCATCACTGAATCAGTAAATCCCACACTATCTCACACAGCCTGTACAGTATACCATAAATCTAAGCCAGTATAGGTATATCTCGGTACTAATCAAACACAGTAGTACAGAACAATTTCAAGTATAATTAATATAACACAATTAAATTCAGACTAAAAGTCATTTTATACTGCCTAAAAATAGGACAGCCGTTCCAAGCACACAACAGGCAAGCAAATTATAATAGGGGTAAACAGGATATAGAATATTATCATAATCCAGGGATGTGTGTGATGACAAAATAGCAGAATATGAATAAAACATGTATCCTGTCTCTAGAGGGCAGCACCACAATTCTTAAAAAAAATACTAACATAGTATTTCCATTATCCTAACCCTGCATGTTTAACAAAAAAATGGACTCAATAAGATATATGGTTTTATCACATAGAGGATCCTATAGGTTGGAGGCAACGAATTCCACATGCTGCCAATGTATGTCCCTTCTCTAGAATACCAATAACTTATTCTCAGCATTAGCCATTCCTTTCGGTTGCCATTGCTGTTTACAATTCCCCAATTATTTTTATTGTTAGAAGATTATAATACTAGCAATGACAGGAGGGTTTTGGGAAGCAACATTGAGGATTATGGTAGAGAGATTTGAGCTCTGTGTAGATGGAGCTAAATTTTTAAGCATGTTTAAATATCCTTGTGGAAGCAAGGAGAAAACCTGTAGCAAAAGTTTAAATTCCTCTCTTAACATTTCCATTACACAAATATAAGGGGAAAGAATCTGAACTGCAGGCTTTTGTGGGAAAAGATTTCCAGGCTGTTAAGTAATTGGACTGTTTCTCACATGCTTCTATCACTTCTTACCTCTTATACAGAGATTTCAGGGCAAATCTGTCAGTAAAGGTGACCTCTCCTAGCACTAAACATTTTCTAGCAGATAACATGAAACCAGTGGTGAAGAAGCAAAGAATAGCTCACGTCAATGCCTTTTTACAATTCTGACATATTTTAAGTGAAGGACAGAAGTGGCCTAAGCAGCAGATTTGATAAGGTACTACACATCAAAATAGACTTTCAAATGGTATGTTCAGAACAAAGGAAGTGCTCTGTTATTGTACAGTCAAAATACCAGTTTCTGTGAATAGCGAAACTTATTGTGCAAATTAGGCTGGATATAAACACCATCAGAGACAGGAAACCTCTTGCAATTTAATGGGAAATTAGAACGAATGCATTTATAACTTATGTGTGACACTGATTGTGAGGCATGCAAGCCATTCAAGGGACCTGACACCTGTGAACATTTAGCACCGTCATGTAGCTTTTTAAAAATTGCCTATATGTTGTGGTCATTTTTTGTGTGCAAAGCTTCCAGCAACATTAAACCCCACTTGCATGGTTTAGATCAGGCTGCTGCCTTAGAAAGTAGTTGCCTTTAGAAAGGGAATTTTGGGAAATGTAGTTTGTCCTCCATTTAGGTGCACCTTGATTGGGTGCTGGGCTGAAATAGTTTGTTTTTCTTCTCACACATACTAGGATTTATATAAATGTTTTTAAAGCTTTCACCTCTTCCTCAGCCTCTTCATACTGTCGACCAGTCTAAACAAATTTGTGTATATGTTTATATTAGTAAGGATAAAAAAGATCAGTGCATGAGTAAAATGTAATAAAACATAATTAAGGGAATATATGCCCTACATATAAAAATGCAAAATTGTTGGATTGCTCTTCTGCCAACTTTTTCAATTATTATTCTTACTTTTTCATATTTCATGATATAATTTTTTACACTGCTAATATTGTGAATATTTAACCTGTTTGGCCTGCCTGCGGGCAGAATGATGCATAGGAGGCATTGACACTTCAATCTATTACTCAGTGGGACAGCAGTAATAGAACTGAGCAGAGAAGTATCAGCAGATGCTTCCTGCTTCAGTCAAAGAAACTTCTGCTGTTCTATCTGGTTGAAGCCAGGACCAAGCAGCCAATTTGTACACTGCTAATATTACAAATGTGTAATGAGCTTATTCTTAAAAAAGAACAATTCTAGGTTACTATATTTTAGGTTCTAGATTAATACATCTTTTTAACTGAATCTGAACCTCCAACATGCTGTATGATATAAAATTGGTGCACTAAATGTATAATCGCTACTAGTGATGAGCACATTTTTTTGCCAGGCATGGATTCACAGTGTATTTCTGCATTTCGCCATTGGCAAATTGTTTCATGACACTTCTACAAAAATTTAGCGCTAAAAAATTATTGCGGTCGCGCATTTTTTGTTGTTTTGCATATTTCTTTGTCATTTCGCTAATTTTTCGGCAAAGCGAAATGGGACAGATTGACTTATCACTAATCGATACTGCTCATTTATATGTGTTATAGTAATGCACCAGTAATGCTTCATAAATCGTCTACATCTTCAAGCACTCGACTGGAGTAACTCTCCAGTCTAAATAAGATTTTAGGAACACAGCTTTTATGTTATATATTTTTATTCTGCATCAACCATAGTCCCTAGGAAAGGGCTGTCCTAGACCCTCTGTTAGATGAAAGCTCATGCTCCTGTTCAGCTTTCTGATTTAGCAGTCAGCTCAGGATTCTTATTATGTAGATAAGGACATTTTCTCAGGTGTAGCTCTATTCACCATGGATTCACGGGACTACAGATACAAGGCAAACCCCTCAAATTATTTGATTACTCCAGCAAATTAGCTGAATGGATTAAACTATCAAATTAACAGAATTTTAATTATATTTTGAGTAAGATAAACTAAAGTCCATCAGCTTAAACGTGGTTACATTGCTCAGCTCCAGCCATTGTCTCCATGATATCATAATTCTGTGTAATCCTTTCATCCTCAGTGACCTGCTTACTAAGTACCAGGAAAACTCAACTGACATTTGCCTTTAAACCTACAAATCTTAAGTGAAGGACAATTAAATCTGACATATGTGATCTAAATAACGGATATTCCTCAGTATTCATTGATCCTTGAAATATGCTCAGAGTTATACATTTATAAATCCATCTGCTAGCTTCTCTCTGTTGTTTACAGATATTATCCAGCTCTGTCAATAATACTTACATCATCAACTGACCTGATATCAGTAATGCATCCAAGGCAAGAGAGTGCATTATATGATTGCAGAAATATCGAGTGATCATGGCAGTGAATGCTCCCAAGAGAAACTAGCATTGGAGCAGCTGCTTTTTATTCAGATAACTACAAACCATAACATATATTTGTTCCCCCATCATAACATCCCAAAAAATGTCTGTGACAGTGCCTCTGAAGACATAAATGTTCAAGGGATTATTTGAGGTGTGCACTGAAGAAGAAAATCTTAAAGGTAAAAATTCTAGACATAGAAATATAGAAGAAAGAGCATTTATTTAGACATGACTAGGAACAAGTTAGAAGAGAAGAGAAATGCAGGTCAGTGTGCCCTGTACCCATTTCAAATGCTGGTACTATATGAGGTATTACATATTAATTTTAAACTGCCATGCTGGGAAACATCCATTCTGCAGACAAGTGAGGGAGACTTAAATGGTTAGCTTCCTGGAAAGCGTTGAAAAGACAAGAGAAAGCGCTGAAGGACTGGGGAGCTAGCAATATGCTAATGACCCCTGTGCGTAAGGGGTTAACTCACCTGATCCCACTTTCCCACACTTAGCAAAGTATAGGGAAGGAGCTTCCCTCCCGCGCTGCACTCCTCTCCCCCACTGCTGCAACCGGAGCCGCATCTCCCTCTCGCCCACCCTGTCTGAACTCCACTTGGCAATAACTGTTTGTTAAAAAAAAACCATATATATTTTGGTTTTTTATATATATATAGCAATAACGAACAAAAAGATCAGATCGCCTGGGTGCAGAATTCAGAAAAAATGTACAGGAAAAGAACTCGGAAGCCGCACTCATAGGTCTTATGAAAATAATAAATTATTTATTGCCAGAAGAGTGAACTAACGTTTCGGCTGTTACACCAGCCTTTGACAAAGGCTGGTGTAACAGCCGAAACGTTAGTTCAATCTTCTGGCAATAAATAATTTATTATTTTCATAAGACCTGTGAGTGCGGCTTCCGAGTTCTTTTCCTATATATATATATATATATATATATATATATATATACAGCATATATATTTTATATAAACCATGGTTTGTTATACTTGTTGTAAAAATTGTCATAGTATATGGCAGGTGATAGTCCTTGGCCATTTAATTTCTGTTGTTAATTGATGTCTGTTACATGCATGCTGGGTTCGCAGTGGCCAGCATTCGGTTATAAAACAAGTTCATTAAGTTAAGTTCATTAAGATGTTTTGGTACATGTGGAAAAACAATTGGCATGGACTAAGGAGGAAGTGTTTTTTCTTATAAAGCTGTGGCCGACCTGCACCCCACTCATGTGTCCTGGTGTTTTTTGCTTGGTTCAGTTAGCTAAGGTCCCTGGTCACTAACCTATGCCCTGTGAGAGGGGCATATTCCCTATTGGCCCAAGGATAGCTTACCATATCCCTAGTGTGTAAAAGGAAGGGAACATGTGCTCAGTCTTAACTTTAGCATTTGTCACAGGGCCTGGGGTGGAGGTAGCCCTCATTACAGCCTAATATTATGCCTTATGACAACAATTCATTAGTGAATTTGGGGGAAAAGGAACCATATAGTGACAGACTAGAATCCTGACATAGTGCATCCTAGTTGTTTTTTTTAACTCCAACCCAAATGGTTCTTGCATGACTATATAGCCTATTTCCCTATTCTACTTGATCTATCGCCTCTTCCATTTCAGTGCTAAGTACAGTGTGCTAGAAGCCTTTAGTTCATGATGGCCATCTCTTTCATTCTTTATACTGTCCCAGTAAAGTTCAGTAACAACACCTTTCCTCCTGAAACATCCAGTGTGTCCTCAGCTAAGAGAGAGTTGCAATGCAACAATTCTCAACTGTTCAGCACTTGTGGTAATGAAGGGATTTCAATTTGACCCCCTACACACCTGTTACATAATATAAAATGCACAAATAATGTCACAACCATAAACAATGAGATATCACAACCATAAACCATGAGATATCACAACCATAAACAATGTTTAGTGCCTTGTTTTATGCATAGGGTAAAAGAGACAAGAGAACAACATTTCTCAGTGTCACTTATGGTGATTATACCCTGCAGAAGTATTAATCTTGTGATCAAGGACTCTGGAATATTACAGTTCTAGGATTTGCAGGTCACAACGCATCATGTGCTGACTGCCACCAAATAGCTTCCTCAGTGTAATCCACTTATGGATACCAGTAAGAGATATCATAAAACTAATAGACACTGCCAAACTATTTCTATATTTGGGTCATACAGCAAGAAACTAACATTGCTTTCAAAATGAGAGCAGAATATTGACTGCAGATTTAAAATTCTGTACAAATTAAATAGACAATTTTTTCATAAATTAAAACATAGCTGGGAATTCAAGCTGCAGGCCACATCATAAGTAGAAGGGAGTTAAATAATATTCTCCCTGGTACGCTCCTGGAAGTCTTTGAAGAAACTAAATTATAATTTGTTACTTAACCAATTTATTATAATATAGCCTTACATTTAAAAGCACTAGGACTTCTGTAATTGGTCATGCCATTGAAAATTAGAGCAAATTTTGTGATGCTCTGGGTGATTTTCATTTATTGTGCCCACTAAATGTTCTTCTCTTTTATTGTATCAGGCTGTGCAAACAGGGCCAATATATCTGAAAAAAAATCTATAAAGGACACAAAGATAATTATCTGCTCCACATCATGGAAAAATTCAGGCAACATCAATGTAATTATGTTTAAGTACCCTTTTTCCAGAGTGCTAGTAACCCTGCATGGGCAAGAGTTCTTTTTTTTCAACAGGGAAATTATGATTAAAATAAAACAAAATATAATAACATTTACAAATTGTGTAGTTCTTCCTCGACTGTGAAAAGCAGGTTAACTGGGGGATAAGTCAGCACACATAAAATGTATCAGTATATCTTTCAGCAGTAATGAGATTTTTATGTTTGCTAAAAGCCGCATTCCATTTTAAGAGGGAACTAAAGTCTGAATCTAACTTTTGTAAGTGTTTAAATGTTCATGGCTTTCTCGCATACAGTAGTCGTATGAAAGAAAAGATCTGGAACACCTTGCCTAGCTTTAAATCCAACTGGACATAGCCATGAATGATCTTATAACTTTATACATCTCTTACTACCAAGCACAGAGTTCCCCCAGCACCCCACTGTTGTTAATGGTTAACAGACCTACTGGTATAAACATTATCCAAATTAAGAAAAGATGAGTTTAAGCTGCCATAAATATGATATATAAAATGTCCAATTATTATCTTTCATAACAAAAAAGAAGGGGCACTTGGGGCAAATAGAGATCCTGGCACCTTCCACTCAGTTATACGTAGACGAAAAAATTGTGGTTCTACTTGTATTGCAAAAAAGTGAAAACATATTCAATAGAACTCAATATTGCACTTAACCACACCACAAGGTTTTTTTCTGCAATTATTATCTTTTACAGCTTCAGCTTCTGATGCACCCTTAATCATCAGCAGCACAAATACCAAAAAAGACTCATCACTAATTCTTTGGTGAGTGGGGCACTCAGATTCTATTTTTTTCTGGAACTAATGTTTGTTATAAATGATTGTAAAGTGCTATGTAATATTCTGGCACTACATGAATAAATCTTGATGATAAAATTACATCACTGATATGGAGCATACCATTGCTTGGCATATGGGAATTGTTTTGGTCATTGTCTCACTATTTGTGGGAATCTGAGCTGCCAATCTTGTTATAATAATGTGTGTACTCAGAACACGTATTCCCTATTATAAAGTAAACTAGTATATTGATTCACAAGAAGCTATCCCAATGTAAAATCATTTTAAAAGAAATGGTTGGGGATGAAATAAATGTTGAATTGTGCCAAAATCAGCCATGATAAAAATTGATTTGCCACAGTCTGTGTGTCATGAACATGATAGATAAAACTGTCATATTGAGAAGATTCTTCATTCAAAACTGTGCACTGCTAATTTTATTGAGAGTTTTGTCACTTGCAGTACTACTTTTTACCAGTTTACCAGGGGGCAAATTAATTCTACATATTGCAACAGGCAAAGGATTTTCACAAAAAAAGATCAGGTTGTCAGAATGCAGAAGTCAGAGGACAAGTCCCAATCAGGCCATGGGTCAGTAACTAGAAGTCAGGCAGAGATAATGCTTAGTAACATGCCTGGGAGTATCTATCTATCTATCTATCTATCTATTTATCTATCTATTATCTGTCTGTCTGTCTGTCAATCTATCTATCTATCTATCTACTCCCTGGTTGAAAGTGTCTTTCTTTAAAACATAATAGTGCATCAAGTTTTAAAAAATTCTAAGGCTTACGTTGTTTTGGACAACTGTCTTATATAGTTGCTGGACAAATTATGCCTAAACACTACATAAAATTGTTGGAGCACTGATACCTGCATCTTAGGCAACTGTTCGAATTCCAGCTGTTATGGAACAGGGGTGCTGGGGTACCCCAGCTCCTAAAGTGCACAACATTGCCTATCCTAGTCAAAATCAAGGACTAGTGGATACATGAAATAAATATTTAAAACATACTGCCAGCAATATATTGTATTTGTGACTGATATTTGAAATTGATGGGAGGATACAGCATATGATAATTGCTTATTCGCTGGCCATGAATCTTGAGTGCTGATAGTGACCTAGTTCTGAGAAAAGTTGGCTGGCATTGTTAAGCACTGTGGCATATTCAGATGCTAGTACATTGCTAATTATATAAGAAAGGCTTCTAATGCTTTTGAGGCATGATTGATGTAGGATGCTACAGCCAAACCACAAAATCTGTTAGAAATTTTTGCTGCATCCCAGAAGTAATACTGCAGCACATCAAGCCTATGAACATTAAACCAAATATTCCTGGCTCACTGCATTAAAGCCCAGTAGATAATCTACTCCTTAATCACTAACCTGGTTGTTATTTACTTCTTTCTTTTTCCTATTAATATGAAAAGTGCCACAGCAGTATAATGAAGGCCAGGAAAATTCCAGTGAGTTTTTCATTGTTTTTTTATTTACTAACATTTAAACTGTTTAACATCTGTTTACATTATATATGCTACTGGGCGCTCTCTATTATTAAACATAACTATAACACTATTAAAGGAGGTACTGATTGCCATACTGTAGCCAATAATTCATAGGTGGACTAAGGTGATAGCTCCTCCATTAAAGATACTGCACCTATCAGAAAACCACAAGGCATGGTACTTTGGCTGCTATGTTATTCTGGGATAATGCTATTAAAAAATAATGTTGTTTTGAGTAAGAATTGGATTCCAGCCACTTAGTAAATACCTCTTTACCCAGTAGATATAAATAATGAAATTATTTTTTATTAAAGGGGTGGTTCACCTTCAGGATAGCTTTTAGTATGTTATAGAATAGCAACCTTTTATTTGGTCTTTATTTTTTATTTGCTATCATTTATAAACTTTTTGCCTTTCTCTTCTGATTCTTTTCATCTTTTAAATGGGAGTCACGGTCCCCAGCAGGCAAAAAACTATTCCTTTCTGAGGTTACAATATTACTGTTGTTGTTGTTACTTTTTATTACTGATCTTTGTACTGAGGCCCTCCTCTATTCTCTCTTTCAAGCTTCTGCCTGGTTTCTAGGTTAAACTGGGCCAGAGCAACCAGATTGCTGCTGAAATTTCAAACTGAAGAGTTGCTGAACCAAAAGCTAAACAATTAGCTCTCACTCTTTACATCATACTAAAAGTTAATTCAAAGGAGAAGAGCCCCTTTAAAATGTGCATATTTTTAAAACAACCCAGTATTGCTTATAAACCTCTGTGCTTTCCAGGTCCTGTATGAATCACTGATTAACACATTTTACCCCATGTCCTGTAATGGTAACAATTTAATCTTGAACTGTCCATTCAGGCTGTTCTGTGAAAGTGAATTAAAAGTGCAATGAACCTGACTCTGGTTAAAAGCATGTCCTCTAGGAGCCAACCATCACTGAACATTTTTTTAACTAGGTGTTAGTGGCAGGAGTGTGAGCAACATGCCACTGTGCAACTGTTAAATGATTGCTGGATGCTAACAACCCCAGTTATTTGGCCATCTGTATATGTTTTCATGTGCGTAGTTACAACAAAAGCAAATCTTTTAGAGAGTTGTTGAATGCAATAAAATGTTTTATGTCTTTAATTTGCTTAGTTTAATCTCTGCCATTCTAATCATGGTGTAATATTTAACATTAAGCACTGGACCTGGATTTCTACTTGTGCCTGTCCTCATTCTAACCTTAAGATAGTGTAACATTAATTCCAGTCCAATAACTAAGTAAACACATGGAAATCCAGATGCAGGGAGTTTGATCCACTGGAAAATGGAGGTTGAGTCCAATGGATACAGTTTCTTGCTCATACGTGTCAAGATGAAAATCCAGAAGAAAGGAGAAAGAATGTACCAATAGCAGAGGTTATGGCTGCTTCCTTCCACTACATTCCGAACATGCAAAGACACACATACAAACACACGCAGTCCTTCTCATGTGGCTTATAGTTAATGATGCTATTCAGCCTAATTTACTGTAACAGTATTGGTGGTAAACACCAGAATACTGCATGTGAATGACTTTTTTTGTTATATCTGTAAGTCAAATCAACTGGACTTGCTGTGTTTATTTTTTTTTCTCCTTCAAGACGTTTCGCCAGTCATCCAACTGGCTTTCTAAATTCAGAAGACTTTTTATGTTCATTTGTTACCTTTCATGTAGTTTGCTCGTTTAAAAAAATGTATTAAGTGAGGTCCTACAGCCTCAGTATAACTGCATGTGTGTGCACCGCAAATACACCTACTGACGCAGCTACTACCACCCTGAATATGGTGGTAATTACAGAGTTTCCACATCGGGTTGTGTCAATAGGCATGGCAACCAAAAGAATCACACACTAATGTTATTTTAACACAGGAAGGGACACAATCCCAACTCTGAAAATGTTAGGTCAACTAAGCTCCCATGACTAATGCAGCGTTGAGCTGCTCAATATATCTTGAGAAAGGCTCTAGGCCAGAGCCGAAACATTGATCAGATGGCAATGCTGGAATAAAGATTGAATTTCTTATGAAAAGACCCTGGAGTGTGCTTATAATTCTCTGAATTTATTTATATATATATATATATATATATATATACACAACCATAACTTGTAAATCCAAACATTAGCAGTCAAATGACATATCCTCCAAAGAGGTCTGACCCTGAGCCCAGGCCCAGAGCCTGTGTCCTGTCTACTATCCAAGTCCCATTCTAGGATTATCCATCTCTCTGGGGACCCCAGGCCTACCCAGTTACCCACTCACTTTACCAACTGCACCTTTTTTAATTTCTTCTGGGGCTGAAAGTCGACTAGCTGCGACTATTGAAACCAACCTATTAGGGAGGGAGGGATGCTCCTCCTTCCCACAAAAATCTGGTGAGCTCACATCCAGGGAAGGTCCTTCTTTTATTCCCTGCCCTAAACCTATAACCCCCGGGATCTACCTGGGGAGGAGGAAAGGGGAGTTGTCCTCCTAGCTTAGTCATGCCCTTCTTCCCTTTCATTTTATTCAGGCCTTTGGGCTCCCATACATTGAAAACTTCATTTCAGTGCTTTGGGCATCAGAGTGTGGCTGCAAAGTCTGGGTAAAAAACAATATGGGTAAAAAAAAATGTTGATTTACATACAAAAACTGCACTTTACACAATGCACTCTGTCTGTAAATGATGCCTTTTGACTGCTGCAGTATCAGTATATCCAATAGGCCAAAAATAAGGGAGGAGCACACAGAATAATATAGGTAAAAGTCCTAATCCATTTATTGTGGGAAAAAAATTGAATAGCAGTAGGTAAATATAGAGGTAGCAGATGCTGCAGTCATGGGGGGCCCGGGAGGCAGTGTGGCTTGGACCGTGGGGTCTGTTTCCTCTAAAGTATAGAACCCCCTCCTCAGCCACTCTCCTACCTGACAGTGGAGAGCAGGGGACTAGTGATAAGTGAATCTGTTCCATTTCGCTTCGCCGAAAAATTAGCGAATCTTTCAAAAGATCCGCGAAACGGCGAAAAATTCGCAAAACGGCGAAAATGTCGTGTGACAATAAAATTTAGCGCACGCGGCTATTGTTTCGTCGCCCGCGGCTATTGTTTTGTCGCACGGCTATTGTTTTGTCGCACGCGGCTATTATTTTGTCGCGCGGCTATTGTTTCGCCGCACGCGGCTATTGTTTTGTCGCACGGCTATTGTTTCATCGCACGTGGCTATTATTTTGTCGCGCGGCTATTGTTTCGTGGCACGCGGCTATTATTTCGTCGCCCGTGACTATTCTTTTTTGACGCCGGCGACAATTTTTGGACGTGCGGCGAATTTTTCTGCGGCGAAATTTTTCATCCGCTTCACGAAACAATCCGCCAATGGCGAAACGTGGAAATTCGCCGCGAATCCATGCCTGGCGAAACTTTTCGCCCATCACTACAGGGGACATGAGTAGGCAGGAGGGCAGAAGGTGGGGGAAAAAGCTGCACTGGGTTGACTGTGTTCCCCTCTTAAGATTTTTTTTTTGGAGCGAGCAGCACCACATAGATACACTGCTGATGAATTGCACAAGTTTTAGGGGAAACCCCATTTACCTTTCATTTTCTTTTGAAGAAAGGGATTTTTCCACCAAAATCTTGTGCTACTCATATTTGTTCTATATAAACAGGATGGCATAAAATTTGTTCTGATCCTTCAGTAAACTATTTCAATATATGGGTGAATTTCTAGGCTCTAAATGGGTTGAAAAAAACCTATTTATAATTGCAAACTTCCATCTTGCTATCTTGCACTTTAAGCAGAGTTGTTTGCTTTAAATTAACTCATCAGTGGCCAGTTGGCTACCAGGGGATTTTGCATTTGCACACAAACCAAAAGTCACTTTGCATATAATTGAATTAGCCCGAGCATTGTTTGACAGTGTATTAACAGACGTAGCACAGTGAGCGTTCTCCGCTCTCTCTGTGAGCTACCGTGCCATATGCAACCAGGAGTTGATTAAAATAACTGTAGAGTCCAGGCAAACCTTGATCATAAAATATGGAAATAATTATGGAATGATGTTAAATATAAAATACAGTAACTTATTATACTGCCATAGCATAGCAAATTTAAGATGATACACCATATGCTATTATATGCATTTCATTAAAAACCCACACCCTGTTAAATAAGTATTATTTGGCTTCATTCCTCTTTTCTGTGTCAGTGTTGTTCTATAAATTACATTTGCAATACAAATATAGAAACTGGATGACAGCTGATAGGAAAAGAAATTACCATTACAGTCTTCCTTTGGGCATTTTCTAAGTTTCCCTAGATAGAATTAATGGTCAACAGCAGATGGAGTGTCATAGGCTGAGGCTTTCTGTCCTAGCCCCTTTCAGAGGGGTGGGTGGGTGAAAAAGGGGTAAAGAACTTCAGCAAAGTGCTTATTTAAGAAATTATGTACATTTTCAAACATTTTATTTTTTATTAATTAAAATTTGACCATTTAAAGAGATCCTTAAAACATTCTTATCTTTAAAAGCATGCTGTTGCTAGATCTCTATGGAAGTTGAAAGTGTTAGGTAGAAGAAATACCCAGAGTACTGGTTAAACCAAGACATATACTGTTAGACAACTAATGGCCATTCAAGTGAGTACCACAGCATAAACGGCAGAGGATACATTTGCTGGTAGAAGGAGTTATATCAGGTAGCCCACCTTGCCAGCCACTCCGGTTTTGTCTCTATTCTTTTCAAATGCATAAAAAATGCTGTTATCTGTAAGAAACAAAGAAAGGAAAAATCCCAGTATTTCTGGCTATAACTGCAAATAAACAGATATAATTCCCAATTAGCTTTTCTAGGAGCTTGCACACCCCACAGAGTAAGAATTCTGGAGATGACTATAATTCAAAGACTCAAAGATGCAGCAAATCCCACACTGTGTCATTCCAGATCTAATAAGTCTTTAAATGATTCTGTATAACCGCATTGTTGCACTCAGCATTTTTACTCATTTGTCAGGGTTTTTTTTATGTCAAAGAAAAGTGGGTGAGCAGCCAGTGATAATGTAAAATTATGTTTTTAGAATAAATAGCTTTATATTAATTTTTATTGTTCCTGTATTATTATAGCAAGGTACACAGCGCTTTACATTAATTTATAGCACACAAGGGTCTTACAATAATTATTAAAAATAGGATCACAATACAAATCTCTCACATTTTTGCTTTAAAAAGAATGTTTCTTAGTAAAGCAAGGCCTAAACTGCCAGTAAATTAAATGTTATTATTTTACACTCACTATATTCTTTTTTGAATAACTAAAAGGAAAAGTGTGAGTTTTGCACTCAGTTAAGTCAACAGGGTTCACACACCAGGACACAAATGCAAAAGCACTAAGGGGCACAAAAATATACCCCTTAGTGTTCATTCTAAAATCCCTTGCTACACTGATACTGATTAAAATCCAGTGCTCACAAGCAGGGCCAGAACTAGGGGTAGTCCGAAGAGGCACCTGCCTAGAGCGCAATGATTGGGGGGCGTCAGGCAGGAACCTCTCCTGCCTACCCCTAGTCTGCGCTCCTTTGTCATTACCCTCGCCGCTGCTGGAACTGCGTGCCAAAAGCACATATGGGGGGGAAAGGTGCAAGGGCGAGGTGGTTGACCGGGTTGCTCAAGCTTAAAGCAACCCAGCAATCCTGAGCATGTGTGCCCCTCCCACTCCTTAAGAACACAAGGCAGACAAACATTGGCAGTGCTATATTCATAGGGGGACAGGTCTCTGATCTGTGTTGAAGAGCACAGTGACCTGATCAATTTTTCAAGATAGAGTTGGCCACCAAGTGTAAAAAAAACATGGTGCAATGCTTCTTTTAATTTTTAATAAATGACTCTTAGAAATTTGGGCAAATGTTTGCTTATATTTCTCCATGTGGTACAAACCAACTTATGTCTGTGATATACTAGTACAAGTACCCAGGGCTATGCTAATATTTCTATTGGGTGGAGTACACTAGACTCTCACATTAAATTCAGTGTTGGCAGGAAGAGCAGAAATACACCACCATATGCACTGGGGTCCATTAAGGAAAAATGTAAATATATTGCTTAAAACAGCTCATAACGTTAAACCCTGCTTTATTTAAATCAACCATTATCATAAAAATATACTTTTTAGTAGTATGTGCCACTGGCTAATCTGTTGTTCTTCTGTGCCCCATGATATCTGTGTACTTTAAATCAGTGCCCACAGTCTATTAGTCCTACATCGTCAGTGTACTGGGGAATGTACATGGAAGTTCACCTTTTATTAGATAACCTCCCTTTCCAGCAGGACTCCATTCTACTCAAGTAAGGTTGTTGCTATATAAATATTTATCTCCAGTGTCCCCAGATGTTTTCTGCATTGCACAGTCCATTTACTACATAGGGAGCAACACAGTACATTGTATTCACTTGGAAAATATATAAGTGCTGTTCTAGTCAATATACAAGGCAGGCTTTCTATCATATCCCAGGTGATTCCCCAGTGCATGGGCTACAGTGACTTTTCATGCTCAGTTAGACTTGCTGATTTTATTGGAAGTGACGGATACAGTGCAGTTTACTGTGGGCACCAAGCAATCATTAAAATCCAATGTATAATAAGTAACGTTTATTAAACTGTGACAAAAATTTTCTAACAATAGTATTTAGTGATAAGTAAAACAGTGAAAATGTGCAAACTGCATTGAAGTCAATGGGTGTTTCTTCGCAGCGACTTTTTCCACCCAAAATATATTGGAGTATATGGATGTTTTTTGCTGCAACTTTTCCAAAGTGTCTTCTTACATCCAGGTGACTTTTTCTATGCAGAATATATTGGAGTCTATTGGATTTTTTTTTTTGCTTCATCTTTTTTTGCACAAAATATATTGGAGTCTATGGATGTTTTGTCGCCAAATTTTTTTATGGCTAAATCATAAATCATCTGGAAGTATTTGCCAATGGAGAAAAGCGGATACAAATTGCTCATCACTAATTGTAGCAATATCGTGTAATACAATACAGTACAAATCCTCTAACAGTGCTTCACAGGTAGCCAAATTCCATATGGTCTTTTTCTCAGTCTTGTTCCTACCTTGTCACTTTGGGTTGCTATTACTATTACAGTAATCTCAATGGAATCCCTTCTTGTGCTTGTTCAGGGAATCACGCCTCAATCTTTAAAGCACTGACTCTTGATAAAGCATGGCATTTGAGAAATCACGTTTCCTGTTACAGCTTATATGGACCCATTATTCAAAATGCTCGGGACCAAGGGTATTCCGGATAAGGGGTCTTTCCGTAATTTGGATCTCAATACCTTAAGTCTAGTCTAAAAAATAAAAAAAAATTAATTAAACCCAATAGGATTGTTTTGCATCCAATAAGGATTATTTATATCTTAGTTGGGATCAAGTACAAGGTACTGTTTTATTTATACATAGAAAAAGGAAATCAGTTCAAAAATTCTGAATTATTTGATTAAAATGGAGTCTATGGGAGACGGGCTTTCCGTAATTTGGAGCTTTCTGGATAACGGGGTCCGATACCTGTACCATTATCAAAAAAACTGGAATAAAACATTATATAAGAAAACCCACAAACTGCAGTGAATTAGTTAGAATAAGTATTCTCACTTTCATATCTGGGAAACCTTTTACTTGCAAAAACAGGTTTCCAGCATGTCTTGGGTTAATAATATATTCACACACAAATTGCAGCCTTTCTCTTAAAGGAAAACTATACCCACAAACAATGTAGATCTCTATAAAAATATTTTGCAAAACATTCATATGTAAAACACTGCTTCATCCAAATAAACCATTTTTATAAAAATATACTTTCTTAGCAGTATATGCAATTGGGTAATCCTAAATAGAAAATGGAATCGTTATGCTGAAATAATATGTTGTTATGCTCTGATGATATTACAGCAATGCCACTGAACTGTCATATTGCAATATTATAGCAATAAAAAGGTTTTTTTATTATCAATCATTTTCAAGGAAACAGAAAATAAGAATACACAAAGGTTTTTAAAGACTCATAACACAATTAATTTGGGTTGGAAAAAGACAACTGTCAAACTTAACCCCTCCAATGACCAAGAGAGTGTGTTTCTGAATATATAACTACAAATATGTATAAATATTGTGGCAGTGCCTGGGAAAATGCAAAAGGGAAGGTAGAAATCTCACAGAATGCTCAATGAGACCCAGCATATGAGGAGCATGACAGAGGCTGTGTGTAATCTGGTTGACAACAACCAATGTTGGTGCTGGGAGTGAAGAGACTCACTTGGGGGAGGGGAGCTCTTTGCCAAGGAAGCAGGAAGTAGAGTTTGAAGCAGGGGTGGCCAGACTTTTTCCATCAACGATCGACCAATGACTCCTCCACCAAGTCGTAGCATACGTACGCATTCACGGCACACTTCCGCATCCCCCCCGGTTTGTCGCGGTCCACCAGGAATCCATGGGGGATTGACTGCTGGACCGTGATCGACGTCTTGGTCACCCCTGGTTTGAAGGAGTTACTGAGGAAGAGAGTGGGGCTGCGGGGCTGCTGCAGAAAGCAAGACCTGTGCAGGCAATCTGCCAGTAAACTAGGCTGTCCTGATTAATGAACAAAACTGTTACTCTTGTTATTCACTGACACAATTTATTTCAACTTTAAAAAAACCTCCATTGTGAATACAACAGATGGATTTCCAATGTCTGATGTTACCCTGGATCTCACTGTCCAACAATATAAATGCACATACATTACTGAGCATGATGTTATTAGGGTTGACACCTTTTCTGCAAAAAAATTACCGGCCTTGCTATATTTTTGCCTTTTTTCCCTATTAATAATATTGGCATCAAGCATAATTTTTACCGGCCAGGCTGGTAAAATACTGGCAGGTGGCTAAATGTTGTGCATTATGTTATGCCACCTTCTAAAGGAAATAGAATAGGTGCAGAGGTCTCCGCCCAATGGGAAAATGGGCAAGGGAGTACTACAGGTAAGGGATCTGTTATCCAGAAACCCATAATCCAGAAAGTTCTGAATAAGAGAGGGCCATCTCCCATGGAATCCATTATAAGCAAATAATTTAAATTAAAAAAAAAACTTTTATTTTTTTTCTTTCTAAGATATAATTAATCCGTGTTGGAAGCAAAACAATCCTATTGGGTTTAATTAATGTTTACATGATTTTTTAGTAGATTTAAGGTATAGGGATTCAAATTATAGAAAGATCCCTTATCCAGAAAACCCAAGGTGCCATGCATTCTGGATTACAGAGCCATCACTCAGAATATTAAACCATATTTTGTATAAATGACTATACATTTCCCTTTCTTTCAATGCAGAATCCACCATGAGATAAAGACTGTTTTTGATAAACATTCTGATGTTGTGAGGTATCGCCCACAGACATACTTGCATTAATTATAATTCTGAATTCATAACATGACTATTTTGTTCTCCAAACCCAAATGAGCTACTTGCCCTTCTAAATGTTAAATAAAACCTTCTGAAATCACTTCTTAAGCAAATATGTACTTATTCCCAAGCTGCCTGGGCTGCACTTGCTAATTGAGAATTATATGTGGGTGAGTCCTGAAACTATTGGCTAAATGCAGTAAATTCTTTGAATAGCTAGTGACTCAGTTATTCATAGTGAGCATTTAGCATTAGTTGAATATTAATCATGGCTTAGAAATTTTCAATTCCAACGACAAGCAGGTTTAACGCTGTGTAAATTTCACTTGACTAGATTTATTTTGTAATGTAGTATTTTTTGTGTGCTAAAAATCATTTAAAATAATATATCCACACATGTATAATGAAAATGAAGAAGGAAAAGGTAGATAAAGAATACTAGAATGCTACATGCCCATAGAGTCGGACCCTAAGCTCAGGTAACTGAAAGCAGCACAGAGAAAAAAGATGGGGAGCTACTAGTGGCATCTTCGGACATGTCTTTATCGCTAAAGGGATGTGGGGGCCTTGGGCTGGTACAGAACCCCAAAACATAAGGTGTAGTATTGCTAGCCTTCTTTGTGATATGAAATGAAGTGCGTATGTTTTCCATGCCAACCCAATCCCTCTTTCTTATAAACCCCGGCAACGAGGCAAACAACCTACAGTTAAAGAATGTTATGGAAAGATTAAATGTCATGTAATCTGACAGAAAGCTAAAACAAGGAAAATGTACAAGTTCTACAGTAGAGAAAAAAGGTATGTCAGAGTATAACTCATTTTATCTGTGTCAAAGGCAAGTGACAATTGGTGACCTTTATTTTCACATTCCCCCCCCCCCCATATTTTTAATAACTCTGCCCCTTTGATCTTTCTAATCATAATGTTTGGACTTGGAAATAATGTTCAATGCCCAATGAACAAGACCAGTTTAGTGAAAAAAATTGGGTTGAGTGAAACTGGCCCATTTTGCTTTTATGCTGAAAAAGTTGACAAAATGTTATCAAATGTATTGAAATCAATGAGAGTTTTTTCTTGAGTTTTTTTTCTCATCGTCAGATAGGGGTAAAGAATTCTTTCGTTTTTACCTGCATATCTGATGATTCAGCTCTTAACATTAGTAGAGTGGATGAATGACCTTTCCTACGACCAATGGCCACCTTTACTTTGTCTGATACAAAAACAGCAACAATCAGATATGATAACGGGACAGAAGTAGACAGATCTACAAGTAACAATAAATATTCCATTTTTAAAAAGAAATGCATATAAATGTTTTAAAATAAATATAAATTCCCTTACAATAAGTAATTACATAAGTAATTGGACATTCATTTAAACTCCACAGAAAATCCTATTTTCCTTACGAAAAGGGCTCCTTTAAATGAGCTTACGGAAAAGTACTAAGCTCTATATATAGCTTGTCTAATCATAATTATACCTAAATATGTATAATAGTTATGATAAATATTGAAGATCTGGAGCTTCTTCTTAGGTGTGATTATTAAACCTATAAATAAATATCTCTGTATGCAGAGTAGCTGTGCAGGTATTATGTAGAATTTTGCATTCATTACTATTAGAAATGTGATACTGTTGTAATGAAAATTCAACCTGTGTAATTCTATTTTAGCTTTATCTCCTGCTATGCTGGCACTTCTATCAAGACTTAGTACAAGATGTAATCAGGGTTTCTACTAGCAGGATCTTTTTTACTTGCTTCTTAAGGTGGCCATACACGCACCGATATTATCGTACGAAACCTCGTTTCGTACGATAATCGGTGCGTGTATGGCATGTCAGCGAGCCGACCGATATCGCAGGAAGCTGCTGATATCGGCCGACTCGCCGATCGGCCAGGTTAGAAAATTTTGATCGGGCGCCATAGAAGGCGCCTGACCAAAATTCTCCCTTCAGAGCTGAATCGGCAGAAGGAGGTAGAAATCCTATTGTTTCTACCTCCTTACCTGCCGATTCAGCCCTGAATGGTGTGTGGCGGATCTGACGATGTTTCGTGCGACCGACGGTCGTACGAAACATCGTGAGATCGCCACGTGTATGGCCAGCTTTAAGCTGCCAAATCTTCACAATTCAAACATGTTGCAGTGATGAGTGTGTATACACAGTTTAGGTCTTAATACACCTTAGAGGGACAGTATTCCACCTTGTTCAATATGAGTGCAATGAATAGGGCTTGTGACGAACATAATTTGCTTATTTAATCATGAAAAAAATCTGTTTTTCTTTTGTTATTTCTTGAGATAAACAGAGAAACTGAAGCTACTCCATGTTTGGTCCTTAGCATGGTAGATAATTGTATTCCAATATACAACTTCTCCCTTCCCCTTTGTTTTATTGTTATTAGAAGTCTGTAATGCAGAACACTTATTTATTCACTGGTGGCCTATCATGCATCAATTTCCTTGTTTGCCCTCCTTGGCTTAAAAAATAAAATAATAGATTTTTTTTTAATTAAAAAACAAATCAAAAAGTATGTTTATCATAAGCCTATTTATTTTTTTCATGTTGAACAAGTGGTTATACATTCCTATACTAAGGTAAAATCTCCCAAATGGCAGCTCTTTTTATTGTCTTTGGAAACCTTATTCATTGAATGCCTATCATGTAAGGGTGTATACTGTCCTTTTAAGAGTTTATTATTAGCTGATACACAATTAATCATTTTTTTGGACTGTGATACTGGATTTGCCTACTATAAACCCATTAGGCTAATGTCATGCTAAACATTTGCTCCTCTGGTGTTAAAACTGTGGTTGAGAAAAAAAACAATTACAACCAATCACACCCAATGAATGCTTCTATGTGTCCAACAGAAATTTTCCCCCAGCGAAGAATTTAAAGTGTGTGCTATTAGCCTCGGAGAGGTAAAACCTAGTATTATTCAACAGTAGAGCACAGGGAATTGTATTATTATACATTTGTTACACACTGCAACAAAAGTACCCAACCCCCTACTAGTAATAACCATGGCAGTAGGATGAGGTTGCAGTCTGAAGGCCGGTAAGGGTTAGATTTAACATGAATACTTATTTGTTGCCTATATAATGTCATACACAGATCATCCTGGAGCCATAACAATCCCCTGAGGGCAACATTTTATGGCCCTTGCGCCTTCAGTTGGACACTCTGCTGCTTCAAACTTGGGATCACTTTTCTGTACGCAGAATTTTACATATAATAGCCATGTATCTTCTTGTCTCTAGCAGTTGACACGGCAATAAAACACATTTCCCAGATCTTTAAAACACTTAAATATGTTTTTTCTAATGTCAGATAGCAAAACATTACCAATTCATACAGGGAGCATTTACATTGATAAATATGTACAGATCTGCACGGCAGTAAGTAGATAAAATAAAACAAACTGGCATTTCTCACTGTGGAACTTTATTTTTCCTTTGATCACTGAGATTTTCTTCCACCATGGAGACACTGCAACACTATTAGAAACATATTAATTATCTTGTCTGCAGCTTCTGTAAAGGTTCCTGAGTCTCATTTTACCATGGCTAAGCAGTATATGGGATAAACAAATATTAGATGATCCAAGTGTGGAAAACACATGCTTTTTATAATCCTCCCTGTAACCACATTGTGTAGAAGGGATTATTTAACTATATATTGAAAATGTCAAGATGTTATGTATTTGCAATACATTGTTTACTACTTATTTTGTGACTTTAATGATCTCTGTATATAATGTTGTTGTCTTTTGAATTTTACAGTTTCTTAATATTGCATAAAAGACAATTATTTGAGTAGGGTTGTATGAAGAACTGAAGAAATGCAATTAAAGGGGTTGTTTACCGGTGTACAACATTCACAAATCTAACAGTTCACATTAAGGGCTCTGGCACACGGGAGATTAGTCGCCTGTGACAAATCGCCCTGTTTGCGGGGGACTAATCTCCCTGAAATGCTATCCCACCTGCGAAAATGGAAATCGCTGGTGGGATGGCTTACGCGGCGCCACGATTGCCCTGAAATCGCTGAAGTTTCCTCTCAAGGCAACTTCCGAGATTTCAGGGAAATTGCAGCGCCGCGTTTGCCATCCCACTGGCGATTTACATTTTCGCCGGTGGGATGGCATTTCGGGGAGATTAGTCGCCCGCGAACAGAGAGATTTTTCACGGGCGACTAATCTCCCCATGTGCCAGAGCCCTAATAGAACAATCTTTGCCATATACATAGTTAACTAAAAAATGTGCAGCTGAAGAAATATTCACCTAAGGTCATCCCTTTACTGATCCTTCACTTCTGAACAGACCTTGTGCTGGGGGGTCAGTGATCCCTATAAACACTACAGTCGCTTTTTTACTTCATTTTATAATGTCACACATAGTACTGGCAGCAACTCCCATTGGCTGTGTCTCCTGTCAGTCTGACACTGCTTCCTGTGCCTGTGCTGCAAATATAACATAACCGTATGTTAGATCTGTGATATGCTGAGTCTGTTTGCCTATGCCATTGCAAGGGAGAAATTAACCTTTCCATTCATGCAACCAGTTAAACCGGGCAACCAATTAACTGGTCCAATAGGAATAAAGAAAGGGCAAAGGCTTAACGTGATGATGTAAGCATATAGGAAGTTCTCGGTGTGTCAAGTTCAAAAGAAGTCACTCCCATCCCTTCAGAAAACTGATCAGAGAGACAGGAGAAAAGTATAAAAAGTAGCTTTTACAGTTGCCTCTGTACTTTTTTTTAATGGAAAATAGATTTTCTAACATGCTGAGAACACTGTTGGTGGTTTATTAAGATTTGGACATTGAAGGTGAACAACCTCTTTAAGTAAAGGCTAGGTCCAGCACACTCCCACCATGATGCTTCTGAGTTTTATCCTTCATATGGAATTAAAACATGAGAAGATGGCTGCTCAGAAAGGAGTACTACTGTATTACTAACTGAAACATGGTTACCTTGGGTGGTTTAAACAATCATTCAAATTTACTTTATTTTGTTTGATCACTTTTTTAGTGCTGAGCAGCTTTTTCTATGTAGAAAGGCTGATTATGCACAAAATGATCATGTACCCATGGGTGCAAGGTAGAAAACAAGGATTTGGGGTAGCTTTGGGGCAGTCCTTGGGGACATTTACATAGACCACTTGAAGTGCAAGATGAGGAAAGTGAACCCCTTATCATTCTTTTATAAAAAAAAAATACCATCTGAAGTAAGGTTGCATGCTGCATTTTATGCCAGATAAAAAAAACATTGAAGTAGTAAATGACCATAAGGTTGTAAGGTTATTCTGATACCCTATAATGCTGCACATTCTTTAGTGCCCAATGGAAAAATACTGGTGCTAAATTGGTTAGCACCTATTTATTTACCCCAGTTCACCAAATGGACATTTTAATTACTACCATGATACCGCATGAGCAGGGGCAGTATAAAATCAATATACAATCAACTCTGTACTTCACTAAAAAATATGCAAACAGCCCATGCTCCTTCACTTTTAAGATTTACTAAAAAAATGCTGTGTTACTTTGATCTTATTTATGTATTTATTCCCTGTGTTTCAAGTTGATCAACATTAGCCAAGGCAGGTATCTGCTGCAGCTGTGGTTCATATGAAATGAAATGCATATTAGCCACAATACTCATATACAAATATAAATGTTTCCGGTGGATTACTGGCAATGTATTTGTTTACATCTTCTTCCTAAAGAGCTAACATGTTAAGCAATCTAATAGCTTACACATATTTGAAAGGAAGCATATGAAGAAATGTGTCAACATGAATTTTTAAAAAATAGCAGAAAGGCTGCTGGGCAAAGGTTGATCTCAGTTGACTTAAATTTGTTATTTCTGCCTAATTTACTATGTAAATGTCGGTTTCTGAGAGTATATAGCGTAGAGGAAATTGGTTAGGAGAAAGATAGCATGTAAGTGACTTGTAATGATGCCAGTGCAACCACAAACCTAACCCACTCAGGAAATGGCCAGTGAAAATGCTGAGTAGCACAGTCTAGCAGCTGGTCACATTAGCAAAACAACAGATAAAGGGTCAACACAACAGCCATTATCAAAGTGAGACCACTACTAATGGTTCAACAGCTAATAAAAAGGGTGAGCAAGATTCTGTGAAAAGATGCTACCAGTAACACCAATTAATGGAGAGTGCTACTAACACTTCATGTTCTGAGGCCAATAAGATGTGCTAAACCAGTACTGGAGGAAATACCTGACTTAGTATATGGTATGTAATAAAACATCCCATTTCACAATGTGATGATGTTCATTAGATTAGTTTATATTGCAAAGTGGCCTTATATTCTGTCAATGGTTATAATTTTTTTAAAAAACCCATATTTCCCAATGTTTTGCCGTTATAAAGCAATAATTTGAAAGTTGGGCTATTCTTACTGTTTTCCCCCCATCCATTCCTTTCTAAACAGAACAATTTGTTCAGAGCTCCATGTCTACCTTGATGTGGAAATAAAAAATAATTTACAGAGGAAATATTGTGTTACCCATTAGTACTTTTTTTAGGCAAATATTGTGAATTTGATATTCTGAAACTCTTAATTTTCAAGCTTTATTAAACACAAAAAAACGGGAAAAAAGGATATAAAAATGCAGCTTCTTAACCTGGTGAGTTCATGTAGAAGTCAATAGGAGTTATTACAAGTTTTTACGATGAATTTGCCAGACTCATTGAAAATCATGGGCAGAATGTGATTGCGCGTTCAAGAGTTCAAGAAGTTTTTTAACATTTTTACAAAATAAAGTTTTTGCTTTTTAATAAACAAGTGCATATTTGAGTGTTTCTCTAATTTTTTTGAAAAAAAACCTTACAAATTGATTTTTGATAATCCTCTTAGGTCATGTGCAAATACACTAAGGGGCACATTCATTAAAGAACGCATTTCAGATTCTTAAAAGCACGATTGGAAAAAATTTGTAGTAACCACGATAATTTCTCATGTGCATAAATTGCGCAAAAATTTGTGTCGGGGTTGTACAAAAATATTGTGGTTGCGATCCAAAAATTACAAAATTTTTGTATCCGAACGATCGTAAACGGCGCGAAAACCTTTCTGACTTCAATGCATGATTTTGGAAGCCTTCCATAGGACTCAGTGGCACTCTGCAGCTCCAACCTGGGCATACCAAAGCTTGAATGAATTCCAAAATTTTTTGTGGAATAACGAACGTATCCCGAAAAAGTCGTACTTTTTTAACGATATTATCATTAACAGTACGAAAAGTTCTAAACTTTAGAAAAAATAAAAAAAATTTCTAATCGTGGTTATTGAATGTGCCCCTAAGTGTAAAAACACTTGCCCCCATATGTAATAAAAGGCACTAAGTTTGCCCAGGAGCAATAACCGATAGCAACCAATAAGAAGTTTGCCTTTAAACAAGTGACCAGAAAATTCAGCATACTGATTGGTTGCTATAGGTTACTGCTCCTGGGCAAACTTAGTACTTTTTATTACATAACACCTTAGGCGTAAAATCACAGTTCATTCTTCATTCTACAAGCAATTATGTCTGGATTGAAGATCCACCCTGTGCCCTCTGGCACTCCCTAACTAGCGTGTCTGAATGTGGAGTGAGTTAGGGAAAGGGTAGGGGTGAGAGACAGGCTGTTTTCATAGTGATTTCAAGTGCAGCTCTTGAGCCATGGTGCAAAGTGCAACAACAGGCAGTTTGCATATTTTTATCTTACACAAATATAAAATACAACATGAGAATATGCTCCTAAAGAGTAAATATACAGTAACAAATGGTCGTTGGGGATTCCGTTCTCCTATTATTGAAATATAATTTTGAAAACAAAAAAGGTCAAAGAAAACTGTAACCCTATTGACACCCGTTCTGGCAATGACGGTGTTACACTCCACATGTGGTGCATATTACCCAATGGCATGGGACAAACCTGAATCACTTCGCAGTGGTATTGGGAGAGGCACATATGGGTGGCCCCACTAGGAATAATAATAACACACACTCTTTTTGATAAACTAAATAATCGAAAAATAAAAGGGAATCTAAAACATTAAACACTCCAAACAAAATAGCAAAGAGGGCCTCAAGTCTCTGAAATCTTTAAGCACTTCTTTAGTGCACTGTCACTTTAAATAAAAATAATATGCACTCCAAAATGCCTTTGGATCTGTTACACTGAATCTTCATCAGTGTAATCTTCATCAACCAGCCCCTTTAAATACTCAGATTGGGATCCCTCTGCAGCATTCCTCTCAGGATATCTAGCTCTCCATGCACAGTATCTGCCTCCCTGTACCAGTCTGTTCCAAAGGACAGATTCTTGTAGTGCCTTCCATCTCACTGAGCCCACATGCAGCTTCCTGAACACTAGAATTTTCTCTCTTCTCCTCCTGGCTTCCTCTGCCAGGCTTTTTAACTTCCTCTTCCTTGTGGTGGCTGTTTAGCAACTTCCTGCAGCTCTGAGATTGCTGTTCAGCTGGGTGTAGGCAACTGTTGACAACAGATATGCTGGCTCCCATAAGAAGACACTGGATCAGTTCCCGCTCTCTTACAGGGGGGCACTACAGGAGGGGGGTAATTGCTGGGAACTAGCACTACCTCCCTACAAACACTATACCCACAGTGCAATATGTAAATCTTATCAGTTACAAGAAATAAATTAGTTAACTACAAAAAACATTGCCCCATCCTGCTATTTTTATGTATATCTTTCACTGTGCTGTTCTTATTGTATTCAGATAACTTGCCTGGCCCTGATGGAGATAGGCAGCAGCAGGGAACACATAGGCTAGATAAGGAGTTAATAGCAAATGTAGCTATGGGAAATGATTGCCAGGATGCAATAGATTTGAAAAATAAGTAATAGATAGCTATAGAAGATGAGTTGAAGGAGCTGAAGGCACATATAAGCCAGCAACATTCTTCATGCAAGCCTGCATCTGCTTTCTAAGCCTCCACAAATGAGGCAGCCTTTATTAATGCATCTGTCACACATGGTGCATAGGCATCATGTCAACACTCACTATTTGTTTCTTGGGGGAAAGGATATGGCCGAGTGTTTTAGATGCTTCAATTAAAAGTGTGCTGAGTCTATATAATTATGGCTACTGTGTTAACAGTTTTGTTTGCTTTTATTTGTCATGCACTCCACAGTGTTTTGCTGTCAGCGTATGCCTCCTTGGGGCATCATTAGAAAAGTAATGCTTCTGTGCATATATAAATGTCATATGGAGTAAGCAAACTGAAAAATTTGCAGGTGCCATATGTTGCTGTAGAGAGATGGCGATCGCCATATTGCACTAGCATGCATGGAGGGAATTTTACTTAAGGGCAGTCTAGCAGTAACATGAATTGCTTTAACATCTCAAAGAAGAGCATGGAAAGATGACCCTAGTAATCACATTTCTTTGTGTCAAGCTGCCTAGTCCCCTTCCTCATCATGTCTTTATCAACATGTCTATTCCAACTGTCCTTTTTGGCTGCCCTGTTGCAATGACTTCCCATTTCCATCTGCCACAACTTCCATCTCTGTTCCATCTCCTGTGTCTGAGTTGCAAAAAACTTGGAAGTAAGCAAGTAATGGAAGTCCATACCTTAAAAACTGACTTGACCACTGAGGGCAGAGGTGCCTGCAATAAATATATATATATGTATAAACACACACAAACATTTTTGAAAGATGGGCTGTTCTAACTCTGTATTACCATAAGATATGAACCCTCAGACTCAGCCTGGCAACTTCCAACTCCCTGCACCTCCTGGTAGAGCATGGGTTACATGAGACTCTTTTCTCTAAGGTGGGCCTTCACTGTACTGGTGGGGAAAGTCACTTACAGAACCTGATCTCTCAAATAACTTGGGCACCAGTGGTTCTTAAAACAAAATGTTTTATTGACTGAATGTTATACAAGCTCTTTACGGGTGCTAATAAGATGCTCAAACACCTTCATCTCTCAGACCATACTCTTTCTCAGTTGCAGGTACAGTGTTCACAGTACCCCAGAAGAAGTTCTTACAGACTGGTACACTACTGTAGTTCCTATCGCTCACGGATGCTCACAGTGGTGTATTACTCTAAAAATCTCCTATTCCTGAACGTAACCACTTGAGTCCCTCTACTGGCAGGTGACACCTCAGAGTATTAAGCCTTCCAGGCTTCCTGGTTGGTGCCTCTGCTCCTCTACAAATTACCCTGATCCTGCATCCCACTCCTAGAGCAAGCTATTACAAAATTATCTTAGCACTTCTGCTACTGTGCCCTACCTCCATCCCAGGCCCTTTAGCATGCCAGCTTTTCCAGCAAGTGGCTTCCTCTTTTAAAGACTAGAGTACCCTGACAGCCTTGGCTAGTTACTGATTTGCATGGTAAAATCTTTGACCTGAAATGGGGAATGCTCAGCCTCCCAACTGTAAATCAGGCCCAACTCTTAGCTGGCCAAAACCCTCCTGGGGGATTACCTAAAAAACCAAAACCTTTACCCTTCAAGCAGTACCTACTCTGGACCCTTCCACTGGCAAGAAATAGCCCAACAGTAAAAATAAAATTCACATACAAATGTGTTGTAGTGGTAGAATTTTTGACAAATGAAGGCATAATTAGCAAATGTAAAAACTATGAATTTATGCCAGCTATTGTTATTATTTAGTTTTTGCTTGTAATACATGTTAACTTTATTTTAATATACTCAAATGAAACAATGAATTCCATTAGCACAGAAGTGCACCTTTACTTACAAGAACAGTAATCTATGAGAGAGCCACACACATAAATTCATAGGGAAATAAATCCTGTTATAAACAGATTAGCAATAACACACCTGACATCAAAACTAGCAGAAGAAGAGAGAGAGGTTTTTGTAAAAAAAAATTTCTGCTGTAGATTTAGAAATTCAGCAACCAAGTGTGGGGTCAGTTTCCAGAATAGAGGAAAATATCCTTTGTCCTGGAGACCTTGGAATGTGGTGTATAGAGAATCTTCACAAGTTATTGAATATAACTAAATATTATAGGGCCGATTCACTAAAGGTCGATAAGCGTTATTGCATGTTTTTTTGCGTTAAAATTGACACGATAAATAACGACCGATTCGTCAAAGTAATTTCGCATGCGTTAAATTTGGCCGCTACTGCAATGCGTTAATTTTAACGCATGCGTTAATTCGCGAGTAGAAATAATACTAACGCATGATTCACAAACACATATGAAGCATTAAATGGTTTAAATATCGCATTAGTCTGTGCGAAGATTAACACCAACTTGGGGCAGGCGGTACTTAAAGATAATTGCGGTTGGTGAGCTTTTGGCAACACAACATGGACTTTGCAGTGGGATTTTTTTAAGTATGTGTTGGCCCTCATGCATCCTCCAGTTTTCAGGGAAATGGTAATTTTCAGAAAAGTAGCTTTACGAACGTAATGGTTACATGCGTTAAATAGTGCATTAAACAATGTGTTAAATAGTGCGTTATTGTTAATTGTGCGCTAATATAGCAAGCGGCAAAATATATTGCGCGCAGCAGGAATTAACACACGCGCAGAAAATAACGCAAGAAAAGCGCTCATCACGACTTAAATAACGCAAAGAATATCGCGTCTAAATATTGATGCCTGTGCTTTTAGTGAATCGTGCATATAAAATTTTTAATGCATGCTATAATTAGTGCTCGTTTTAACGCACTTTAGTGAATCAACCCCTATGTGTTTTATTTTTATTATATACGTATGTTGGTATTCTTACAGTAACAACATGTCTTATTTTACCTAATACACTTTAATAAAAACATCCAAAGGCTTTGGATATTAAACATTGACAGAAAGCATTAACAAAATTGAATCAAGGTACAGTTATAGGATCGGTTATCAGGAAACTCATTATCCAGAAAGTTCTGAATAACACAAAAGCCATCTCCCATAGACTCAATTATAAACAAATAATTCTATTTTATTTATTTTTTTAAATGATTCTTTTTTATTTAGTAATAAAACAGTACCTTGTACTTAATCCCACGTATACCCAAAGTTACAAGTAATTCTTATTGGAGGCCAAATATCCCTAATGGGTTTATTTTCTAGTATGCTTTAGGTATTGAGGTCAAAATTACAGAAAGACCTGTTATCTGGAAAACTCAAGGTCACAAGCATTCTGGACAACAGGCCCCATACCTGTATAATAAAGAATGTTTGACAGAATAGCTGGATATAGTGTTGTGCTTTGAAAAGTATTTTGAACCTGCTGTATGTCTTCCATTGGCTCATGTAAATCCTATTAGAAAGGATTCCCTTAAGTATTAAACACAGAAACAAATAGTATGTATGTTGATTCTTAGCAGCAGAAGATTAATGTAGCACTGTGTCTCCTATGGGATTAACCAACACAGTTGTTCAGTAGCATTGCACAGGAAAAAGTAAAAGGTGTTGGATTGTTTAAACATATATCCAGGAATTTCCACTGTATCTTTGAAAATAATAAAGAAATATGTATAATGCAATGGTGAGAATAGAAGAAAACGAGGACCAGTAGTATAACCGTAAGGTTCTATAATGACATCCAGTGTTTCATATAACTTCTGAACTGACTAATGAAGAGAAACAGACATATCAGTAATAAGATGAGCTCTAGAAAATTGTGATAAGTAAATCCTTACCAGAATCAAAGAGAAAGTAAGTGGGAAGCTTCCCAGAAAATCAGTGGAGTTATATTTTATACACTCTATAACAGGGATCGCAACACAGTTGTAAACCGTGTTGGAGAGCCACACAAGCATAAAAAAGCTCTTTGGGGATGCCAAATAAGGACTGTGATTGGCTATTTGGTAGCCCCCTGTGGATGGCTAGTCTGCAGGAGGCTCTGCTTGGAGTAGAACTGTGTCTCTGTGCTTTCAATAGTTGCCTCACAGCCACAGATTTAAAAATGGGCACCTACTTAGAGACCACTGGGAGCAATATCAAAGGATGTGGTGAGCAACATGTTGCTCACGAGCCATTGGTTGGGAATCAATGCTAACAACACTACTTTAAATATCTTCAACAGTAGAAAGAGATTTTGTTTATACTTCCCTAAAAGTTAGCAAATGGTTAAATCACCCAAACAATTGTAAGTGTAGGATTTTAGTGTACACTCAAAAATTAAATTTCTTGGGAATTTTAATTTCTCACAGAATTATTCTTCTATATAAGGGTGTCATTTAAAACCCTTATGCCACCAGGGGTCCAGCTCAGCAGGACAAAGAAGAGCACAAACACTGTTTTTTGAAAGACTGAGACATTTCCATATGGCAGAGCTTGCTATGCTGTGGGGCTTCCAGTGGCACCCGGTAAAAAGAAAAACTGTTGTGGCAAAATATACATGAAAGTTTTTAGATGCAATTAATGACACAGGGTACAGCACTGTGGAATATTGGTACTTTATCAATAATAATAATAATAATGAAGCACTATTATTTTCCATGAATGTACAAAAAAGACCATTTTGTTAAAACTGCAGTGGCTTCTTGATATCATTTCTCAGCAAAATCCCTTTAATCTAGATCCAAACTTCCTACATAAATTAATGTAAGATCCACTGACAAAATTCATTTTGTTGGCACCAGAGACACTCCCCAGGCCTTGATAAATACTGATTTCAGTGTCTCTCTGAAATATTGCATGTAAATATTTAGTTCAATATGAAAGTCAAGTTGCAAAATCGATAATATTATATTTCAAGCAGCATTGCTTGAAACTTTAAGAATTAGTTGTGAGAAAAGTGTATATAAATGATAAATCCTACTCCAATTAAACTTGTCTGTTCTGGACTCTTCATTGAACCTATTGGTATGCAAGCATAAAAATACCATGTTCTCCATACTGTACTGTAGTAAGTATCATGGACAAGGATGGCTGCAAACCTATGTTAGCAGATTAGCCCCCATTGTCCCATTTGCCTTTTTACCAAATCTGTTTTCAACATGGGCAGTTAATAATTAGGTTAAAGTTGTAAGAATTTTACATTATTATGTACAATATGACTAATATCCAAGGTACACTATTCATGGAGTGTCTATAGCACATCTCTTTGAACCCATTATAAAAGTAGCAAGTGATAGATGCAGTGAAAAGGTTTGCCTCCTTTATGTTCTTCGTTGGGGTGTAGGGTAAAAAAATTGCTTGTATGCATTGCACAAAGCATAAATGGAGTTCTTAGCACCAAATTTGTATCAGGACTCTTGATCTTTAGATTGCCAACAGAACCTCTTCTTACACTGCAAAACACCTGTCAAGTATCTGGATGGTGGAACATTCTGTTTCACGCTTCTACACAGCTCTTCAAGCTATTCCTCTAGTATTATTATTATTACAAACACATATTTGTCAACATATTCCACAGCACTGTAAAATAAAAGGGGGGATAAATTAAACATACAAAACAACATTCAAAATAACCAATACAAGAGGTAATGAGGCCCCAGCCCAAAAGAGGTTTTACCTGGATCTCTTCTTCATGCCATTCCATGCCATCTGGCATAGCAACATGGACAGTATTGTAGTGGTGAACCCACACACAAACTTGCAAATGCTTTGGTGGTGTTGGTGAAGATACCACAGCAGGACACCTGTAATGCAATGTCAATTTAGGAATCACACACACTTGCGTTTTATGGGAGCATTACTCTTTATTTGGCCACAGGGAGTGCAATAAAGGGGTAAGGCTCCCATTAATGCAACTTTGTGCTGTTTCTAAACTGGCATTACATAGCAACATGGACACATTTAAAAACACAGAACTGGTATATTAGTAAAAAAATAATTTGTTGTTATTCCACCAGTTCAAAATGCTGAGCAAATCAGCAAAGTTATCAATCCCAAACTGATCCTCTTAAAACAATGAAAATTGGTGTTTGAATCAGGGTTAACGTTTGATACCGACACAAATCCCTGCAATCCACACTGCAAATCAATTCATATGGATTTGCAAGTCATTTGAAATGTTGCAAATCGCAATGATTTGAGAGAAATTCCAATTTCACAGAAAGGATTTGTGCATGTTAGGTGCTGTACAAAGAACTCGTGTACTCAAAGAACTCAGGAGGTGGAACAGCGTAATCAAGAGAAGACAGAGTCGTTTTTGATCCTGTGCACTCTGCGCCCCACTCTCTTTAGAACTGGAAGCTAAATGAGCCGGTGGTATCATCTGAAAACACAGTGTAGAGACAACAATGGAAGAAAACAGAAGAATAAGCTAGACTGACACAAACACATTGCCTATCTGCAACATTCAATAGATCCTATTGATCTTAATACAGAAAATGATTACCGTAATTTGCAGTGCAATGAAAAAGCAAAAAAGTCAGTGACCAATGACTCTAACTTAGCAGGGACTTGCCTCCCTTGGTTTTCATTCTCTTCTAAATCTACAAACTATCCATTTATCTTATATTTTGCATTGTACTCACATAATGTTCTTTTCCACAGAGCCGGCAGAAATCATCTTCAGTGTGCCAGTACTCAGTAAAAACAATGCATTACTTGTCAAAATCACCCAGAGGAGTAACTAGCAATTCCTGTGCCCAGGGCAACAGCCAACAACACCATCTAATTTATATGAGTGAATACTGCTAATAAATAATCAGATTATGTATTTTTGCTAATTATAATAATAATAACGGCACAACGAAGGTTGGGTGAAAGAGGACATTAGGTCACACAGGGAAAAAAAGAAATCTTTTCTCGGTAATCCTTACATTTAAAAAGTGCAGGGTGAAAAGTGCTAAAAATGTGCAGAAAGACAGGCACCTTTCATAGAACTATAGCACTGCCTGCATACAGCAACACTATATTCTTGAAGTGTGGACTGGGGTGAGCATGTGGGTCATTTGACCTGACCAACACATCACCCATTACTACTTTTCATGCCATGGAATTCCATAACTTTAAAGGAGAACTAAAGCTTAACTAAAGAAGTAGGCTGGAAATGTTGTACATTAGGTTTTGGGGTCCTGTACCAGAGTAAGGCAACCACAGCCCTTTAGCAGGGAAGATCTGTGTCCCAAAGATGCCCCAGTAGCTCCCCATCTTCTTTTCTGCTGATTCACTGCCCATGCTCTGTGCTGCTGTCACTTACTGAGCTTAGGGACCCACTCACAATATACTGTATATATAGAATATAAATGTCACTATATAAGGATAATTAGTAATAAATAAAGATAACTATACATGGCAGTTTAAAAACCAGTGCAATTAGCATTATAATTTAATAATCAGCCCTGTAGGTTCAGCTTAGCACACTGAGCGTTGCAGACACTTTACAAGATGGTGACCCCCTGTGATAAGTTTGAAGGCCTGGATCATTGCTGGTATTGAGATGCTGAAACTTTAGGGTGGTGCAATTAGTATAGTGTAAAAAATATGGCATTTTTAGGGTTTAGTTCTCCTTTAATCTTGTTATTATGAGGGTTAACCTCAGTGTCAGTGGACATATGCTTGCATGTATATATTCCATTCCATTGTACAACTGTAAATACATTTTTACATGCTGATCATTTACCTTCCCATGAAACCATTCCAGGTAAGCTAGCTCATCTATTCCCTTACATAATTTGCTTTTCCCTCTCAACCACTTTTTCATGTTTTCTGTGTCTGTTAAAGGGGTTGTCCACCTTTTCTCACTGCTACCCAAAAAATGATAGATTATGTTCCCCTGAGTATGATAATATGTGTCATGCAAAGACTGTGTATCTTTGTATGAAGAAAGAGACAGGAAGCAGACATGCTTTCAGTTGCTTTAGAAGCTCCTACTGCCAGTACTCAGCGTTACACAGAGCTTCAACACGCTGATACAGGCTTGTGTAGAAAGGGGTCGGCGACCCCCTCCCCTGGTGCCTCCACTGACTCCTGCCCTATACAGAAACGCTATCTTCAGAGGTAATTTTCTCTTTAACAGTAGACATTTTCTTAAAGAGATATATTACATATTTTAATAAAATGACCTAATCTGCTAAAAAAGCTTCATTTATGTGAAGGTGAACCACCCCTTTAATGGTTACCTGTTTCAGTTGTTCAATGTGTGGTTTCTTAATATGTAACACATGGGCATCCATTGAATCTAAGCCCTGTTTCCTATATGTTAACACTGTATTAGTCTTTGCAGCCAATATCTGGCATCAGTGCAAACAAGATGGTTTTTTTTTGCCTTCTATATCCTTGACAGTTAATCCTTAGAGTCCTTTTTGTACAGTAGGGATTGGCTGAGAAGGAATCTGAGGAAATATCAGTTGTTTAAATGTATATGTACAGATTTTTGGGATAGAAAGATAGATGATAGATAGATAGATGATAGATAGATAGATAGATAGATAGATAGATAGATAGATAGATAGAAAAGAAAGAGAGAGCGAAAGAAAGAGAGAGATCACTGCACAGCTGCTAGGATGACCTGCTTTACCTACTTAAGAAAAAATGTCAATATGGGGGCCTGGGGTGACGCCAGTGTGCAGTTTCTTGTCAGAAATTCAATGAGTAGCAAGAAATAATATGTCAAATGTCAATCAATGAGTGTCACATATTCAAACTCTTAAAGGGGTATTTTTCCAGACAACCTTTCATGAATCAATTCCAGCCAAAGTCTTCTTCTAGCTTTTAGCTTTAACTTTATGTTATAGGGGCCAAAGGATGTCTCTAGAGTGAGAGATATGACTGGGGCATTTGTTGGATCCAACGCCTAGAAGGACATGTATTGGAACAAGCAACTGAGACAAAACTAGGACAAGGACAGACTCCTGCCTACTCAGAAAAAATGATCTCATAGATACATTTCTTGATTTTAATTCCACAACAGATGCACAGAATTGTTCATCCAAGCATCATTCTTCCCAGAAATCTTTACTAGGTAAAGTTGTTAAAGAAGAAGTAAGGCACAAGAATGCAATCAGTGCCATACCTACAATGGAATGACATGGCTGGCTAGTGTCTTATGACACCCTTGAGGAGTCAGTTAATGTATTGACACGCTATTGTAAAATGTCTGCGCTAACCTAGGTATTGCCTTTAGGGCCACCATCAGAAGAGAGAGGCAGTTGACAAAACGGTGTGGGGCAGGGTTTGGGCAGATCTGGGTTGGGGTTAGGTAGATCAGGGGCGTGCAAAAGCGGGTGGACTGTGCCTCAGGATTTCTTTCAGCAACCCTAACTTCTTAAAAGTATCTTGTAACATGTAAAGAATGCGAACTAGCAGTATAAATGATTAATTAATAAGAATATGCCCCATGGAGCAGCACATGTCCTGGGTCCCTGGGTAGGACATTATTCAGTACTTGGCAAAGAAAAGGAGCATTGCACCTCAGATTGTATGTGGGTAATGGCTGGAAATTTAAACTGCATAGCACTAATATACATGACAACACCATTTTTTGCACTCAAGGATACTTTCTGGAAATGGAATGTGATTTTATGTTTCAAATATTGAAATTTATTGCAGATTTGGTCAGACTTAGGAAATAAACTCAATTTGTCAGGTTGTGCATTTATATAACTGTACTTGTATTTCATAATTTCCCCAATTTTCACCAATTTCATTTATTGCATATACATAAAAGAAAGTGTGATGTAACATGCTATGATTGCTGAGTGATAGTGATAGGAACCCTGGAGCTACCTCCACCTTCTGACCAGATTTTAGCTCCAGGGCTCCCTTTCCTCCCAGCATCATTTGGCTCAGCATACTTGTGCCAAGAGGATAGGGTGCACATGCCATTCGCATGCTGAACACCAGAAAACCAACTTAGAAAATATTCAGTGCAACTGCACCCTATTTGCATTGCAGTTGTGTCCATTTTAGTGAACTGGATGCAAATGCAATAGGCAATGCACAACAGTATCAAAAGAATCACTTGGTTGTGTCTGCAATGACTCTGGAATTCTGGGGAAAATGGTGCATTATGGGAATAAAAAACAGAGATTGCACGTGAAATTGTGCTTTGCACACTACATTAAGGTAAGTAAATGCACCCTACAGACTGACAAATTGAGTTTATACTATCGATTCACATTGGGAACAGTAACTAGCTTGACTTGAACCCTCTGTTTCCTCCTGAGGACACGATGACACTGTTTATAACAATATTTGCGCTTCTGCACACTCTTTGCCCTAATAGTTCTTAAAAAATGAATGTAAAAACTGTTTTTTTTTTTTTAACATATGGAATGGCTAAAACTACGCACCTGCGTTAGTAAATCAGCCCAGCAATGTTTCTTTAATATTGTTAACAATAACAATGTTGGACAAACCTATGGAATCCATTTAAATTTTAATGAGAGATTCTGTAAGTTCTACAGATGCACCGAATCCAGAATTTGATTTGGGATTCAGCTAAATCCAAGTACTTTTGGTACAACTGGGATTAGGCTGAATCTTTAGTGTTTAGTAAAATACTGAATCTTAAAATCAGTGGATTAACTTTAATTTTCTTAGCCCCCTGCAAAAACCTTTTGGGGGACCCCTTCCTCGTCATGTTACTGTGACCCCCCTCCCTGCCATGTCTACAAGTGAATGGATCTTACAACATGGTAGCTGGCAGGTCCTGCTTCCGCCGATGGGTAGTTATGTCTCAGCTTACAGTCATGTGACTTTTAAAGCACTTGACAGTCAAAGTAATGTTTTTGTTAACAAATTTTGTATTTTTTTTCATATTTTACAATGAAAACTAGGCTTTGGATTTGTTTCAGTATTCAGACAAATCTTTGGTGGAAGATTTGGTAGTTCTCAGAACGCAAAAAAAAAAAAATGGATTATGGATTTGGTGCATCCCTAGTATATTTCCGAAGCAGCTAAATAAAAAGGAGCAAGAGAGAAGCTAGAAGAACAGAATCATATGAAAAGCTACTCAGAGGTGGGGAGTTATGTAACCATTACACTCCTCAGCTCATGCATGCTGATAATAATGTATGCCACCCACCTTAATACTTCCCACCCAATCTGACACCCCTCTGATAACATGGAGCAGTATATGACCTATATAAAACACTCCATATGCAGGTACTAAGGAATAATAACTAATAAGGATGGGATGTGCCTTTGTAAGTGTGTGTGTGTGAGTGTGTGTCTGTGAGAGAGAGAGAGAGAGAGAGAGCATTCAGCATATGCTCTGCAGAGGGAATTCCACAAGTGTGCACAGAGTGGTAATGTATGCAAAAGGGAATTTGCTTAAGGCTCACACCCTCCCTTTTCATGATACTGCATAAAGAATTAGTTTTGGTATGTGAGTTGTGTGTGTGTATGTGTATGTATGTATGTATGTATGTGTGTGAGTGTGTGTGTGAGTGTGTGTGTGAGTGTGTGTGTATGTATGAGAGTGTGCGTATGTATGAGAGTGAGTGTGTATAAAAGTGTGTGTGTGTATGTATGAGAGTGTGTGTATAAAAGTGTGTGTGTATGAGAGTGTGTGTATGTATGAGAGTGTGTGTATAAAAGTGTGTGTGTGTGTGTGTATGTATGAGAGTGTGTGTATGTATGAGAGTGTGTGTATGTATGAGAGTGTGTGTATAAAAGTGTGTGTGTATGTGTGTGTGTATGTATGAGAGTGTGTGTATGTATGAGAGTGTGTGTATGTATGAGAGTGTGTGTATGTATGAGAGTGTGTGTATGTATGAGAGTGTGTGTATGTATGAGAGTGTGTGTATAAAAGTGTGTGTGTGTGTGTGTGTATGTATGTATGAGAGTGTGTGCATGTATGAGAGTGTGTGTGTATGAGAGTGTGTGTATAAAAGTGTGTGTGTATGAGAGTGTGTGTATGTGCCTGCCTGCCACTCTCCTCCCTCTCTAGTCCTGATCACACTGCTTTGATTCTCTGGCTCTCAGTAAACAGCTGAGACTCCCACCTTTTTTTCCTCCTTCCCTTGGACAAGAGACATCAGTTCGTCTGTGGAATCAACAATCTTCGGCTCTGAGAGTCCCTTGCACCTGTATCCCCCCCTACAGCAGGTCCATCTTGTTTAATCATTGTCTGTCGTGCTGTGTGTGTATCAGTGTGTGTATCAGTGTGTGTAACAGTGTGTGTGTATAGAGAGCACACTATAACCCCGGCATGCAAGGAAGCAGTGATGAAGGGCAGGGGAAATGAAGCAGTGCTGGGATCTACTTAGGGTGGTACGCTTGCCAAAAATGCATCATGCATCTTAATTCGCTCCGTCCAGTCCCTAGCATACCGCGCTGTAAGCTCCAGCGGCTCCCTGCTGCTGTCTATCCATTCCCCCCATTTTCCTATCACGATGATGCCTGAAATCTCTTGGCCATTTGATGCAGATCTGGATATTAATTATTTCAGAAGCAGAGCATCCTCCTCCTCCTCCTCCATCCTCATTGCTCCCAGGCTCTGAGACCCAGCCTGGTGCTGCTGTAGCCAAAGCACTTGCGTTTTTTTTCAGTGAGGGGCAAAGCTCTCACATGACTGAGCTCCCTGAGCTCCCCTTGTGCCATTATAATCCATTGCTGCCTGTGGGGAGGGGGAGCCAGGACAGGTAGAGATATCCAGTAAGTGGGAATGGGATGCTGAACTTTATTTTCTCCTGGTGTATGTGTGTGAGTGTGTGAGTGAGAGAGAGGGCTCTGCGGATTCAGTGCAGTATCTGCCTCCTCCTCACCCTGGTGGCACATCCTACAAGCTCAGACTGGCTGTGCCAGGGGAAGCCGGGCTTTTTACCCTATACACTGGAGCTACTTGGTCATTTTGCATCCCATCAGCTTGCAAATGCTACTGTTTGATCTCTGATCCCGTCTATGTATCATTCCTATTTTTTTCCTGATCCCTCTTTTTGTTTCCCACCCCCCATCTCTTTTTTCTGTGTTTTTTTTGCAGGTGTGACAGTATGAATTCTGCCCAGTAGGTGGGACTTGGTGACTTTAACACCCGGCTTTTTTGTCTTCTTTTTTAATTTTTTTTCTTTTTTTTTTCGGTTTCTTTTTTTTTTCTGGTTTCCTTCATCTGGTGCTGCGTTCTTTAGAAGTCTGGCAACATCTTCTGGGAAAAAAAGAGAAATAAATAAGGCAATATTGTGGGATCAAGCAGGCAGGCACCAGGCATGATGTATTTGTGTGGATTGGGACTGGGAGCGCTTTCAGGATGAGTTTGGCTGCGGGAGGATTTTCCATCTGATTTGCTGATCAAGGGAAAGGCTCAGCTTTGCTCTTCATCTTCACCCCCTTTCCCCCTTTTCTATTCTGCCCCCTCCCCCCCATATTTTGGGGTCGGAAAACGGATGCCTGAAATGGATGTGTTGCTTCTGCCTGGCAAGTGCAGTTTCTGGCGGATTTTGCTATTGTGGAGCCTTTGGCTGGACTCCTTGGGGTCGGCTTGCCCTGCTAACTGTGTGTGCAACAGCACCGAGATTAACTGCACGAAGCCGGACGATGGGAATATCTTTCCCCTGTTGGAAGGGCAGGAATCTGGGACCAGCAATGGCAACTCTATCGTTAACATCACTGACATCTCCAGGAATATCACTTCAATGTAAGTACCTTATCTCTTCTTATCCCTCTAACCAAAGTGCAACCAACCTGAGCTGTGGGAATATTAAGGATGCTAGTATAGATTGGAACCTGCCAGGGGCACCACTTTGCATTCTGACATTTGGGTTTCAGATGGGTATGAATCTAATCTCCAATACAGTCATTTGGTTCTTCCTAAACAGGGTTTTTCTTAATCCTTTGGGTGCCAGAGCACCCCATTACTCAGTGTCTGGGCACCCCTCTCAGGCACACCGATCCGGGTAAGTGCTGGTGTTGTGTTGGGAGATTAAATGATCGCCTATGTCTGTTAACTAAAAAGATCTCTGAAATGTGTGATCTGCTGGAGTGTGGCTCCTATAATTGTGAGTGTATGTTATACACATGCAGTGGTTGCAATACAGCCACCTAAAATAGCTCAGGTCATTTCTTACTGCAGAGAGTCAAATAGGGAAAACGATAGTTTTCTGCTGTCACCTACCCCATTACATTTAAGGTGATGGTATATCACTCCCTGCAATAAACCCCCCCATAACCCTTTTACCCAAACAGAAGCCTATTAATGGCAATTTCCCAGCAATAGTAAAGGCTTGGGTTGTGTCTGATCAGATTGAGCCGAGGTAGATCGAACGTGCTTGGGGTGTACGTTTAGAACCGACCGTGTTCTTGTTAATTCCCATGGAAGTTGGCAGCGATGTGCCGATGAGCGAACGTTAGATGTGGTTAAACCCGGAGCTCAGTGGGACGCATGCAACAAGCTGCTGTTCGCACCGCTGAATAAACTCTGCCTTTCCCAAGCCTAACCCAATGGAACTGACGGGAACGCATTACATGAGTATTGACAGTGGTGCAGAAATCCCAAATTCCCCATTTCGCTTCTATTTAATGCAGTTGTCTTGGTGGCCATGGCATGTCACGGGTTAATTGCACCAAGCAATGCGTTTCTGGCTCCTAGATACGTATTATCTGCTAACAACAAAATATTACATTGTGCCAATTTTAATATTACTATTTATTATATTGCCAAGTTGCACAGACAGCTCCCTTCCCCTCTCTCCCTCTGCATAAGAAAAGAGACAAATGGCTTATAGGTGCTGCCATGAAACATGCTGTTTGCATATAAGTTATTTAGCAGAGAACAGCGCAGTACATGCTGGCAGTTTGGGTTGTCATGATATTGTGCATATAACCCCTCTGTGTGAGCTGAGAGTTGTGGCTGCAGGGTTGCCCACTTGCTGAATACAAAAAGAATCTTCCATTCCTCTAATTCAGTAATCACTGACTCCCACTGATGTGTTTTTCCCATTAAATATCATTCTGCCTGGGCAAAGGGTTACTGATTATCCTCTTGTCTGTCTGCATTTTTTATTCTTCACACCATGAATGTGTGAAAGAGCCCTGGGTAGTTTGCCTCCCCACCCTCCCATTACACACTCAGCCCTGTGTTTAGAGATTCTGCTCAACATCCAGATTACACACTACACATATTCCTTAGGATGAGATTGGCCCCTGGAAGCTTTATTTAATGAGACAGTGTGACAAATTCTCTCCCATTATGCAGCCACCTTATAGAAGTACACAAACACACACACCGACGATAGCGTTTTATGAACTGTACAATGTTGTTTCTGAGGTTTTGCATCAGTTACAATGGTGCAATGTTATTTACTTGGCAGGGATTGCTATCAGCCTTTGGCAAGTAAGGTTTTTTGATACTGTAGCATCAAACATATTTTTACCATCATTAGAATTAGAAAAGTACAGGGCCACAGTTAGAAAATATAGACCCCCCTGGAAATGCAGGAAGTTTAGATGCCCCCAATAGGGAAACAACAGGAATGAGTAAAATTGAACCCATCCAGCTATTGTTGAATTGCAATTCACAGAAAATGCCAGTTAATGAAAGTGTATCTAATCATTTTTACATAGTATAATATTTCCTATGTATGTTTATCAACTTTGTTTACACTAGGGGTCCCTGAAAATATGGGGGGGGGGGGGGCAAAGATAAAATGCTTCTTTGCTTCATACTAAAGATTGAGGCTGAGATATGTTGTAAATGTATCATAGTTTGGATAATATGCAGAAACCCTATTTTATACCAGTACTGGATTCCCAGCCTAATCAAATCCATTATGAATACACACACAGGCAGAAGCAAGATATTGCCAGGCAGCTGCAGGGCTAGTTATGAAGGTTAAACCTTAGTACATCTTCATCTAATGCAAAGCAAAACTTTCCCCAAAGCAGATCTGAGGATTTTGTAGGAGGCACGGTGGCTTTGGGCCACAAGCAATGATATGTTACAAGAAGAGAGGATTATGGGATGTCTTATCAGCTAGCTCTGGCCTTATTCAGTTTACCCATTGTTACATAAACTGATGGTAAGAATATTAATGGAAACTGGGTATAATTTATTTCATGGAATCCTGCTTATAAGGTCTTACACAAGGGCTAGAGATGTAACACATCAGGACTATGTAAAATTACATCCTCACTAAATAATTATTGTTTGTATTCTTCTGTTTTGGGGTTGGGGGGGTCAGCCACTAGATAGACTCTGCTGGTGCACCAGATCCATACTCTTTAGCTTCTTTTGGCCTATTTGGGGATTGTGTACAAGCAAGCCATTACTTTTCATTATACTCATTAGTAATTTTATCTCACCATATATCGCTACTAAATTAGCAACATAGGTAACAATACCACAACAATATTCTTTGTATCATTTTCTATCACTGCGGATGTAACTTCATATTTTTCATCTGTATGCATAAGGATAAATAAAAAACCATGTAACAATACTTTTTGCAAATCATTTATTTTTTCTGATATTGCTGTTTTAAAAGCCCCGTGAGTGCTGGCCTTCATTGTACTTGTGTATATACATATATATATATATTGCAAGTTTGTTTTTCATGGTTGTGTAGCCTACAGTGTAAATGCTATGGAATCCTAGTCTTTCACCAACTATAGACATTGTTGGTTGATTCAAGTTTAATTTTAAATTAGAATTTAATTTTTCATCATTGGGCGCTAATCCAATCACATATAAAATTCCCAACATGTATGCAGCACTTTACTCATTAGTCCCCGAATAAATCTTGACTGCAGCCAGACACAAATGTCATTTCCCATGCTGAATTTGGACATTGATGCCATTTTTTTTTCTTGCCTAGAATCTCAGCATATGCTGCCCATGTAATGCTTGGGGGTTATCTATGGATTCAGCGGAGCAAAGTCTTCACTTAAGCAGCATTCTTGTGCATTGCGCAGGCGCTCATTTGCTGTATAAAGGGTGGAAGCACAAGGCATCACTCTCATTGGATGTGTTTGTGCAGGCAGCACTCTAATGTATACACAAACACACACCTCCCCCCCCCAAAAGACACAGCCCCCCTCCTCCATCCCCCAAACACAGATTTTTAGGGTAAGGGTCATGGGGTCAGGGGCAGAGACAAAGAAATCAGTCTGTGTAATGGGATAAGGAGGAATGCTTTAACCTAACAAGCCATTTATAAGATTATACTGAAAACTGCTTGCACTTGGTTATTAAACAGATACCAAATACTATAAATTAAGATGACCATGAAGGATCAGTTGGTCACTATCTCTGTAATACTGAGCCAGATTCAGTTAAAAAAATACAAAATCTCAAAAGTTTATAATTGGAATTATTATTCAGAACATCGGCATAGCTGGAAGCACTGAAAATGAGAAACTCAGTCATGCCACAGGCACTGGCAAACTGGGGCAAGTTGTTATTGTATGTACTGAAATTCAGCGGGATGCTAGGTACAGTTACAAACATTTACTATCTGTAACACATATAAATGGAGAAGATGCTTTTCCGTGGCACTGAATAGTCCAGCAGTAGTGTGACTGCCTGACCTCTAGGGCAATGAGATGTTCAGGGGGGAAAGGGTTAAGAAGTGGTCACCAAGTTCCACCTAGTAATTACAAGATTTTGCCCATTATGTTTTTGCACACAAAAATGCAGCATCAAAATAGAAATTGTCAACTACTAGTGCCTATGGGAATAAAAGGAAATATCAGCATGGGAAAATTTTACTAAATTCTTGATGAAAAATGCACATTGTTATTATTATTATTAGTATTGCTATTGTTCTCACATTTTTATAAAGCAGTAAGCACTGTACAATAAATGGGTATATGCACTGAACATACAAATTAGATACCAACGAAACAACCAGTAACTGATATAAAAGGTAAAGAGGGCTTTTTTTTACATTTTAGCTTGTAAGCCTGTGTCTGTGTTAGTATTCACACAAGTCACATAGGCATCATTGGGCAAGTGGGTTGAGGGGGATTCTGGATGTTTTGAGAAACCGTTATATGTGCCAAAGAAATATTTGTTCTCTTTTGCGGCTGATAATTCTGAATACAAACCCCCATATGTAATAACATGCACTAAATTTGCCCAGGAGCAGTAACCTATAGCAACCAATAAGGTGTATACTTTTAAACAGGTGACCAGTAAACACTTCCAGCTGAGTGGTTGTTACGGGTTACTGCTCACAGGCAAACTTAGTGCCTTTTATTACATAACCCCATGTAAGCCTTGGTATAAGCATAAGATTTTGCTACCATAGAACTATTATTGTACTTAAAAGGTGGTTCACATTGCAAGTAACTTTTAGTATGATGTAGACAGTAGTATTGTAAGACAATTTGCAATTAGTCTTTAATAGTTACATATTTTTGGTGTGCATGATGAATGTACCCTCCGGTTGCTAGGACTTAATTAGCCTAGTAACTAGGCAGCAGTTTGGAAATAATGTTGAAGATCAAAAGGAGAGGGACTAAAATCAACATAAGCAATTAAAAACAGTATTACTAATAACACTGATCCTGTGCAGTTCATCTGTTTATTGATTGTCGCGATCATCGACCCTTGACATCCGGATAGTATTTTTAGTAGTAGGCTGGACATGGGCGGAGTAGGACTACTAATAATTAAAAAAAAAACATGCAGTGGCTGAGAATAGGTCTAATTTAATACATACTAAAAGTTAATATGAAGGTGAATAGTCCCTTTAAACTGTTAGTGGTGTATTTATTGGTGCAATGACACTAAGCAGTTCTTTCTACCTTTATCCAATAACAATTTAAATATGTTGTTGATTGACATAATCTGGAATATATATAGAGGAAGTTGTAATTCCTTAGCTATGTGGACATCTCTCTGCCATCCAAGTTAATTGTGTTGACCAACACAGTGCTTGGATGAATACGCATTCGGAAATTCAGCGCAGAAGCTCACTGTTCTACACCGTACACCACCACCCTATGCAGAGTCAGTAACTTTTACCATGGTTCTTGCCTTGAATCAATGAAAAGGTGTCTAAGCTGTCATTTAGGTTTTCCCTGGGTAGAAGTTTATGAGCACTAAGGGGCACAAGGGTGCCTTCAGGTAGCACCTCTGCCTGGGGGAATGGCAGCACTGTGATATTGTTATCCAGAGTAAGCTGTACAATGCAGCATCAGGGGGCTCATCGCTGTCCTCATCTCCTGCCCATATGCCACCCCTGTCTGCTCCTCTAGAATAGGGCTCTGCCCAACACAGATAGTGTTCACTAGTACATGAGCTGTCTGTGGGTTTCCATTCAAGTTGGTGGGAAGTAACAGGGGTAGTTTATGGTACTTACTGAGTAATATATAAACGTGCCATCAGCCCTAAGGCATGGTGCTCCCCATTATAGAAAGACTTGTGGATTGAAACATCAAAGTGAATCAACTGGCTGCAGTACGTTGAGGGATTCTGTTTCTTGTGTTTTTTATGATGTCATTTTTAGTTTTAAATTACACTGTTTACATACTCTGCCATTTAAAATTTTATTCTTAAACCAAAAAAATTATTTTTTTTAGTTGTAATAATGGTGTTTAGGCGCTATCTCAGTGCATTGTGCCTGAGTCTGAGCTTTCAGAAGGAGCCAGCGCTACACAATAGAACTGCTTTCAGGTAACCTATTGTTTCTCCTACTCCCATGTAACTGGAGGAGTCCCAAGCCGGACTTGGATTTCTTACTATTGAGCGCTATTCTGATATCTACTGGGAGCTGCTATCTTGCTCCCTTCCCATTGTTCTGCTGATTGGCTGCTGGGAGGAGGGTGATATCACTCCATCTTGCAGCTCAGCAATAAAGTATGACTGAAATTTATCAGAGCACAGGTCACATGGCTGTGGCACCCTGGGAAATGAGGAATATAAAAAAACTGTTTGTTTATTTTAAAAAACGGGTGTCAATGCAGGATTCTGCTGGAGAAGCTCTATTAATTGATACGTTTTGAAAAAAACATGTTTTGCATAACAGTATTTCTTTAAAGATCAGGAAAAATCCTGCAGATTTTCTTAAAATTTTTTCAAGAAGAAATTGATCAGTATACAAAAAAATCTTCTCATTTTGTCTTATAGCATATGTGATAGAAACTGTGCAGAACCTTTCTTGCCTTTTTTTGTTCTTGGTTATTTATACATTTGAGATGCAAGAGAAATGTATGTACATAGAAAAGTGATATTTATCTATGCCTTTTCTAGCTGAGTTTGGTGCATTCACTCCCTAGATGCTTGGTATTCTGTGTTGCTTGATTTTCACATAACCATAGAGCCTTCCTGACTAGCCCAGGGCCTTCTCACAGACACTGGAACACCACAAGGTTAGCACCCTGTTACTCACAGTTCAATAATAGAGATCAGCAGGCCATGCAGTCAAGATCAAAGTTGTCTCCACCAAAAGCATTGCCTTAATCACAGCCTTTCTCTAGGAGCATCCTTCTCTTTTCCACAGCCACATAGAGACCAGAGAGTCTCACTTTTTTTAAGAGTCAACCTTAACTCCTTTTCTGCCACATAACACCTTACTGGCACTCTTGCACACCAGAAAGCCATATATTTCTTTACACTCACTGACCAAACTGTTTCCAAGTTCGCTCTCTAAAATAAATGTCCTCTCAGCTAAGGACAGATGTGCTGCAGACAATTACTAATGACCTTATGTGTCGTGTTACAGGGATATTTTGAAGTCCTGGCTTGTTATGTCCCTCCAGGTCTGGATATTGACACCCAACCTTAAATGGATTTCCTCTATGACTTTTCTAATAGGTTGTACCTAAAGCAATTACAATTCCATGGCAACTATAGTACAACCATGATTTATGTAAACTTGAGGCATATCATGCTTTTTGTTTCTTTACAATTTGCTGCCATTTCTTAAAGTGACACTAACACACCTCTAAATGAACTGACATAGCGCTAACTCTTGGTTATGCATTTGGGTTTTTATCATTGTGTTAAAGGGGTGGTGCAGCATTCAGTTACTTTTTAGAATGTTATAGAATGGGCAATCCTTAGCAACTTTTCAATTGCACTCTATTTTTTCTTTAATATAGTTTTTTAATTGTTGGGCTTCTTCTGGTTATTTCCAGCTTTGAAATGGGGGCCACTGACCCCAGCAGGCAAAAAAAAACTATTGTCATAATTACTTTTTAGTACTTACCCTTCTATTCAGGCACTCTCCTATTCATATTCCTGTCTCTCATTCAAACTGCTGTCCAGTTGCTAGGGTAATTTAGATCCTAGCAACCAGATAGGTGCTGAAATACAAGTAGATAAATAATTCAAGACCACAAATAATAAAGAAAATACATATAAGAAGACCAATTGCAAATTGTCTCAGAGCATCACTCTCTAAATCATACTAAAATGTATTTTAAGGTTAAGCGTCTTAGCTTATTGTTAGCATGCTATTGGAGCTAGTCTTTCTTTTTGCAATATACAGCCCCACCAATCAGCATGAAGCACAAGGAAGCCCAGTAACCCAGAAAAAAGAAAATGGAAGGTCTATGGAAAGTTAACACAAGCTGCACAAGCCAAGGATGTTTGTATTTCAGGAAACCAGTACTTAATTTAGATGCAGATCAGTTTTGCTTTAAATCTCCAATCTGAGGGTGACTGCATTTTGGTACAGATGTTCTTGAAAGCAGCCTGGATGAATTTGTAAATAATGATGATAAATAGCTTCCGAAATATCAGACAGGACCCAAGGCTAAATATAGACAAAACTATTGAGCGCTTTGTAATTACTATTGAAAGTCCATAATTTACATCTTTGTGCAGCCAATAACATACTGAAAAGGCTATTGGGGCTTGTTTATGGCAAAGGATAATCTGTATCTCTGTAAAGCACTATAGAAGGCGGTGTGTATAAAATTAACCTAACTAAATGCTATAAAGGCTGATCCAGTAGACAGTCAGATTATCATAATTACGTATGAAAGCTAAGAAATCCAGGACTTTTCGTGCACCAGAGCAGAGGGTGAATTGCTGCTATTTTAAAGCCACGGGACCTGTGTTGCTAAAGACCAAGTATTAATGGATGAGCGCTTATGGATGACAGCCAAGCCTGTAGGAGCCATTTACCTGATTCCTTGGCTTTCTACTGGACGCAGTCTAATAGAATAGAGCTTAACTTTATACTTTGATGCTAATTTCACCATTATGGGCTTTATTTTCCGAAAGCATTTTCTATGAAATAAGCATCTCCTCCCCTTTGAAACAGTTCTGCCGATCCTTTTTTAATTTTGTTTTTCTTTATTAATGGTAATGATGCTTCTCTGTTAGTACCTGGTGAAGATGAAATGTGCCTTGTTAAAGTGCTAGTTGCACATATCAGATTGCTATCAACAACAGGAACACAGTGACAAAGTCACTGGACTTGTAAGATGTAGTGGTTTATGTAATAAAAGGCACTAAGTTTGCCCAGGAGCAGTAACACAGTATCACAGATTGGGACCTGATAGCAGCTTTTAATATTACATTTAATATTTGCTTTTTGACTTTTTATTGCCTTAACATTTCTCACATTCTAAAGAATTTCTTGCTACATTGCTGAACTGCAGCTCCCGTTCACTTTCAGTACAACTTGGAGGTTTGGGGCAGTTCAGTGCAGAGATGGTCACAAGTTGCAGATATTTGATCTATAATTTCCCTGTGGCAGTAACATGTATCATATATTTTACTAGACAATATCATATCAATAAGCATTGAGGCCTTCATGCTGGAAAATATTCTGCATTGCTGTAGCATAGCAAGGTAAAAAAAGATTGACAGTGGGCTTCATGACAAACAGTAGGTTCAGTAGAAGGCATAAACAGGCTTAAATAAAAAAGCATTTGGAAGCCCAAATGAATTTTAATTTCAGCCTATTTATGGGCATCTAGCAATTATTTAGCTGCACCTAGCACTCTTATACCTATGAATTGTAAGACAGACACAAGCTACAGTAGACAGTAATTACTTAGTTGTCAAATACACCTATAAAAATGGAATTGTCATGCTGCAAAGGAAAATTGGAGCTAAAGTACGTACTGTTCCTTTGTCAAGCATATTTGGCTATGTTCCTAAACAATTATTCAAAATTTGCCATGCCTTTGGAAAACAAAAGATTTAATCCAAATCATGGTGTTTCAGCATGATTAATGTTTTTTTTTAGTTTAGCTGATTGATATCTTTGATTAGTCTTTAGCAGTCTGATTTAAAGGGGAATATCACCCAGCAATGGAGAATATCACCAAGGAATTAACTTAATAGCATTCATGATGGGGAAAATAATACTGCAAGACTATTATTGTTGTTCTGTTTCTTTTAATCTTGTGGCTATAATTATGTGATATAGCGTTTATTTACTTAATTATTTACAAAATTACCGCCTGGACCTAGATGGAAGCAGCTCCAGGGTTCCCCAGTGTCAATAGATGCAGCTGCACATTGTTTATCAGAAGAGGCAGGATGGACGCATTGGCAAGTGGAAGTGCAGGAGTGTGTTAATAGGTACACACTGAGCGGCACCAGTTGTGAGTGTATTCATAAATGACCCCGTATTTGTTCTGCAGATCTCCATTTTGACTTTAAGGTCATAATCTTGTTCCCAACTTAATGTAGCTACCAGGCAGCTGAATGACTGAAAATTGAATAGGAAAGGGTCTTAACAAAAAGATATTTGGTAACTTATTAATAAGACTAAAAAAAGTGAATGGATCTCATTAGTTGTTGTAGGAATAAAGAAAAAAGTAGACCAGTTGCAAAATATTTTATACACATACATTATATGGAAAGTTACATTTTAAAGTGAACTGTCCCTTTAAATGATCCAAATCAAGGTATACTTGGTAAAAGCAATGTTTTCAAACACATCAGAATTCATGGGGTGCATTTATTAAATTAATAAATGTAAGCATTAAATTAAGAATTGAAAAACCTGCAAATGGAAATGGAGATAAGCATACAAGTTGTAATGTTGCTTCTCCTTCTTATTATAATATATATATGGCTTGTGTTTGTAATGCTGACTTGTACGCACAAATACATGAATGATGGCTTCTATAATTAGAGTAAGTAAATCAGGTCACTAAGCACATGAGAGGGAAAGAAACAATTTGTTGCTGATCAATCCTTACTCCACTAATTAAACCAAAGTGTTGGAATTATTGTGGGATGCTGGCCAAACAAAGACCAAATGAGAAAGTATCCTTCCTTCTCTCTAATCTCTCATTTTGCTAATAAGATCAGCATTTTAGGGTAAAAGCGGTGGGTCGACATAAACAGACATGTTTAACATTAATGTAACAAGTGTAAAATGATGCATTGATCATTCAGCCTTTGGCCAATAGGATTATATTTGCAGATGTTAGATACATTGGTCCAGTTAAATATTTAGCCAGTACATGGAGCAATCATATATTCAGTCTACTCCTTTTAAGGAACCATGATTATAAGTGCCTTTAGCCATGAACAGTGTGCACTGCATTTAAAGGGGCTATTCACCTTTAAATTAACTGTTAGTATGACACTGACATTAATTGTCTGAGACAAACTGTTTTTTGTTTTTTATTTTTTGTGTTTTTTCATTTATTTAGGTTTTTGTTCAGCAGCTCTTCAGTTTGGAATTTCAGCAGCTATCTGGTAGCTAGGGTCTTGTTTACCTTAGAAACCAGGCAGTGGTTTAAATGAGAGACTGTAATAAGATTAGGAGAGGAACAGAATAGAAACATAAAGATTAAAAAGTAACAGTAAAAATAATGATATTGTAAGCATACAGAGCAATAGGTTTTAGCGACTGGGGTCAGAGACCCCCATTTGAAAGATGGAAAGAGACAGAAGAGGAAATGAAATAATGCAAAAACTATAAAAATGTAAATAATGAAGATGAATTGCAAAGTTGCTAGGAATAGGACATTCTGTAACATACTAAAATTTTAATTAAAGGAAAACTATACGCCCAGAATGAATACTTAACCAGTTTACATTATGTTAAGTGACCTATTAAAGAATCTCGCCAAAGTGGAATATATATATTGCCCTTTTACATCCTTTCCCTTGATCCACCATTTAGTGATGGGCTGTGTGCTCCCTCAGAGATCACCTGACCAGAAATAATGCAGCTCTAACTGTAACAGGA